>NW_025334221.1:0-316752 GCF_014858855.1 Bufo gargarizans | reverse complement strand
TCACGTCACCCAGTCCATTGTCAGATATTTAGGCCCAGGCAGAGGAGAGAGGTCCCGGAACAGAGAATCTGGCTTCATGTCAGCAGCGATCAGTCTTAATGTCATAGCAGAGAATCAGCTTCACGTCACCAAACAATGGAACAGTCCATGTCAGATATTTTAGGCCCAGGCACCCAGGCAGAGGAGAGGGTCCCGTAACAGAGAAACTGGCTTCATGTCAGCAGAGAATCAGTCTTCATGTCATAGCAGAGAATCATGCTTCACGTCACCCAACACTGGAACAGTCCATTGTCTGATATTAATGCCCAGGCACCCAGGCAGAGGAGAGAGGTCCCATAGCAGAGAATCTGGCTTCATGTCAGCAGAGAATCAGGTCTTCGTGTCATAGCAAGAGAATCATGCTTCACGTCACCCAACATTTTAACAGTCCGTTGTCATATAATTTAGGCCCCGGCACCCAGACAGAGGAGAGAGGTCCCATAACAGAGATTCAGGCTTCATGTCAGCAGAAAATCAGTTTTCATGTCATAGCAGAGAATCAGGCTTCACGTCACCCAACACTGGAACAGTCCATTGTCAGATATTTAGGCCTAGGCACCCAGGCAGAGGAGAGAGGTCCCGTAACAGAGAATCTGGCTTCATGTCAGCAGAGAATCAGTCTTCATGTCATAGCAGAGAATCATGCTTCACGTCACCCAACACTGGAACAGTTCATTGTCAAATATTTAGGCCCAGGCACCCAGGCAGAGGAGAGAGTTCCCGTAACAGAGAATCTGGCTTCATGTCAGCAGAGAATCAGTCTTCATGTCATAGCAGAGAATCATGCTTCACGTCACCCAACAATGGAATAGTCCATTGTCAGATATTTAGGCCCAGGCAGCCAGGCAGAGGAGAGAGGTCCCAAAGCAGAGAATCTGGCTTCATGTCAGCAGAGATTCAGTTTTCGTGTCATAGCACAGAATCATGCTTCACGTCACCTAACACTGGAACAGTCCATTGTCTGATATTAATGCCCAGGCACCGAGGCAGAGGAGAGAGGTCCCATAGCAGAGAATCTGGCTTCATGTCAGCAGAGAATCAGTCTTCGTGTCATAGCAGAGAATCATGCTTCACGTCACCCAACATTTTAACTGTCCGTTGTCATATAATTTAGGCCCCGGCACCCAGACAGAGGAGAGAGGTCCCATAACAGAGATTCAGGCTTCATGTCAGCAGAGAATCAGTCTTCATGTCATAGCAGAGAATCAGGCTTCACGTCACCCAACACTGGAACAGTCCATTGTCAGATATTTAGGCCCCGGCACCCAGGCAGAGGAGAGAGGTCCCGTAGCAAAGAATCTGGCTTCATGTCATAGCAGAGAATCATGCTTCACGTCACCCAACATTGGAACAGTCCATTGACATATAATTTAGGCCCAGGCACCCAGACAGAGGAGAGAGGTCCCATAACAGAGATTCAGGCTTCATGTCAGCAGAGAATCGGTCTTCATGTCATAGAAGAGAATCAGGCTTCACGTCACCCAAGACTGGAACAGTCCATTGTCAGATATTTAGTCCCAGGCACCCAGGCAGAGGAGAGAGGTCCCATAACAGAGATTCAGGCTTCATGTCAGCAGAGAATCAGTCTTCATGTCATAGCAGAGAATCAGGCTTCACGTCACCCAACACTGGAACAGTCCATTGTCAGATATTTAGGCCCCGGCACCCAGGCAGAGGAGAGAGGTCCCGTAGCAAAGAATCTGGCTTCATGTCAGCAGAGAATCATGCTTCACGTCACCCAACATTGGAACAGTCCATTGACATATAATTTAGGCCCCGGCACCCAGACAGAGGAGAGAGGTCCCATAACAGAGATTCAGGCTTCATGTCAGCAGAGAATCAGTCTTTAAGTCATAGCAGAGAATCAGGCTTCACGTCACTAAACACTGGAACAGTCCAATGTCAGATATTTAGGCCCAGTCACCCAGGCAGAAGAGAGAGGTCCCGTAACAGAGAATCTGGCTTCATGTCAGCAGAGAATCAGTCTTCATGTCATAGCAGAGAATCAGGCTTCACGTCACTCAATACTGGAACAGTCCATTGTCAGATATTTAGGCCCCGGCACCCAGGCAGAGGAGAGAGATCCCATAACAGAGATACAGGCTTCATGTCAGCAGAGAATCAGTCTTCATGTCATAGCAGAGAATCAGGCTTCATGTCACCCAACACAGGAACAGTCCATTGTCAGATATTTAGGCCCAGGCACCCAGGCAGAGGAGAGAGGTCCCGTACAGGGTATCTGACTTCATGTCAGCAGAGAATCAGTATTCATGTCATAGCAGAGAATCATGCTTCACGTCACCCAACACTGGAACAGTCCATTGTCAGATATTTAGTCCCAGGCACCCAGGCAGAGGAGAGAGGTCCCGTAACAGAGAATCTGGCTTTATGTCAGCAGAGAATCAGTCTGCATGTCATAGCAGAGAATCATGCTTCACGTCACCCAACACTGGAACAGTCCATTGTCAGATATTTAGGCCCAGGCACCCAGGCAGAGGAGAGAGGTCCCGTAGCAGATAATCTGGCTTCATGTCAGCAGAGAATCAGTCTTCATGTCATAGCAGTGAACCATGCTTAACGTCACTCAACACTAGAACAGTCCATTGTCTGATATTTAGTCCCAGGCACCCAGGCAGAGGAGAGAGGTCCCGTAACAGAGAATCTGGCTTCATGTCAGCAGAGAATCAGTCTTCATGACATAGCAGAGAATCATGCTTCACGTCACCCAACACTGGAACAGTCCATTGTCAGATATTTATGCCCAGGCAACCATGCAGAGGAGAGAGGTCCCATAGCAGAGAATCTGGCTTCATGTCCGCAGAGAATCAGTCTTCATGTCATAGCAGATAATCATGCTTCACGTCACCCAACACTGGAACAATCTATTGCCAAATAATTTAGGCCCCGGCACCCAGACAGAGGAGAGAGGTCCCATAACAGAGATTCAGGCTTCATGTCAGCAGAGAATCAGTCTTCATGTCATAGCAGAGAATCAGGCTTCACGTCACCCAACACTGGAACAGTCCATTGTCAAATATTTAGGCCCAGGCACACAGGCAGAGGAGAGAGGTCCCGTAACAGAGAATCTGGCTTCATGTCAGCAGAGAATCAGTCTTCATGTCATAGCAGAGAATCATGCTTCACGTCACAAAACATTGGAACAGTCAATTGTCATATATTTAGGCCCCGGCACCCAGACAGAGGAGAGGTTCATTCAACTTTGGGTTGCCCCGCAATATAATGGTAAAATGAAAATAAAAATAGGATTAAATGAGGAAGTGCCCTGGAGTACAATAATATATGGTTAAGGGGAGGTAGTTAATGTCTTATCTGCACATGGGATGGACAGGGCCTGTGGGATCCATGCCTGGTTCATTTTTATGAACGTCAGCTTGTCCACATTGGCTATAGACAGGCGGCTGCATTTGTCTGTAATGACGCCTCCTGCCGTGCTGAATACACGTTCAGACAAAACGCTGGCCGCCGGGCAGGCCAGCACCTCCAAGGCATAAAAGGCTAGCTCTGGCCACTTGGACAATTTGGAGACCCAGAAGTTGAATGGGGCCGAACCATCAGTTAGTACAAGGAAGGGTGTGCACACGTACTGTTCCACCATGTTTGTGAAATTTTGCCTCTTGCTAACACGTTGCGTATCAGGTGGTGGTGCAGTTAGCTGTGGCGTGTTGACAAAACTTTTCCACATCTCTGCCATGCTAACCCTGCCCTCAGAGGAGCTGGCCGTGACACAGCTGCCTTGGCGACCTCTTGCTCCTCCTCTGCCTTGGCCTTGTGCTTCCACTTGTTCCCCTGTTACATTTGGGAATGCTCTCAGTAGCGCGTCTACCAATGTGCGTTTGTACTCGCGCATCTTCCTATCACGCTCCAGCGCAGGAAGTAAGGTGGGCACATTGTCTTTGTAACGTGGATCCAGCAGGGTGGCAACCCAGTAGTCCGCACACGTTAAAATGTGGGCAACTCTGCATTTGTTGCGCAGGCACTGCATCATGTAGTCGCTCATGTGTGCCCGGCTGCCCAGAGCTTATGGACAAGCTGTCCTCTGTGGGAGGCGTATCGTCATCGTCCTACATTTCCCCCCAGCCACGCACCAGTGATGAGCCCGAGCTGCGTTGGGTGCCACCCCGCTGTGACCATGCTTCATCCTCATCCTCCTCCACCTCCTCCTCATCCTCCTCATCCTCGTCCTCCAGGAGTGGGCCCTGGCTGGCCACATTTGTACCTGGCCTCTGCTGTTGCAAAAAACCTGCCTCTGATTCACTTCGAAGGGACTAGCCTGAAAGTGCTAAAAATTACCCCTCTTCCTCCTCCTCCTCCTCCTCCTGGGCCACCTCCTCTTCCATCATCGCCCTAAGTGTTTTCTCAAGGAGACATAGAAGTGGTATTGTAACGCTGATAACGGCGTCATCGCCACTGGCCATGTTGGTGGAGTACTCGAAACAGCGCAACAGGGCACACAGGTCTCGCATGGAGGCCCAGTCATTGGTGGTGAAGTGGTGCTGTTCCGCAGTGCGACTGACCCGTGCGTGCTGCATGCGAAAATCCACTATGGCCTGCTGCTGCTCGCACAGTCTGTCCAGCATGTGCAAGGTGGAGTTCCACCTGGTGGGCACGTCGCATATGAGGCGGGTTAGCGGGAAGGCCGAAGTTACGCTGTAGCGCAGACAGGCGAGCCTCGGCAGGATGTGAACGCCGGAAGCGCGAACAGACGGCCCGCACTTTATTCAGCAGTTCTGACATGTCGGGGTAGTTGTGAATGAACTTCTGCACCACCAAATTCAGCACATGCGCCAGGAAAGGGATGTGCGTCAAACCGGCTATTCCCAGAGCTGCAACGAGATTTCGCCCATTATCGCACACCACCAGGCCGGGCTTGAGGCTCACCGGCAGCAACCACTCGTCGGTCTGTTGTTCTATACCCCGCCACAACTCCTGTGCGGTGTGGGGCCTGTCCCCCAAACATATGAGTTTCAGAATGGCCTGCTTACGTTTACCCCGGGCTGTGCTGAAGTTGGTGGTGAAGGTGTGTGGCTGACTGGTTAAGCAGGTGGAAGAAGAGGAGGAGGAAGCTGAGTAGGAGGAGGTGGCAACAGGAGGCAAAGAATGTTGCCCTGCGATCCTTGGCGGCGGAAGGACGTGCGCCAAACAGCTCTCCGCCTGGGGCCCAGCCGCCACTACATTTACCCAGTGTGCAGTTAGGGAGATATAGCGTCCCTGGCCGTGCTTACTGGTCCACGTATCTGTGGTTAGGTGGACCTTGCTACAGTTGGCGTTGCGCAGTGCACACTTGATTTTATCGGATACTTGGTTGTGCAGGGAAGGCACGGCTCTCTTGGAGAAGTAGTGCCGGCTGGGAACAACATACTGTGGGACAGCAAGCGACATGAGCTGTTTGAAGCTGTCTGTGTCCACCAGCCTAAATGACAGCATTTCATAGGCCAGTAGTTTAGAAATGCTGGCATTCAGGGCCAGGGATCGAGGGTGGCTAGGTGGGAATTTACGCTATCTCTCAAATGTTTGTGAGATGGATAGCTGAACGCTGGCGTGTGACATGGTTGAGATGCTTGGTGACGCAGGTGGTGGTGTTGGTGGTACATCCCATGTTTGCTGGGCGGCAGGTGCCAACGTTCCTCCAGAGGCGGAGGAAGAGGCCGAGGCGGCGGCAGCAGCAGAAGAGGCCGAGGCGGCAGCAGCAGAAGAGGTAGCAGGGGGAGCCTGAGTGACTTCCTTGTTTTTAAGGTGTTTACTCCACTGCAGTTCATGCTGTCGCACATCCCTTGACGCACATCCCTTGACTGGCGCATGTGCTGAATTTGGTGGTGCAGAAGTTCATTCACAACTACCCCGACATGTCAGAGCTGCTGAATAAAGTACGGTTCACATCCTGCCGAGGCTCGCCTGTCTGCGCTACAGCGTAAATTCGGCCTTCCCGCTCACCGCCTCATATGCGACGTGCCCACCAGGTGGAACTCCACTTTGCACAAGCTGGACAGACTGTGCGAGCAGCAGCAGGCCATAGTGGATTTTCGCATGCAGCACGGACATGAAGCCAGATTCTCTGCATGCCTGGTCATGCAGGTTGTGCTAAGGTTCAGAACGTTAATGCCTCGCTTCAGGCTCTGATGGCACAGCGTGCAAACCACTCGGGTCTTGTCGTCAGCACATTGTTTGAAGAAGTGCCATGCCAGGGAACTCCTTGAAGCTGCCTTTGGGGTGCTCGGTCCCAGATGGCGGCGGTCAGTAGCAGGCGGAGTCTTTTGGCGGCGGGTGTTCTGCTTTTGCCCACTGCTCCCTCTTTTGCTACGCTGTTGGCTCGGTCTCACCACTGCCTCTTCCTCCGAACTGTGAAAGTCAGTGGCACGACCTTCATTCCATGTGGGGTCTAGGACCTCATCGTCCCCTGCATCGTCTTCCACCCAGTCTTGATCCCTGACCTCCTGTTCAGTATGCACACTGCAGAAAGACGCAGCAGTTGGCACCTGTGTTTCGTCATCATCAGAGACGTGCTGAGGTGGTATTCCCATGTCCTCATCATCAGGAAACATAAGTGGTTGTGCGTCAGTGCATTCTATGTCTTCCACCGCTGGGGAAGGGCTAGGTGGATGCCCTTGGGAAACCCTGCCAGCGGAGTCTTCAAACAGCATAAGAGACTGCTGCATAACTTGAGGCTCAGACAGTTTCCCTGGTATGCATGGGGATGATGTGACAGACTGATGGGCTTGGTTTTCAGGCGCCATCTGTGCGCTTTCTGCAGAAGACTGGGTGGGAGATAATGTGAACGTGCTGGATCCACTGTCGGCCACCCAATTGACTAATGCCTGTACCTGCTCAGGCCTTACCATCCTTAGAACGGCATTGGGCCCCACCAAATATCGCTGTAAATTATTGCGGCTACTGGGACCTGAGGTAGTTGTTACACTAGGACGTGTGGCAGAACGGCCACGTCCTCTCCCAGCACCAGAGGGTCCACTAACACCACCACGATTATGTCCGCGTCCGCGTCCCTTACTAGATGTTTTCCTCTTTGTTACCTTTCACCACAATAACAAAAATATTATTTGGCCCAATATATTGAATTCAAATTCAGGCCTTTTTTTTTTTACAGACGCCTAACACTATCTGGCTATCTATTTAGGTACCGTATTACACTAATAAAGTGTTACAACAGCAGTAACGACAGATTTAGCTGAATATAAATTTGAGGCCTAGTATTTAGGCGCTGGATGACAGGTATATGTTTACGGACAGAATTTGACTTGGAATTGCACAGTAGCGTGTGTGTGAAGTTATTGAGAATGACCCTATCAGCACCTTGAATCTAATATACCCTTTTAGGGATGGATTTAAAGTAGGTCTGATACAGCAGAAACCACTAATTTAGAGAATTGCAAAATTGGGAATTGTATTTCAACCCAGAACAAAAACTGTGCTTTGACGGACACTAAATAACTTGACCAGCCACAGCAATAACCACAGATTTAGATGAATATAAATTTGAGGCCTATTATTTAGGCGCTGGGTGACAGGTATACGTTTACAGACAGAATTAGACTTGGATATGCACAGTAGCGTGTGTGTGAAGTTATTGAAAATGACCCTATCTGCACCTTGAATCTTATATACCCTTTTAGGGATAGATTTAAAGTAGGCCTGATACAGCAGAAACCACTAATTTAGAGAATTGCAAAATTGGGAATTGTATTTCAACCCAGAACAAAAACTGTGCTTTGACGGACACTAAATAACTTGCCCAGCCACAGCAATAATGACAGATTTAGATGAATATAAATTTGAGGCCTATTTTTTAGGCGCTGGGTGACAGGTATACGCTTACACACAGAATTAGACTTGGAATTGCACAGTAGCGTGTGTGTGAAGTTATTGAGAATGACCCTATCTGCACCTTGAATCTTATATACCCTTTTAATGAATAGATTTAAAGTAGCCCTGATACAGCAGAAACCACTAATTTAGGAAATTGCTAAGTTGGGAATTGTATTTCAACCCTGAACAAAAATATATCCTTTGCCAGACAGCAGACAGTATTACAATTGGCTGGCCACAGCTGAAACACCAGATTTAGGGTACTGCTATTTTGGCAATTGTATTTCACCCCTCAATAAAATAGCAAGCACAGCTAAGCCCCTGATGTAGGATATAGCCAAAAAATAACCACACTATTGATGGTTAAATGCACTTGGTGATAGCTTGCCCCTGATGTGGGATATAGCCAAAAAATAACCACACTATTGATGGTTAAATGCACTTGGTGACAGCTTCACCCTGATGAAGAATATAGCCAAAAAATAACCACACTATTGATGGTTAAATGCACTTGGTGACAGCTTGCCCCTGATGTAGGATATAGCCAAAAAATAACCACACTATTGATGGTAAAATGCACTTGGTGGCAGCTTGACCCTGATGTAGGATATAGCCAAAAAATAACCACACTATTGATGGTTAAATGCACTTGGTGACAGCTTGAACCTGATGTAGGATATAGCCCAAAAATAACCACACTATTGATGGTTAAATGCACTTGGTGACAGCTTGCCCAATATGTAGGATATAGCCAAAAAATAACCACACTATTGATGGTTAAATGCACTTGGTGACAGCTTGCCCCATATGTAGGATATAGCCAAAAAATAACCACACTATTGAGGGTTAAATGCACTTGGTGACAGCTTGACCCTGATGTAGGATATAGCCAAAAAATAACCACACTATTGATGGTTAAATGCACTTGGTGACAGCTTGCCCCATATGTAGGATATAGCCAAAAAATAACCACACTATTGATGGTTAAATGCACTTGGTGACAGCTTGCCCCATATGTAGGATATAGCCAAAAAATAACCACACTATTGAGGGTTAAATGCACTTGGTGACAGCTTGCCCCATATGTAGGAGATAGCCAAAAAATAACCACACTATTGATGGATAAATGCACTTGGTGACAGCTTGACCCTGATGTAGGATATAGCCAAAAAATAACCACACTATTGATGGTTAAATGTACTTGGTGGCAGCTTGTGCTGGCGCACCACAAGACACAAAATTGCCGCCAATCACCCCAGAATAAGTGAATGAAAAACGCTCTGGGCAGCTTAAAAACAGTGAGCAGTTGAATAGCAGCAGTTCAATGATCCACAGCTGTAGATCGATCACTGAATTGAGTCTTTTGGAGGAGCTAATCACTGCCTAATCTCGCCCTAACGTCGCAGCTGCAACCTCTCCCTACACTGATCAGAGCAGAGTGACGTGCGGCGCTACGTGACTCCAGCTTAAATAGAGGCTGGGTCACATGCTGTACTGGCCAATCACAGCCATGCCAATAGTAGGCATGGCTGTGACGGCCTCTTGGGGCAAGTAGTACGACGCTTGTTGATTGGCTGCTTTGCAGCCTTTCAAAAAGCGCCAAGAAAGCGCCGAACACCGAACCCGAATCCGGACTTTTACTAAAGTGTTCGGGTTCGGGTCCGTGTCACGGACACCCCAAAATTCGGTACGAACCCGAACTATACAGTTCGGGTTCGCTCATCCCTAAAAATGACAGTTCGCAGTCTTGGTGTTCGTTCACACCATGGAAAGTCCACAGAACAAAACATTCACCTTGTTAGCAGTTTTTCATCAGCGGTCACCAGCAGGCTTTAGGGGCCTTTTTTCCAGCATGTGGCTCTCAGCCCCTTATCACGGCACAAAGCTAGGTGTCAAAACCCGGATGGGCACTTAAAATACAGTCCGGTGTTTGACCCAACCTGGCGGCAAATCAGCCCAGCAGCACACACTGGCAGGAAAATACCTGTCCTTCCAGACCATACACCCTTCACTGTGTCACATTGGGGTGAGCTTACGGCTGAGGAAGACAACGTGATACTCCTCCCCGTTAACTTCCTGGGACAGTACAGCACCGAGGCCCACCTCTGAAGCATCCGTCTGTACTATAAATTCCCGCTTGACGTCGGGAGTCACCAAAACCGGGAACCCACACTGGGCCTCTTCCGCCTGATCAGACCAGCGAACAATCACTGATTTATGTCCCTTCAAAAGTCCTGTAAGTGGTGGGGCTATCGTAGCAAAGTGGGGGACGAACCTCATGTAATAGCCCGCCATCCCGAGAAAGGACTTTGCTTGCCTAGAGGTAACAGGTCGGGGCCAATTCCGTATGGCCTCTATTATGTTTACTTTGGGTTTGATGGCTCTGCGCCCAATGACATACCCAAGGTATTTAGCCTCTTCTAACCCTATCACACACTTTTTTGGGTTAGCTGTCAAGCCATCCTTTCTAAGAGAGTCCACCACAGCCTGTACCCTAAGTAGGTGACTTTCCCAGTCGATACTGTGGATAACGATATCTTCCAGGTACGCTGAAGCGTATCGATGATGTGGACAGAGCACAATGTCCATTAGCCTTTGAAACGTGGTGGAAGTGCCATGTAGACCAAAGGGTAACACCTTATACTGGTACAGCCCCTCTGGTGTGATGAAAGCAATTTTCTCCTTGGCAGCCTCCGTCAAGGGTATCCTGCCAGTAACCTTTGGTGAGGTCCAAAACAGAAAAATACTGGGCTTGACCTAACTTCTCAATAAGTTCATCCACTCGGGGCATGGGATATGCATCAAACTTGGACACCTCATTAGGTTTTCAGAAATCGTTACAGAATCGTAATGTCTCGTCCGGCTTGGGTATTAAGACTATCGGACTGGCCCATTCACTTTTTGACTCCTCAATGATGTCTAGCTGCAGCATTAGCTGCACTTCCTCTGAGATGCCTTGTTGCCAAGCCTCAGGTACCCGGTATGGCTTTAACCAGACTTTTGCCTGAGGTTCCATGACAATGTCATGCCGGATTGCGGAAGTGCGCACATGGAGGTCCGAGAACACATCCGTGTTCCGACTAATGAACTCCCTGGCCTCCTGAGCCTGTTTAGAGGAGAGGCTGTCAGCAATTTTTACTGTGGCAACCGCTTCCCTTGCATCAGACAGAGGGGCCGGAACCTCTTCTGCTATAAAACTCAGCCGTGAGCTGTCTTCAGTATATCTTTCCAAGGTTTTAGTAAATTAACATGGTAAACCTGCTCCGGCTTTCGCCGCCCTGGCTGGTGTTCCTTGTAATCCAACTTTCTCGAGCACCTCGTAGGGCCCATGCCACCTGGCCAGGAACTTACTGTCCAGGGTCGGTACCAGAACCAAAACCCGATCACACGGGTTGAAATGCCAAACCCGAGCCTGGTGGTTATAGACTCTACTCTGGGCTCGCTGAGCTGCCTCCATATGTTCCTTAACCATTGGCAATTCTGTCTCCATCTGCTCTCTCATATGAGTGACATACTTTATCACACTTATATACAGTGTGGGTTGTTGTTCCCATGCCTCTTTGGCTATGTCCAACAGACCATGCAGATGTCGGCCACACAGAAGTTTGAAGGGTGAAAACCCAGTAGAGGCCTGGGGCACCTCTCACACAGCAAACATGAGATAGGGCAGTAGGAGATCCCAGTATCTCCCATCTTTAGACACCACCGCTTTAACATGTTTTTCAAGGTTTGAGGGTGATAGACGGACCATCCTTCTGAGGGTGATAGACGGACGTCCGTAACTGTTTTATCTGTAGTAGTTTACTGAGTTCCCTCATGACTTTTAACCTAAAAGGGGTCCCCTGGTCGGTCAGAATCTCCTTAGGTAGACCCACCCGGGAAAACATCTCCATTAACTCTTTGGCTATGAGTTTGGCCAAGGAATGTTGCAGCGGCACCGCCTCCGGGTACCGAGTGGCATAATCCAGGACTAACAAGATGTGTTGGTGCCCTCTAGTGGACATTGGTACTGGGCCTATGAGATCCATAGCGATCCTCTCGAATGGAACCTCAGAAATCGTGAGAGGGACTAGAGGACTACGAACATGTGGCTGGGGGCTGGTTATCTGGCAGATTGGGCAAGACTTGCAATGCTCATCTACCTCTCTGAACACACTGGGCCAGTAAAACAGCTGCAGAATCCGGTCCTGCATTTTCTGCTGGCCCAGGTGTCCCCCAAGAACATGTTGGTGGGCTAACTCCAACACAAGCTTGCAATACGTCTTGGGCACCACCAACTGTTCAATATGCTCACCCTGTAGTTGATTTACCCGGTACAGCATCTCCTGTTTAACCATAAAATGGAGGGACATAGACTCGGCCCCTGGTAGTTGTGGGTCACCCTCACCTACTACCACATTTTCCCAGGCTCGAGATAGAGTCGGGTACTGGTGCTATGCTGTACCAAAATTATCTCCAGGGACGTTGAGGTCTGCCAACACCGGCAAGTCTTCCACGTCTCCCACCATCACACTTAGCAGGGTTGTCTCCCCCTCTTCCATCGAAGTGGCGGTCACCCCTACCGTTGGCCCTTTGGTTTCAGGTTCCCAGAGTTCTGGTCTCCTCCCTAAACTGGGCCACTCTGCTAGGGTTACCCCTGTCTCATGGGTATTAGTGACTCTCGCCTCCGGCTACAGTAATAGGAAACCGGGGAAGTCTCTCCAAATTATTAGTTCATAATGTAACTTTGTGGCGACGGCCACTTCATGAGTTCACCTGCCGGCCACTATTGATAGAGAGACTAAGGCGGTGGGATAGTCCTTTAAGTCTCCATGGATGCACACAGCACCGATTTTTCGGCCAATATATTCGGCGGGCTGCACCAGGGCAGCTCTGCCACCGCCTTGGTATTTCGCACTTGTACCTGGCATAGGTGACTATTGTCTATTATCTCGGGGGTACCGGTGGCACACAGCCTCCTGGCATACATTGAGGAGCGGTAGCCAAAGTTAGCGACAAAAAAAACCCACTTTTTTGGCAATATACAACATCTGGATTAGTCAGTGTCCAATTTAAGCTAGAAATATAGCCATAATTATCAGGGTTTTTAAAAACACACTTTTTTTGCCAAAATTCACTATTTTACAGTCCTTGCAGCATTAGCACGTGTGAAATTCAAGGGTTATATACTGCTGCTATATTCAGTTATTAAACAAACAACCGTTTGGGCAAAAAAAAAATTATTTGGCAGCCTTTGCTGCATATGTCATTGTGAGAAACACCCTTTATATAAAGGAGTTATATTCAGGTATATGAAATACAACCATTTTGGGCAAACCAATTTAATTTAGGCCTATTCTGGATCAGGGCATGTGAGATAAACCCTTTATATACAGGGGTTACATTCAGATATTTGAAATAAAGCCATTTTGAGCAAAAATTTATAATTGCGGCCTAGTGTGGGTCAGGGCGTGTGATATAAACTCTGTATATACAGGGGTTATATTCTTTTATTAATAAAACACCCTTTTTGGGAAAAATACACAATTGTTGTGCCTTGCAGTATCAAGACGTTTGAAATTCCAGGGTTACAGTCATGTGAAAAAATTAGGACACCCTTTGAAAGCATGTGGTTTTTTGTAACATTTTTAATAAAAGGTTATTTCATCTCCGTTTCAACAATACAGAGAGATTAAAGTAATCCAACTAAACAAAGAAAACTGAAGAAAAGTCTTTTCAAGATCTTCTGTAAATGTCATTCTACAAAAATGCCTATTCTAACTGAGGAAAAAGATAGGACACCCTCACATGTATTCCCTCTTAAATTGGCTCAGATCTCACACAGGTATATCACACCAGGTGCACATAATTAGTAGATCGTTACTCTGCATGTTGAATGAGGCTTGCCCTATTTAAACCTCAGACATTTAGTTTGGTGTGCTCCTGACTGTTGAAGTGAGAGTGAGCACCATGGTGAGAGCAAAAGAGCTGTCAGAGGACTTCAGAAAAAAGATTGTAGCAGCCTATGAGTCTGGGAAGGGATTTAAAAAGATCTCAAAAGATTTTGAAATCAGCCATTCCACTGTCCGGAAGATAGTCTACAAGTGGAGGGCTTTCAAAACAACTGCCAACATGCCCAGGACTGGTCGCCCCAGCAAGTTCACCCCAAGAGCAGACCGCAAGATGCTAAAAGAGGTCTCCAAAAACCCTAAAGTGTCATCTCGAGAACTACAGCAGGCTCTGGCTACTGTTGATGTAGAAGTACATGCCTCTACAATCAGAAAGAGACTGTACAAGTTTAACTTGCATGGGAGGTGTGCAAGGAGGAAACCTTTGCTTTCAAAGAGAAACATCGAGGCCAGACTGACATTTGCCAGAGATAAAGTTGACAAAGACCAGGACTTCTGGAATAATGTTCTTTGGACAGATGAGTCCAAAATTGAATTATTTGGACACAACAGCAGAGGACATGTTTGGCGTAAACCAAACACAGCATTCCAAGAAAAGAACCTCATACCAACTGTGAAGCATGGAGGTGGAAGTGTCATGGTTTGGGGCTGCTTTGCTGCAGCAGGACCTGGTCAGCTCACCATCATAGAAT
This sequence comes from Bufo gargarizans, assembly GCF_014858855.1. Taxonomy (NCBI): domain Eukaryota; kingdom Metazoa; phylum Chordata; class Amphibia; order Anura; family Bufonidae; genus Bufo; species Bufo gargarizans. The sequence continues at coordinate 302,294 of NW_025334221.1, read as the reverse complement.
CCACGATGAATTCTACTGTGTATCAGAAGGTGCTTGAAGAACATGTGAGACCATCAGTTAGAAAATTAAAGCTGAAGCGGAACTGGACCATGCAACATGACAATGACCCAAAACATACTAGTAAATCAACCAAAGATTGGCTGAAAAAGAAGAAATGGAGAGTCCTGGAATGGCCAAGTCAAAGTCCAGATTTGAATCCCATTGAGATGCTGTGGGGTGACTTGAAAAGGGCTGGACGTGCAAGAAACCCCTCAAACATCTCACAGCTGAAAAAGTTCTGCATTGAGGAGTGGGGTAAAATTTCCTCAGACCGATGTCGAAGACTGGTAGATGGCTACAAGAACCGTCTCACTGCAGTTATTTCAGCCAAAGGAGGTAACACTCGCTATTAGGGGCAAGGGTGTCCTATCTTTTTCCTCAGTTAGAATAGGCATTTTTGTAGAATGACATTTACAGAAGATCTTGAAAAGACTTTTCTTCAGTTTTCTTTGTTTAGTCGGATTACTTTAATCTCTCTGTATTGTTGAAACGGAGATGAAATAACCTTTTATTAAAAATGTTACAAAAAACCACATGCTTTCAAAGGGTGTCCTAATTTTTTCACATGACTGTATATACTGCTGTCATATTCAGTTACTAAACAAAAACCTGTTTGGGCAAAAATAATAAAAATTGTCAGCCTTTGCTGCAGATGTCATTGTGAGATACACCCTTTATATAAAGGGGTTATATTAAGTTAATTGAAATACAGCTATTTTGTGCGCAAATATTTAATTGCGGCCTAGTGTGGGTCAGGGCGTGTGAGATACACCCTTTATATACAGGGGTTAAATTCAGGTATTTGAAATACATCCATTTTGTGCACACATCTAAAATTGCGGCCTAGTGTGGGTCAGGACTTGTGAGATACACCCTTTATATACACCCCTTTTCAATTATTAAAACACCCCTTTTTGGGCAAAATACACAATTGTCCCACCCCTGCAGCATCAAGACTAGTGATGAGCGTACCCGAACTGTATAGTTCGGGTTCGTACCGAATTTTGGGGTGTCCGTGACACGGACCCGAACCCGGACATTTTCGTAAAAGTCCGGGTTCGGGTTCGGTGTTCGTCGCTTTTTTGGCGCTTTTTGAAAGGCTGCAAAGCAGCCAATCAACAAGCGTCATACTACTTGCCCCAAGAGGCCGTCACAGCCATGCCTACTACTGGCATGGCTGTGATTGGCCAGAGCACCATGTGACCCAGCCTCTTTTTAAGCTGGAGTCACATAGCGCCGCCCGTCACTCTGCTCTGATCAGCATAGGGAGAGGTTGCAGCTGCCACGTTAGGGCGAGATTAGGCAGTGATTAACTCCTCCAAAGGACTTCATTCAGAGATCGATCTGCAGCTGTGGATGATTGAACTGCTGCTATTGAATTGCTCACTGTTTTTAGGCTGCCCAGAGCGTTTTTCAGTCACTTTTTTCTGGGATGATCGGCGGCCATTTTGTGTCTTGTGGTGTGCCAGCACATGCATTTAACCCTCAATGGTGTGGTTGTTTTTTGGCTAAATCCTACATCAGGGTGAAGCTGTCACACCAAGTGCATTTAACCAGCAATAGTCTGGTTATTTTTTGGCCATATACTACATCAGGGGCAAGCTGAGCCTGTCACCAAGTGCATTTAACCCTTAATGGTGTGGTTGTTTTTTAGCTAAATCCTACATCAGGGTGAAGCTGTCACACCAAGTGCATTTAACCAGCAATAGTCTGTTTATTTTTTGGCCATATACTACATCAGGGGAAAGCTGTCACCAAGTGCATTTAACCCTCAATGGTGTGGTTGTTTTTTGGCTAAATCCTACATCAGGGTGAAGCTGTCACACCAAGTGCATTTAACCAGCAATAGTCTGGCTATTTTTTGGCCATATACTACATCAGGGGCAAGCTGTCACTAAGTGCATTTAACCCTCAATGGTGTGGTTGTTTTTTGGCTAAATCCTACATCAGGGTCAAGCTGTCACACCAAGTGCATTTAACCAGCAATAGTCTGGTTACTTTTTGGCCATATACTACATCAGGGGCAAGCTGCGCCTGTCACCAAGTGCATTTAACCCTCAATAGTGTGGTTGGTCAAGCTTTCACACCAAGTGCATTTAACCATCAATAGTGTGGTTATTTTTTGGCCATATCCCAGTCTAATTCTGTCAGTAAACGTATACCTGTCACCCAGCGCCTAAATACTAGGCCTCAAATTTATATCCAGCTAAATATGTTGTTACTGCTGTGGCTGGTCAAGTTATTTAGTGTCCGTAAAAGCACATTTTTTGTTCTGGGTTGAAATACAATTCCCAATTTAGCAATTTCCTAATTTAGTGGTTTCTGCTGTATCAGAGCTATTTTAAATCTATCCCTAAAAGGGTATATTAGATTCAAGGTGCACATAGGGTCATTCTGAATATCTTCACACACACGCTACTGTGCATTTCCAAGTCTAATTCTGTCAGTAAACCTATACCTGTCACCCAGCGCCTAAATACTAGGCCTCAAATTTATATCCAGCTAAATCTGTCGTTACCGCTGTACTGTTGTTGCTGGGCAAGTTATTTAGTGTCCGTCAAAGCACATTTTTTGTTCTGGGTTGAAATACAATTCCCAATTTAGCAATTTCCTAATTTAGTGTTTTCTGCTCTATCAGGCCTACTTTAAATTTATCCCTGAAAGGGTATATCAGATTCAAGGTGCACATAGGGTCATTCTGAATAACTTCACACACGCTACTGTGCATTTCCAAGTCTAATTCTGTCAGTAAACCTAAACCTGTCACCCAGCGCCTAAATACTAGGCCTCAAATTTATAGTCAGCTAAATCTGTCGTTACTGGTGTGGCTGGTCAAGTTATTTAGTGTCCATCAAAGCACAGTTTTTGTTCTGGGTTGAAATACAATTCCCAATTTAGCAATTTCCTAATTTAGTGGTTTCTGCTGTATCAGGCCTACTTTAAATTTATCCCTAAAAGGGTATATCAGATTCAAGGTGCACATAGGGCAGTGATGGTGAACCTTTTAGAGACCGAGTGCCCAAACTGCAACCAAATACCCACTTATTTATCGCAAAGTGCCAACATGGCAATTTAACTTGACAATATAGTATATCTTTCATGTACTTTATCATTTAGCTATAATAGCTTAATAGCCTACATTCAGTGCGCTGCCTGTGCCGTTCATAGTGCGTCCTGTGCTGATGAATGGCAAGAAAAGTCTAAAGCATATTGGTACGTCATAGACTTTTTCCAGGGCGCAGGTGCCCACAGAGAGGGCTCTGAGTGCCGCCTCTGGCACCCGTGCCATAGGTTCGCCATCACTGACATAGGGTCATTCTGAATAACTTCACACACACACTACTGTGCATTTCCAAGTCTAATTCTGTCAGTAAACCTATACCTGTCACCCAGCGCCTAAATAATAGGCCTCAAATTTATATCCAGCTAAATCTGTCGTTACTGGTGTGGCTGGTGAAGTGATTTAGTGTCCGTCAAAGCACAGTTTTTGTTCTGGGTTGAATTACAATTCCCAATTTAGCAATTTCCTAATTTAGTGGTTTCTGCTCTATCAGGCCTACTTTAAATTTATCCCTAAAAGGGCATTTCCAAGTCTAATTCTGTCTGTAAACCTATACCTGTCATCCAGCGCCTAAATACTAGGCCTACAATTTATATCCAGCTAAATCTGTCGTTACTGCTGTGCCTTTATTAGTGTAATACGGTACCTAAATAGATAACCAGATAGTGTTAGTTGTCTTTAAAAAAAGGCCTGAATTTGAATTCAATACATTGGGTCAAATAATATTTTTGTTGTTGTGGTGAACGATAACAATGAGGAAAACATCTAGTAAGGGACGTGGACGCGGACATGGTCGTGGTGGTGTTAGTGGACCCTCTGGTGCTGGGAGAGGAGGTGGCCGTTCTGCCACAGCCACACGTCCTAGTGTACCAACTACCTCAGGTCCCAGTAGCCGCCATAATTTACAGCGATATGTGGTGGGGCCCAATGCCGTTCTAAGGATGGTAAGGCCTGAGCAGGTACAGGCATTAGTCAATTGGGTGGCCGACAGTGGATCCAGCACGTTCACATTATCTCCCACCCAGTCTTCTGCAGAAAGCGCACAGATGGCGCCTGAAAACCAAGCCCATCAGTCTGTCACATCACCCCCATGCATACCAGGGAAACTGTCTGAGCCTCAAGTTATGCAGCAGTCTCTTATGCTGTTTGAAGACTCTGCTGGCAGGGTTTCCCAAGGGCATCCACCTAGCCCTTCCCCAGCGGTGGAAGACATAGAATGCACTGACGCACAACCACTTATGTTTCCTGATGATGAGGACATGGGAATACCACCTCAGCATGTCTCTGATGATGACGAAACACAGGTGCCAACTGCTGCGTCTTTCTGCAGTGTGCAGACTGAACAGGAGGTCAGGGATCAAGACTGGGTGGAAGACGATGCAGGGGACGATGAGGTCCTAGACCCCACATGGAATGAAGGTCGTGCCACTGACTTTCACAGTTCGGAGGAAGAGGCAGTGGTGAGACCGAGCCAACAGCGTAGCAAAAGAGGGAGCAGTGGGCAAAAGCAGAACACCCGCCGCCAAGAGACTCCGCCTGCTACTGACCGCCGCCATCTGGGACCGAGCACCTCAAAGGCAGCTTCAAGGAGTTCCCTGGCATGGCACTTCTTCAAACAATGAGCTGACGACAAGACCCGAGTGGTTTGCACGCTATGCCATCAGAGCCTGAAGCGAGGCATTAACGTTCTGAACCTTTGCACAACCTGCATGACCAGGCACCTGCATGCAAAGCATGAACTGCCGTGGAGTAAACACCTTAAAAACAAGGAAGTCACTCAGGCTCCCCCTGCTACCTCTTCTGCTGCTGCCGCCTCGGCCTCTTCTGCTGCTGCCACCTCGGCCTCTTCCTCCGCCTCTGGAGGAACGTTGGCACCTGCCGCCCAGCAAACAGGGGATGTACCACCAACACCACCACCACCTCCGTCACCAAGCATCTCAACCATGTCACACGGCAGCGTTCAGCTCTCCATCTCACAAACATTTGAGAGAAATCGTAAATTCCCACCTAGCCACCCTCGATCCCTGGCCCTGAATGCCAGCATTTCTAAACTACTGGCCTATGAAATTCTGTCATTTAGGCTGGTGGACACAGACAGCTTCAAACAGCTCATGTCGCTTGCTGTCCCACAGTATGTTGTTCCTAGCCGGCACTACTTCTCCAAGAGAGCCGTGCCTTCCCTGCACAACCAAGTATCCGATAAAATCAAGTGTGCACTGCGCAACGCCATCTGTGGCAAGGTCCACCTAACCACAGATACGTGGACCAGTAAGCACGGCCAGGGACGCTATATCTCCCTAACTGCACACCTAAGTGGCAGCTGGGCCCCAGGCGGAGAGCTGTTTGGCGCACGTCCTTCCGCCGCCAAGGATCGCAGGGCAACATTCTTTGCCTCCTGTTGCCACCTCCTCCTTCTCGGCTTCCTCCTCCTCTTCTTCCACCTGCTCATCCAGTCAGCCACACACCTTCACCACCAACTTCAGCACAGCCCGGGGTAAAAGTCAGCAGGCCATTCTGAAACTCATATGTTTGGGGGACAGGCCCCACACCGCACAGGAGTTGTGGCGGGGTATAGAACAACAGACCGACGAGTGGTTGCTGCCGGTGAGCCTCAAGTCCGGCCTGGTGGTGTGTGATAATGGGCGAAATCTCGTTGCAGCTCTGGGACTAGCCGGTTTGACGCACATCCCTTGCTTGGCGCATGTGCTGAATTTGGTGATGCAGAAGTTCATTCACAACTACCCCGACATGTCAGAGCTGCTGCATAAAGTGCGGGCCGTCTGTTCGTGCTTCCGGCGTTCACATCCTGCCGCTGCTCGCCTGTATGCGCTACAGCGTAACTTCGGCCTTCCCACTCACCGCCTCATATGCGACGTGCCCACCAGGTGGAACTCCACCTTGCACATGCTGGACAGACTGTGCGAGCAGCAGCAGGCCATAGTGGAGTTTCAGCTGCAGCGCGCACGGGTCAGTCGCACTACGGAACAGCACCACTTCACCACCAATGACTGGGCCTCCATGCGAGACCTGTGTGCCCTGTTGCGCTGTTTCGAGTACTCCACCAACATGGCCAGTGGCGATGACGCCGTTATCAGCGTTACAATACCACTTCTATGTCTCCTTGAGAAAACACTTAGGGCGATGATGGAAGAGGAAGTGGCCCAGGAGGAGCAGGAGGAGGAAGAGGGGTCATTTTTAGCACTTTCAGGCCATTCTCTTCGAAGTGACTCAGAGGGAGGTTTTTTGCAACAGCAGAGGCCAGGTACAAATGTGGCCAGCCAGGGCCCACTACTGGAGGACGAGGAGGACGAGGATGATGAGGAGGTGGAGGAGGATGAGGATAAAGCATGGTCACATTGGGGTGGCACCCAACGCAGCTCGGGCCCATCACTGGTGCGTGGCTGGGGGGAAAGGCAGGACGATGACGATACGCCTCCCACAGAGGACAGCTTGTCCTTACCTCTGGGCAGCCTGGCACACATGAGCGACTACATGCTGCAGTGCCTGCGCAATGACAGCAGAGTTGCCCACATTTTAACGTGTGCGGACTACTGGGTTGCCACCCTGCTGGATCCACGCTACAAAGACAATGTGCCCACCTTACTTCCTTCACTGGAGCGTGATAGGAAGATGCGCGAGTACAAGCGCACGTTGGTAGACGCGCTACTGAGAGCATTCCCAAATGTCACAGGGGAACAAGTGGAAGCCCAAGGGCAAGGCAGAGGAGGAGCAAGAGGTCGCCAAGGCAGCTGTGTCACGGCCAGCTCATCTGAGGGCAGGGTTAGCATGGCAGAGATGTGGAAAACTTTTGTCAACACGCCACAGCTAACTGCACCACCACCTGATACGCAACGTGTTAGTAGGAGGCAACATTTCACTAACATGGTGGAACAGTACGTGTGCACACCCCTCCACGTACTGACTGATGGTTCGGCCCCATTCAACTTGTGGGTCTCCAAATTGTCCACGTGGCCAGAGCTAGCCTTTTATGCCTTGGAGGTGCTGGCCTGACCGGCGGCCAGCGTTTTGTCTGAACATGTATTCAGCACGGCAGGAGGCGTCATTACAGACAAACGCAGCCGCCTGTCTACAGCCAATGTGGACAAGCTGACGTTCATAAAAATGAACCAGGCATGGATCCCACAGGACCTGTCCATCCTTTGTGCAGATTAGACATTAACTACCTCCCCTTAACCATATATTATTGTACTCCAGGGCACTTCTTCATTCAATCCTCTTTTTATTTTCATTTTACCATTATATTGCGGGGCAACCCAAAGTTGAATGAACCTCTCCTCTGTCTGGGTGCCGGGGCCTAAAAATTTCTGACAGTGGCCTGTTCCAGTGTTGGGTGACATGAAGCATGATTCTCTGCTATGACATGCAGACTGATTCTCTGCTGACATGAAGCCAGATTCTCTGTTACGGGACCTCTCTCCTCTGGCTGGGTACCTGGGCCTAAATATATGCCAATGGACTGTTGCAGTGGTGGCTGACGTGAAGCCTGATTCTCTTCTATGACATGCAGACTGATTCTCTGCTGACATGAAGCCAGATTCTCTGTTACGGGACCTCTCTCCTCTGGCTGGGTGCCTGGGCCTAAATATATGACAATGGACTGTTACAGTGGTGGCTGACGTGAAGCCTGATTCTCTGCTATGACATGCAGACTGATTCTCTGCTGACATGAAGCCAGATTCTCTGTTACGGGACCTCTCTCCTCTGCCGGGGTGCTGGGCCTAAATATATGACAATGGACTGTTACAGTGGTGGCTGATGTGAAGCCTTGATTCTCTGCTATGAAATGCAGACTGATTCTCTGCTGACATGAAGCCAGATTCTCTGTTACGGGACCTCTCTCCTCTGGCTGGGTGCCTGGGCCTAAATATATGACAATGGACTGCTACAGTGGTGGCTGACGTGAAGCCTGATTCTCTGCTATGACATGCAGACTTATTCTCTGCTGACATGAAGCCAGATTCTCTGTTACGGGACCTCTCTCCTCTGGCTGGGTACCTGGGCCTAAATATATGACAATGGACTGTTGCAGTGGTGGCTGACGTGAAGCCTGATTCTCTGCTATGACATGCAGACTGATTCTCTGCTGACATGAAGCCAGATTCTCTGTTACGGGACCTCTCTCCTCTGGCTGGGTACCTGGGCCTAAATATATGCCAATGGACTGTTGCAGTGGTGGCTGACGTGAAGCCTGATTCTCTTCTATGACATGCAGACTGATTCTCTGCTGACATGAAGCCAGATTCTCTGTTACAGGACCTCTCTCCTCTGGCTGGGTACCTGGGCCTAAATATATGCCAATGGACTGTTGCAGTGGTGGCTGACGTGAAGCCTGATTCTCTTCTATGACATGCAGACTGATTCTCTGCTGACATGAAGCCAGATTCTCTGTTACGGGACCTCTCTCCTCTGCCTGGGTGCCTGGGCCTAAATATATGCCAATGGACTGTTGCAGTGGTGGCTGACGTGAAGCCTGATTCTCTTATATGACATGCAGACTGATTCTCTGCTGACATGAAGCCAGATTCTCTGTTACGGGACCTCTCTCCTCTGGCTGGGTGCCTGGGCCTAAATATATGACAATGGACTGTTACAGTGGTGGCTGACGTGAAGCCTGATTCTCTGCTATGACATGCAGACTGATTCTCTGCTGACATGAAGCCAGATTCTCTGTTACGGGACCTCTCTCCTCTGCCGGGGTGCTGGGCCTAAATATATGACAATGGACTGTTACAGTGGTGGCTGATGTGAAGCCTTGATTCTCTGCTATGAAATGCAGACTGATTCTCTGCTGACATGAATTCAGATTCTCTGTTACGGGACCTCTCTCCTCTGGCTGGGTGCCTGGGCCTAAATATATGACAATGGACTGCTACAGTGGTGGCTGACGTGAAGCCTGATTCTCTGCTATGACATGCAGACTTATTCTCTGCTGACATGAAGCCAAATTCTCTGTTACGGGACCTCTCTCCTCTGGCTGGGTACCTGGGCCTAAATATATGACAATGGACTGTTGCAGTGGTGGCTGACGTGAAGCCTGATTCTCTGCTATGACATGCAGACTGATTCTCTGCTGACATGAAGCCAGATTCTCTGTTACGGGACCTCTCTCCTCTGGCTGGGTACCTGGGCCTAAATATATGCCAATGGACTGTTGCAGTGGTTGCTGACGTGAAGCCTGATTCTCTTCTATGACATGCAGACTGATTCTCTGCTGACATGAAGCCAGATTCTCTGTTACAGGACCTCTCTCCTCTGGCTGGGTACCTGGGCCTAAATATATGCCAATGGACTGTTGCAGTGGTGGCTGACGTGAAGCCTCATTCTCTTCTATGACATGCAGACTGATTCTCTGCTGACATGAAGCCAGATTCTCTGTTACAGGACCTCTCTCCTCTGCCTGGGTGCCTGGGCCTAAATATATGCCAATGGACTGTTGCAGTGGTGGCTGACGTGAATCCTGATTCTCTGCTATGGGACCTCTCTCCAATTGATATTGGGTAATTTTTATTTATTTTATTTTTATTTTTATTCATTTCCCTATCCACATTTGTTTGCAGTGGATTTACCTACATGTTGCTGCCTTTTACAGCCTTCTAGCTCTTTCCTGGGCTGTTTTACAGCCTTTTTAGTGCCGAAAAGTTCGGGTCCCCATTGGGTTCGGGTTCGGGACGAAGTTCGGATCGGGTTCGGATCCCGAACCCGAACATTTCCGGGAAGTTCGGCCGAACTTCTCGAACCCGAACATCCAGGTGTCCGCTCAACTCTAATCAAGACATTTGAAATTCCAGAGTTATATACTGCTGTCATATTCATTTATTAAACAAACACACGTTTGGGCAAAAAATAAATAAAAAATTGGCAGCCCTTGCTACAGATGTCATTGTGAGATACACCCTTTATATACAGGGGTTAAATTAACCGCTCCAGGACTGCATAACGCACGGATGCGTCCTGGAGGCGGTCAATTCATTCCTCCTGGACGCATCTGTACGTCATCTCGCGGGAGGCGAGATTTCCTGTGAACGCGCGCAGACAGGCGCGCGCGTTCACAGGATCGGCCGGTAAGAGACTGGATCTACAGCCTGCCAGCGGCGATCGTTCACTGGCAGGCTGTAGATTAGATTTTTTTAACCCTTAACAGGTATATTAGATGCTGTTTCGATAACAGCATCTAATATACCTGCTACCTGGTCCTCTGGTGGTCCCTTTTGCTTGGATCGACCACCAGAGGACACAGGTAGCTCTGTAAAGTAGCACCAACCACCACTACACTAGACTACACCCCCCCTGTCACTTATTAACCCCTTATGAACCCTTGATCACCCCATATAGAACCCCTGATCACCCCCCTGTCATTGATCACCCCCCTGTAAGGCTCCATTCATATGTCCGTATGTGTTTTACGGATCCGATCCATGTGTATCCATGGATCCGTAAAAATCATATTTTTCTTACAAAGTCTCATATTGCACTAACTTGTGTCAAAAAATAAAATCTCACACGAACTCACCATACCCCTCACAGAATCCAAATGCGTAAATTTTTTTAGACATTTATATTCCAGACTTCTTCTCACGCATTTGGGCCCCTAAAATGCCAGGGTAGTATAAATACCCCACATGTGACCCCATTTCAGAAAGAAGACCCCCTAAGTTATTCCGTGAGGGGTATATTGAGTCCATGAAAGATTTAAATTTTTGTCCCAAGTTAGCGGAAAAGGAGACTTTGTGAGAAAAAATAAAAATAAAAATTTCCGCTAACTTGTGCCAAAAAAAAATAAAAAATTATATGAACTCACCATGCCCCTAATTGAATACCTTTGGGTGTCTTCTTTCCAAAATGGGGTAACACATGTGGTATCTCTGTATTCAGGAGAAGTTGGAGAATGTGTTTTGGGGTGTCATTTTACATATACCCATGCTGGGTAAGAGAAATAGCTCGGCAAAAGACAACTTTTCCAATTTTTTTATACAAAGTTGGCATTTGACCAAGATATTTATCTCACCCAGCATGGGTATATGTAAAATGACACCCCAAAACACATTCCCCAACTTCTCCTGAATACGGCGATACCACATGTGTGACACTTTTTGGCAGCCTAGGTGGGCAAAGGGGCCCACATTCCAAAGAGCACCTTTCGGATTTCACCAGCCATTTTTTACAGATTTTGATTTCAAACTACTTCGCACGCATTTGGTCCCCTAAAATGCCAGGGCAGTATAACTACCCCACAAGTGACCCCATTTTGGAAAGAAGACACCCCAAGGTATTTCATGATGGGCATAGTGAGTTCATGGAAGTTTTTATTTTTTGTCACAAGTTAGTGGAATATGAGACTTTGTAAGAAAAAAAAAAAAAGAAAAAACATTCATTATTCTCCGCTAACTTGTGACAAAAAATAAAAAGTTCTATGAACTCACTATGCCCATCAGCGAATACCTTAGGGTGTCTACTTTCCGAAATGGGGTTATTTGTAGAGTTTTTCTACTCTCTGGGCAGAGCTGCTTCAAAAAGCGGAAATTCACATTTTTGTACCATAGATTGTAAACGCTATAACTTTTACCCATACCATTTTTTTTTTACCCAAACATTTTTTTTTATCAAAGACATGTAGAACAATAAATTTTGCGAAAAATTTATATATGGATGTCACTTTTTTTGAAAAATTTTACAACTGAAAGTGAAAAATGTCATTTTTTGGCAAACATTTCGTTAAATTTCAATTAATAACAAAAAAGTAAAAATGTCAGCAGCAATGAAATACCACCAAATGAAAGCTCCATTAGTGAGAAGAAAAGGAGGTAAAATTCATTTGGGTGGTAAGTTGCATGACCGAGCAATAAACGGTGAAAGTAGTGTAGTGCAGAATTGTAAAAAGTGGTCTGGTCATTAATGGTGTTTCAGCTAGGGGGGCTGAAGTGGTTAAAGGGCTTCTGTCACCCCACTAAACCGTGTTTTTTTTTGTTTACTTATAATCCCTATACTGCGATCTAATCTAATTAATCATTTTGGTCCAGTAGATTGTGTTAAAAACGTGCTTTTAAAATATGCAAATTACCTTGCTATCAGAAAGTAGGGTGGCTACTTGCTGGTAGCAGCCGCATCCTCCGATCCTAAAGACGCCCCCTCTGCATGTTGATTGACAGGGCCAGGGAATGGGATCGTTCTCTGCTGGCCCTGTTTGCATTCAAAATCTTGCGCCTGCGCTGTGCCTGTCTTTAATCGGCGCAGGCGCACTGAGAGGCGGACGCCTCTCAGTGCGCCTGCGCCGACTGAATACCATTACGGCGCAGGCGCGAGATCTTGATAGCAGACAGGGCCAGCAGAGGACGATCCCGTTCACTGGCCCTGTCAATCAACATGCGGAGGGGGCGTCTTTAGGATCGGAGGATGCGGCTGCTACCAGCAAGTAGCCACCCTACTTGCTGGTAACAAGGTAATTTGCATATTTTAAAAGCACGTTTTTAACACAATCTACTGGACCAAAATGATTAATTAGATTATGTAGGCATAAATCGCAGTATAGGGATTATAAGTAAACAAAAAAAAAACGGTTTAGTGGGGTGACAGAAGCCCTTTAAGTTAATTGAAATACAGCCATTTTGTGCACAAATCTTTAATTGCGGCCTAGTGTGAGTCAGGGCGTGTGAGATACACCCTTTTTAAACAGGGGTTCTATTCAGGTATTTGTAATATAGCCATTTTAGGCAAACAAATTTAATTGAGGCCTAGTCTGGTTCAGGGCGTGTGAGATACACCCTGTATATACTGTCGTTCTATTCTACTATTGATAAAACACCCATTTAGGAAAAGATCCTAAATTCGAGAAATATGAGGAGTGTCAAATAAGGGCACAGGTCATAGTGCTGCTGGTGGAGCTCCTGTTGTAGAGAGAGGCCGTGGCCGATCTGTGCCAGTACACGCACAAGTTAAACCAATTCCTCAGATGCGAGTAGGCAACAGAACCTGCAGAGGTATTTAGTCGGGCCTAATGTGGCTCTACGAATGGTGAGGCCTGAACAAGTACAGGCAATGGTAGATTGGGTTGCTGACAGTGCCTCCAGTTCCTTCACATTGTCTCCTACCCAGTCTCCTGCTGAAAGATCAGAGTTGGCACCTGCAGCCCATGTCCATCAGTCTTTCACCTCACCCCCTTGCAAATCAGCCAAGCAGTCTGAGCCCCAAGTCATGCAGCCGTCTCTCCTGCTTTTTGACGACTCTGTTAGCAGGGTTTCCTAGGGCCATCCACCTAGCCCTGCCCCAGAATTGGAAGAGACTGAGTGCATCGATGCCGAACCACTTATCTTTTAAGATGAGTACATGGGAGGACCATCGCAGCACGTCTCGGATGATGACGAAACACAGGTGCCAACTGCTGGGGCTTTCGAAAGTATGTAGACTGACAAGGTGGGCAGGGGTGAAGACTGGATGTAAGATAATGTGGAGGACGATAAGGTCCTCAACCCCACTTGGAATCAAGGTCATGCAAGTGACCTATGTAGTTCGGAGTAAGAGGCGGTGGTCGCACAGAGCCACCAGCACAGCAGAAGAGGGAGCAGGGTGCAAAAGCAGAGTGGCCGTCTTCTAAACAGTACGCCTGCTATTGCCCACCGCAGCAAGGGAATGAGCACACCAAAGCCAGCTCCAAGGAGTTCCCTGGCGTGGCAGTTCTTCAGACAATGTGCTGACGACAAGACACGAGTGGTTTGCATGCTGTGCAATCAGAGCCTGACGCGAGGCATAAACGTTCTCAACCTGAGCACAACCTGCATGACCAGGCATTTAAGTGCTAAGCACGAGCTGCAGTGGAGTAGACACCTCAAAAACCAAGAAAGTTAACTGGCTCTTCCTGCTTCCTCTTCTGCTGCAGCTTTGGCCTCTTCATCCACCTCTGGAGTGATAGTGCCACCTGCCACCCTGCAAACAGAGGATCTGCCAGCAACACCACCACCTGGGTCACCAAGCATCTCCACAATGTCACACGGAAGCGTTCAGCTCTCCATATCCCAAACGCTGGAGAGGAAGAGGAAGTACCACCTACCCACCCGTGATCCCTAGCCCTGAATGCCAGCATTTCTAAATTACTGTCCTTTGAAATGCTGTCATTCCGTCTGGTGGAAATGGATAGTTTTAAAGGCCTTATGGTGGTGGCTGTCCCACAGTACATTGTGCCAAGCCACCACTACTTTTCAAGGCGAACCATCCCTTCCCTGCACAACCGAGTAAGGGATAAAATCAGGTGTGCACTGCGCAACGCCATCTGTGGCAAGGTCCACCTGACTACGGATACATGGACCAGTAAGCACGGTCAGGGATGTTATATCTCCATAAGAGCACACTGGGTAAATGCAGTGGCGGCTGGAACAGAGGCGGATAGCAGTTTGGCGCATGTCCTTCCAACAATGAGGATTGCAGGGTGCTTCAGTTTGCCTCCTGTTGCTTCCTCCTCCTACTCCGATTCCTCATCCTTTACCGGCTACTTATCCAGTCAGCGTAACACCTTCACCACCAACTTCAGCACAGGCAGGGGTAAACGACAGCAGGCAGTTTTAAAACGTATCTGTTTGGGGGACAAACCCCACACCGCGCAGGAGCTTTGGATGGGCCTTGAACATCAGACCGATGAGTGGTCGGTGCCAGTGAGCCTCAAGCCCGGCCTGGTAGTGTGCGATAATGGGTGAAATCTCGTAGCAGCTCTGGAACTAGCCGGTTTGACGAACATCCCTTGCCTGGCGCATGTGCTGAATTTGGTGGTGCAAAATTCAGAGCTGCTGCATAAAGTGCGGGCTGTCTGTGCACGCTTTTGGTGTTCTCACCCTGCTGCTGCTCGCCTGTCAGCGCTGAAGCATAACTTCGGCCTTCCCGCTCACCGCCTCATATGTGACGTGCCCACAATTTGGAACTCCACCTTGCACATGCTGGACAGACTGTGCGAGCAGCAGCAGGCAATAGTGGAGGTTCAGCTGCAGCAAACACAGGTGAGTCGCTCTGGGGAACAGCACCACTTCACCACCAATGACTCTGCCTCCATGTGAGACCTGTGTTCCTTGTTGCGCTGTTTTGAGTACTCCACCAACATGGCCAGTGCCGATAACGCCGCTCTCAGCATAACTATCCCACTTCTATGCCTCCTTGAAAAAACGCTGCTGGCGATGATGGAAGAGGATGTGGCACAGGAGGAGGAGGAAGAGGGATCATTTCGTAGTGTTTCTAGCCAGTCATTCACAAGTTCCTCAAGGGTGAGTCCCTGCACCCACAAACGCCAGGTACACAATTGTCCAGCCAGGGCACACTTCTGGAGGATGATGAGGTGGAGGATAAGGAGGAGGAGATGGAGGAGAAGATGGAGGAGGAGGAACCATGTTCACAGCAGGGTGTCACCCAGACCAGCTCATGGCCATCACTGGTGTGTGGCTGGGGGGATACAGAGGACACAGACTATACACGCCCCACAGAGAACAGCTTTTCGTTGACTCTGGGCAGCCTGGCACACATGAGCGATTACATGCTGCAGTGTCTCCGCAACGACCGCCGAGTTGCCCACATTCTAACTTGTGCTGATTACTGGGTGGCCAAGCTGCTGGATCCCCGTTACAAGGACAACGTACCGTCCTTAATTCCATCACCTGTCCGTGATCGTAAGATGCGCGAGTACTAGCGCATGCTGGTAGACGCACTGCTGGTGGCATTCCCACCTGACAGCGGGGGCACAGTGCAAGCACAAGGCGAAGGCAGAGGACAAGGAAGAGGTCGCCAATGCAGCTGGGGCACCGCCAGCACTTCAGAAGGCAGGGTAAGCATGGCCGAAATGTGGAAAAGCTTTGTCAGCACGCCACAACAACCAGCACCACCAGCTGATATGGAACGTCTTAGCAGGAGGCAGCATTTCAGCAACATGGTGGAGCAGTATGTGTGCACACGCCTACACGTACTGAATGACGGTTCTGCCCCCTTCAACTTCTGGGTCTCCAAATTGGGCACATGGCCTGAGCTTGCCCTTTACGCCTAGGGAGTGTCATCACAGACAAGCGCAGCCACCTGTCCACAGCCAATGTGGACAAGCTCACATTCATTAAAATGAACCTGGCATGGATCCCACAGGATTTGTCCCGTACCTTGTGCAGAATAGACATGTATACTGGCCTTAATCAGCCATTGTTATACTGCAGCGCAATTTCTAATTCTTGTATTTTGGATATTTCACACTCTTTTGGAGTGTACCCTAATAAAAAATAAAAAAATAAATAGTGTTGGCTACCTCGTCCTGCTCCACAGCCGCTTCCACCTACACCGCTACGTCCACCGCCTCCTCAAACGCCTATTCCATATGGACCTCCACCTCATAAATCAAATTTTTCGTTTTTTATTTGTACGTATTTTATTTCATGTAATTTTACTACTTTATCAGTTACATTTTCTGGTGAAATTCACCAATTTTGGGGTGTGAAGTACCTCTGCTATACCTAGTAGACAGGTTAAAAAAAATAAAAAATTGTCAGTTACATTTTCGGATGAAATTCACCAATTTTTGGGTGTGATGTACCACTGCTATACCTAGTAGACAGCTAAAAAAATTTTAATAAATTGTCAGTTACATTTTCGGGTGAAATTCAAAATTTTTTGGGTGCAATATAACCCTCCTTTACCTAGTTGATAGCTTATAAAAATTTTTATAATTTTTCTTTTACATTTTCGAGTGACAATGTCATAGACCCTGCTATACCAAGTAGACAGGTTAATAAATTTCTGTAATTTTTCTGTTACATTCTTGGGTTGACATTTTACAATTTTAGACGTGAATAAACCCCTGCTCTGCATAGGTGACAGGTAGGGTTGAGCGAACCCGAACTGTTAAATTCGGGTTTGTATCGAACTTTTGGATTTTTAGACCCCGGACCCAAACCCGAACATTTCAGTAAAAGTTTTGGGTTCGGTTTGGTGTTTGGTAGGGATGAGCGAACTCGAACTGTATAGTTCGGGTTCGTACCGAATTTTGGGGTGTCCGTGACACGGACCCGAACCCGGACATTTTCGTAAAAGTCCGGGTTCGGGTTCGGTGTTCGTCGCTTTCTTCGCGCTTTTGTGACGCTTTCTTGGCGCTTTTTGAAAGGCTGCAAAGCAGCCAATCAACAAGCGTCATACTACTTGCCCCAAGAGGCCATCACAGCCATGCCTACTATTGGCATGGCTGTGATTGGCCAGAGCACCATGTGACCCAGCCTCTATTTAAGCTGGAGTCACATAGCGCCGCCCGTCACTCTGCTCTGATTAGCGTAGGGAGAGGTTGCGGCTGCGACAGTAGGGCGAGATTAGGCAGATTAACTCCTCCAAAGGACTTGATTAACTGATCGATCTGCAGCTGTGGATCATTGAGCTGCTGATCCTCAATTGCTCACTGTTTTTAGGCTGCCCAGACCGTTTGTCAATCACATTTTTCTGGGGTGATCGGCGGCCATTTTGTGTCTTGTGGTGCGCCAGCACAAGCTGCGACCAAGTGCATTTAACCCTCAATGGTGTGGTTGTTTTTTGGCTAAAGCCTACATCAGGGTGAAGCTGTCACACCAAGTGCATTTAACCAGCAATAGTCTGTTCATTTTTTGGCCATATACAAAATCAGGGGCAAGCTGCGCCTGTCACCAAGTGCATTTAACCCTCAATGGTGTGGTTGTTTTTTGGCTAAAGCCTACATCAGGGTGAAGCTGTCACACCAAGTGCATTTAACCAGCAATAGTCTGTTCATTTTTTGGCCATATACTAAATCAGGGGCAAGCTGCGCCTGTCACCAAGTGCATTTAACCCTCAATGGTGTGGTTGTTTTTTGGCTAAAGCCTACATCAGGGTGAAGCTGTCACACCAAGTGCATTTAACCAGCAATAGTCTGTTTATTTTTTGGCCATATCCCAGTCTAATTCTGTCACTAAATCCATACCGGTCACCCAGCGCCTAAATACTAGGCCTCAAATTTATATCCCGCTAAATCTGTCCTTAGTGCTGTAGCTGGGCGAGTTATTTAGTGTCCGTTCAAGCACATTTCTTGTTCTGGGTTGAAATACAATTCCCAATTTAGCAATTTCATAATTTAGTGGTTTCTGCTATATCAGAGCTATTTGAAATCTATCCCTAAAAGGGTATATAATATTCAAGGTGCACATTGGGTCATTCAGAATAACTTCACACACACCCGCTACTGTGTATTTCCAAGTCTAATTCTGGCACTAAACCCATACCTGTCACCCAGCGCCTAAATACTAGGCCTCAAATTTATATCCAGCTAAATCTGTCCCTAGTGCTGTAGCTGGGCGAGTTATTTAGTGTCCGTTCAAGCACATTTCTTGTTCTGGGTTGAAATACAATTCCCAATTTAGCAATTTCATAATTTAGTGGTTTCTGCTATATCAGAGCTATTTGAAATCTATCCCTAAAAGGGTATATAATATTCAAGGTGCACATTGGGTCATTCAGAATAACTTCACACACACCCGCTACTGTGTATTTCCAAGTCTAATTCTGGCACTAAACCCATACCTGTCACCCAGCGCCTAAATACTAGGCCTCAAATTTATATCCCGCTAAATCTGTCCTTAGTGCTGTAGCTGGGCGAGTTATTTAGTGTCCGTTCAAGCACATTTCTTGTTCTGGGTTGAAATACAATTCCCAATTTAGCAATTTCATAATTTAGTGGTTTCTGCTATATCAGAGCTATTTGAAATCTATCCCTAAAAGGGTATATAATATTCAAGGTGCACATTGGGTCATTCAGAATAACTTCACACACACCCGCTACTGTGTATTTCCAAGTCTAATTCTGGCACTAAACCCATACCTGTCACCCAGCGCCTAAATACTAGGCCTCAAATTTATATCCCGCTAAATCTGTCCTTAGTGCTGTAGCTGGGCGAGTTATTTAGTGTCCGTTCAAGCACATTTCTTGTTCTGGGTTGAAATACAATTCCCAATTTAGCAATTTCATAATTTAGTGGTTTCTGCTATATCAGAGCTATTTGAAATCTATCCCTAAAAGGGTATATAATATTCAAGGTGCACATTGGGTCATTCAGAATAACTTCACACACACCCGCTACTGTGTATTTCCAAGTCTAATTCTGGCACTAAACCCATACCTGTCACCCAGCGCCTAAATACTAGGCCTCAAATTTATATCCCGCTAAATCTGTCCTTAGTGCTGTAGCTGGGCGAGTTATTTAGTGTCCGTTCAAGCACATTTCTTGTTCTGGGTTGAAATACAATTCCCAATTTAGCAATTTCATAATTTAGTGGTTTCTGCTATATCAGAGCTATTTGAAATCTATCCCTAAAAGGGTATATAATATTCAAGGTGCACATTGGGTCATTCAGAATAACTTCACACACACCCGCTACTGTGTATTTCCAAGTCTAATTCTGGCACTAAACCCATACCTGTCACCCAGCGCCTAAATACTAGGCCTCAAATTTATATCCCGCTAAATCTGTCCTTAGTGCTGTAGCTGGGCGAGTTATTTAGTGTCCGTTCAAGCACATTTCTTGTTCTGGGTTGAAATACAATTCCCAATTTAGCAATTTCATAATTTAGTGGTTTCTGCTATATCAGAGCTATTTGAAATCTATCCCTAAAAGGGTATATAATATTCAAGGTGCACATTGGGTCATTCAGAATAACTTCACACACACCCGCTACTGTGTATTTCCAAGTCTAATTCTGGCACTAAACCCATACCTGTCACCCAGCGCCTAAATACTAGGCCTCAAATTTATATCCCGCTAAATCTGTCC
Organism: Bufo gargarizans; assembly: GCF_014858855.1. Lineage (NCBI taxonomy): Eukaryota > Metazoa > Chordata > Amphibia > Anura > Bufonidae > Bufo > Bufo gargarizans. Next base: position 282,400 of record NW_025334221.1, on the reverse strand, counting down.
TTAGTGCTGTAGCTGGGCGAGTTATTTAGTGTCCGTTCAAGCACATTTCTTGTTCTGGGTTGAAATACAATTCCCAATTTAGCAATTTCATAATTTAGTGGTTTCTGCTATATCAGAGCTATTTGAAATCTATCCCTAAAAGGGTATATAATATTCAAGGTGCACATAGGGTCATTCAGAATAACTTCACACACCCGCTACTGTGCATTTCCAAATCTAATTCTGTCACTAAACCCATACCTGTCACCCAGCGCCTAAATACTAGGCCTCAAATTTATATCCCGCTAAATCTCTCGTTACCGCTGTCCTGTTGTGGCTGGGAAAGTTATTTAGTGTCCGTCAAAGCACATTTTTTGTTCTGGGTTGAAATACAATTCCCAATTTAGCAATTTCATAATTTAGTCGTTTCTGCTATATCAGAGCTATTTGAAATCTATCCCTAAAAGGGTAGATCATATTGAAGGTGCACATAGGGTCATTCAGAATAACTTCACACACACACGCTTCTGTGCATTTCCAAGTCTAATTCTGTCACTAAATCCATACCGGTCACCCAGCGCCTAAATACTAGGCCTCAAATTTATATCCCGCTGAATTTGAATACAATACATTGGGCCAAATAATATATTTGTTGTTGTGGTGAACCATAACAATGAGAAAAACATCTAGTAAGGGACGCGGACGTGGACATGGTCGTGGTGGTGTTAGTGGACCCTCTGGTGCTGGGAGAGGACGTGGCCGTTCTGCCACATCCACACGTCCTAGTGTACCAACTACCTCAGGTCCCAGTAGCCGCCAGAATTTACAGCGATATATGGTGGGGCCCAATGCCGTTCTAAGGATGGTAAGGCCTGAGCAGGTACAGGCATTAGTCAATTGGGTGGCCGACAGTGGATCCAGCACGTTCACATTATCTCCCACCCAGTCTTCTGCAGAAAGCGCACAGATGGCGCCTGAAAACCAACCCCATCAGTCTGTCACATCACCCCCATGCATACCAGGGAAACTGTCTCAGCCTCAAGTTATGCAGCAGTCTCTTATGCTGTTTGAAGACTCCGCTGGCAGGGTTTCCCAAGGGCATCCACCTAGCCCTTCCCCAGCGGTGAAAGACATAGAATGCACTGACGCACAACCACTTATGTTTCCTGATGATGAGGACATGGGAATACCACCTCAGCATGTCTCTGATGATGACGAAACACAGGTGCCAACTGCTGCGTCTTTCTGCAGTGTGCAGACTGAACAGGAGGTCAGGGATCAAGACTGGGTGGAAGACGATGCAGGGGACGATGAGGTCCTAGACCCCACATGGAATGAAGGTCGTGCCACTGACTTTCACAGTTCGGAGGAAGAGGCAGTGGTGAGACCGAGCCAACAGCGTAGCAAAAGAGGGAGCAGTGGGCAAAAGCAGAACACCCGCCGCCAAGAGACTCCGCTTGCTACTGACCGCCGCCATCTGGGACCGAGCACCCCAAAGGCAGCTTCAAGGAGTTCCCTGGCATGGCACTTCTTCAAACAATGTGCTGACGACAAGACCCGAGTGGTTTGCACGCTGTGCCATCAGAGCCTGAAGCGAGGCATTAACGTTCTGAACCTGAGCACAACCTGCATGACCAGGCACCTGCATGCAAAGCATGAACTGCAGTGGAGTAAACACCTTAAAACCAAGGAAGTCACTCAGGCTCCCCCTGCTACCTCTTCTGCTGCTGCCGCCTCGGCCTATTCTGCTGCTGCCGCCTCGGCCTCTTCCTCCGCCTCTGGAGGAACGTTGGCACCTGCCGCCCAGCAAACAGGGGATGTACCACCAACACCACCACCACCACCTCCGTCACCAAGCGTCTCAACCATGTCACACGCCAGCGTTCAGCTCTCCATCTCACAAACATTTGATAGAAAGCGTAAATTCCCACCTAGCCACCCTCGATCCCTGGCCCTGAATGCCAGCATTTCTAAACTACTGGCCTATGAAATGCTGTCATTTAGGATGGTGGACACAGACAGCTTCAAACAGCTCATGTCGCTTGCTGTCCCACAGTATGTTGTTCCCAGCCGGCACTACTTCTCCAAGAGAGCCGTGCCTTCCCTGCACAACCAAGTATCCGATAAAATCAAGTGTGCACTGCGCAACGCCATCTGTGGCAAGGTCCACCTAACCACAGATACGTGGACCAGTAAGCACGGCCAGGGACGCTATATCTCCCTAACTGCACACTGGGTAAATGTAGTGGCAGCTGGGCCCCAGGCGGAGAGCTGTTTGGCGCACGTCCTTCCGCCGCCAAGGATCGCAGGGCAACATTCTTTGCCTCCTGTTGCCACCTCCTCCTTCTCGGCTTCCTCCTCCTCTTCTTCCACCTGCTCATCCAGTCAGCCACACACCTTCACCACCAACTTCAGCACAGCCCGGGGTAAACGTCAGCAGGCCATTCTGAAACTCATATGTTTGGGGGACAGGCCCCACACCGCACAGGAGTTGTGGCGGGGTATAGAACAACAGACCGACGAGTGGTTGCTGCCGGTGAGCCTCAAGCCCGGCCTGGTGGTGTGTGATAATGGGCGAAATCTCGTTGCAGCTCTGGGACTAGCCAATTTGACGCACATCCCTTGCTTGGCGCATGTGCTGAATTTGGTGGTGCAGAAGTTCATACACAACTACCCCGACATGTCAGAGCTGCTGCATAAAGTGCGGGCCGTCTGTTCGCGCTTCCGGCGTTCACATCCTGCTGCTGCTCGCCTGTCTGCGCTACAGCGTAACTTCGGCCTTCCCGCTCACCGCCTCATATGCGACGTGCCCACCAGGTGGAACTCCACCTTGCACATGCTGGACAGACTGTGCGAGCAGCAGCAGGCCATAGTGGAGTTTCAGCTGCAGCACGCACGGGTCAGTCGCACTACAGAACAGCACCACTTCACCACCAATGACTGGGCCTCCATGCGAGACCTGTGTGCCCTGTTGCGCTGTTTCGAGTACTCCACCAACATGGCCAGTGGCGATGACACCGTTATCAGCGTTACAATACCACTTCTATGTCTCCTTGAGAAAACACTTAGGGCGATGATGGAAGAGGAGGTGGCCCAGGAGGAGGAGGAGGAGGAGGAAGAGGGGTCATTTTTAGCACTTTCAGGCCAGTCTCTTCGAAGTGACTCAGAGGGAGGTTTTTGGCAACAGCAGAGGCCAGGTACAAATGTGGCCAGCCAGGGCCCACTACTGGAGGACGAGGAGGACGAGGATGAGGAGGAGGTGGAGGAGGAGGAGGATGAAGCATGGTCACAGCGGGGTGGCACCCAACGCAGCTCGGGTCCATCACTGGTGCGTGGCTGGGGGGAAAGGCAGGACGATGACGATACGCCTCCCACAGAGGACAGCTTGTCCTTATCCCTGGGCAGCCTGGCACACATGAGCGACTACATGCTGCAGTGCCTGCGCAACGACAGCAGAGTTGCCCACATTTTAACCTGTGCGGACTACTGGGTTGCCACCCTGCTGGATCCACGCTACAAAGACAATGTGCCCACCTTACTTCCTGCACTGGAGCGTGATAGGAAGATGCGCGAGTACAAGCGCACGTTGGTAGACGCGCTACTGAGAGCATTCCCAAATGTCACAGGGGAACAAGTGGAAGCCCAAGGCCAAGGCAGAGGAGGAGCAAGAGGTCGCCAAGGCAGCTGTGTCACGGCCAGCTCCTCTGAGGGCAGGGTTAGCATGGCAGAGATGTGGAAAACTTTTGTCAACACGCCACAGCTAACTGCACCACCACCTGATACGCAACGTGTTAGCAGGAGGCAACATTTCACTAACATGGTGGAACAGTACGTGTGCACACCCCTCCACGTACTGACTGATGGTTCGGCCCCATTCAACTTCTGGGTCTCTAAATTGTCCACGTGGCCAGAGCTAGCCTTTTATGCCTTGGAGGTGCTGGCCTGCCCGGCAGCCAGCGTTTTGTCTGAACGTGTATTCAGCACGGCAGGGGGCGTCATTACAGACAAACGCAGCCGCCTGTCTACAGCCAATGTGGACAAGCTGACGTTCATAAAAATGAACCAGGCATGGATCCCACAGGACCTGTCCATCCCTTGTCCAGATTAGACATTAACTACCTCCCCATAACCATATATTATTGGACTCCAGGGCACTTCCTCATTCAATCCTATTTTTATTTTCATTTTACCATTATATTGCGATGCTACCCAAAGTTGAATGAACCTCTCCTCTGCCTGTGTGCTAGGCCTAAATATATGCCAATGGACTGTTGCAGTGGTGGCTGACATGAAGCCTGATTCTCTGCTATGACATGCAGACTAATTCTCTGCTGACATGAAGCCAGATTGTCTGTTACGGGACCTCTCTCCTCTGCCTGGGTGCTGGGCCTAAATTTATGACAATGGACTGTTGCAGTGGTGGCTGACGTGAAGCCTCATTCTCTGCTATGACATGCAGACTGATTCTCTGCTGACATGAAGCCAGATTGTCTGTTACGGGACCTCTCTGCTCTGCCTGTGTGCTAGGCCTAAATATATGCCAATGGACTGTTGCAGTGGTGGCTGACATGAAGCCTGATTCTCTGCTATGACATGCAGACTAATTCTCTGCTGACATGAAGCCAGATTGTCTGTTACGGGACCTCTCTCCTCTGCCTGGGTGCTGGGCCTAAATTTATGACAATGGACTGTTGCAGTGGTGGCTGACGTGAAGCCTCATTCTCTGCTATGACATGCAGACTGATTCTCTGCTGTCATGAAGCCAGATTGTCTGTTACGGGACCTCTCTGCTCTGCCTGTGTGCTAGGCCTAAATATATGCCAATGGACTGTTGCAGTGGTGGCTGACATGAAGCCTGATTCTCTGCTATGACATGCAGACTAATTCTCTGCTGACATGAAGCCAGATCCTCTTTTACGGGACCTCTCTCCTCTGCCTGGGTGCTGGGCCTAAATTTATGACAATGGACTGTTGCAGTGGTGGCTGACGTGAAGCCTCATTCTCTGCTATGACATGCAGACTGATTCTCTTCTGACATGAAGCCAGATCCTCTGTTACGGGACCTCTCTCCTCTGCCTGGGTGCTGGGCCTAAATTTATGACAATGGACTGTTGCAGTGGTGGCTGACGTGAAGCCTGATTCTCTGCTATGACATGCAGACTGATTCTCTGCTGTCATGAAGCCAGATTGTCTGTTACGGGACCTCTCTGCTCTGCCTGTGTGCTAGGCCTAAATATATGCCAATGGACTGTTGCAGTGGTGGATGACGTGAAGCCTGATTCTCTGCTATGATATGAAGACTGATTCTCTGCTGACATGAAGCCAGATTGTCTGTTACGGGACCTTTCTCCTCTGCCTGGGTTCTGGGCCTAAATTTATGAAAATTGACTCTTACAGTGGTGGGTGACGTGAAGCCTGATTCTCTGCTATGATATGAAGACTGATTCTCTGCTGACATGAAGCCAGATTGTCTGTTACGGGACCTTTCTCCTCTGCCTGGGTTCTGGGCCTAAATTTATGAAAATTGACTCTTACAGTGGTGGGTGACGTGAAGCCTGATTCTCTGCTATGATATGAAGACTGATTCTCTGCTGACATGAAGCCAGATTCTCTGTTACGGGACCTCTCTCCTCTGCCTGGGTGCTGGGCCTAAATTTATGACAATGGACTGTTGCAGTGGTGGCTGACGTGAAGCCTGATTCTCTGCTATGACATGCAGACTGATTCTCTGCTGACATGAAGACAGATTCTCTGTTACGGGACCTCCCTCCTCTGCCTGGGTGCTGGGCCTAAATATATGCCAATGGACTGTTGCAGTGATGGCTGACGTGAAGCCTCATTCTCTGCTATGACATGCAGACTGATTCTCTGCTGACATGAAGCCAGATTCTCTGTTACGGGACCTCTCTCCTCTGCCTGTGTGTGTGCTGGGCCTAAATATATGCCAATGGACTGTTGCAGTGGTGGCTGACGTGAAGCCTCATTCTCTGCTATGACATGTAGACTGATTCTCTGCTGACATGAAGCCAGATTCTCTGTTACGGGACCTCTCTCCTCTGCCTGTGTGTGTGCTGGGCCTAAATATATGCCAATGGACTGTTGCAGTGGTGGCTGACGTGAAGCCTCATTCTCTGCTATGACATGCAGACTAATTCTCTGCTGACATGAAGACAGATTCTCTGTTACGGGACCTCCCTCCTCTGCCTGGGTGCTGGGCCTAAATATATGCCAATGGACTGTTGCAGTGGTGGCTGACGTGAAGCCTCATTCTCTGCTATGACATGCAGACTGATTCTCTGCTGACATGAAGCCAGATTGTCTGTTACGGGACCTCTCTCCTCTGCCTGGGTGCTGGGTAGTGTTGAGCGCGAATATTCGAAAAGCAAATTTTTTTCGCGAATATCGCAACTTCGCGATTTCGCGAATATTTCGAATATAGTGCTATATATTCGTAAAAACGAATATTCGTTTTTTGTTTTTCCCCCCCCCCCACAAAATTACAGTACACATATAATTGATTGTTTCCCAAAGGTCCAACAGCTCAGATCTTACTCACATTGCCTAGAAAGTGATTGAGGCGCGAATCTTCGTAAGGCGATTTTATTAGCGCACATGCGAATATCGGCACGTCCCAGAACAGAGGCAAAGGGCTTTGCATTCATACATTAGTGAATTGAGTTGCGAATCTTCGTAAGGCGATTTTATTAGCGCACATGCGAATATCTACACTTGTCCCAGAACAGAGGCAAAGGGCTTTGCATTCATACATTAGTGATTGAATTGAGCTGCGAATCTTCGTAAGGCGATTTTATTAACGCAAATGCAAATATCTACACTTGTCCCCAGAACAGAGAGGCAAAGGCCTGTGCATTCATATAGTATAGCACCATATTCGCGAATACGTAGAACTTCGTAAAATTCGATTAACGAAAATTCATATTTTTTATTTTACTTTCCACCTTACAGATTACATTGATCTGTACTCTGTCAACTACTGTCATCACCCCCCACTGTATCTCGATTGATTCCCAAAAGTCTCACATTCCCTAGAAAGTGATTGAGGTGCGAATCTTCGTAAGGCGATTTTATTAGCGCACATGCGAATATCTACACTTGTCCCAGAACAGAGGCAAAGGGCATTGCATTCATACATTAGTGATTGAATTGAGTTGCGAATCTTCGTAAGGCGATTTCATTAGCGCACATGTGAATTTTGCATAGCATATGTATTATGCGATGCGAAAATTCGAATTATCGCATATGCGAAATAATAACGAATTTGAATAATCGCGAATATTTTACGAATATTCTTTCGAATATTCACAAAATTTCGCGAATTCGAAATATGGGACATGCCGCTCAACACTAGTGCTGGGCCTAAATTTATGACAATGGACTGTTGCAGTGGTGGGTGATGTGAAGCCTGATTCTCTGCTATGACATGCAGACTGATTCTCTGCTGACATGAAGCCAGATTGTCTGTTACGGGACCTCTCTCCTCTGCCTGGGTGCTGGGCCTAAATATATGCCAATGGACTGTTGCAGTGGTGGCTGACGTGAAGCCTCATTCTCTGCTATGACATGCAGACTAATTCTCTGCTGACATGAAGCCAGATTCTCTGTTACGGGACCTCTCTCCTCTGCCTGGGTGCCGGGGCCTAAATATCTGAGAATGGACTGTTCCAGTGGTGGGTGACGGGAAGCCAGATTCTCTGCTATGGAACCTCTCTCCAATTGATTTTGGTTAATTTTTATTTATTTAATTTTTATTTTAATTCATTTCCCTATCCACATTTGTTTGCAGGGGATTTACCTACATGTTGCTGCCTTTTGCAGCCCTCTAGCTCTTTCCTGGGCTGTTTTACAGCCTTTTTAGTGCCGAAAAGTTCGGGTCCCCATTGACTTCAATGGGGTTCGGGTTCGGGACGAAGTTCGGATCGGGTTCGGATCCCGAACCCGAACATTTCCGGGATGTTCGGCCGAACTTCTCGAACCCGAACATCCAGGTGTTCGCTCAACTCTAGTGTTTGGTGCTTTCTTGGTGCTTTTTGAAAGGCTGCAGAGCAGCCAATCAACAAGCGGTTAACTGTCTGACCTTAGAAGCCATCATGTGATTGGCCAGTGTAGCATGTGACCCAGCCTCTATATAAGCTGGAGTCACGTAGCTCTGCACGTCACTCTGCTGTTACTAGTGTAGGGAGAGGATGCTGCTGGTGATTTCAGGGAGAGAATAGGAGAGAGTATTTGCTCAAAATCTGAATCTAACTCAGCGATCTACATACATTGTGTTTTGTGGGTGCAGGGCACAATTTTTTTTTCCTGCCCTGAGCCCTTTGACCGAAAAAAAATAACTTTAATAAGTCAGTTATATGGGTGGCGGCGGCCATTTTATGCAAGCTCAGTGCACCAGCACTGCATTTGAGCTTTTGGGACATTGAAAATCCCAATTTTTAGGGCAATATACAACATCTGGATTAGTCAGTGCGCAATTTAAGCTAGAAATACAGCCATAATTTTCTGGGGTTTTAAAAACACACTTTCATGCCAAAAACACTATTTTCCTGATCTGCAAGTGTTAAATTCAAGTTTAATATATACAGCTTTCATATTCTGTTACCAAAAAAACACTTTTTTTGGCAATATACAACATCTGGATTACTCAGTGTGCAATTTAAGCTAGAAATACACCCATCATTTTCTGGGGTTTTAAAAACACACTTTTTTGCCAAAAAAACACTATTTTCTGATCTGCGATTGTTAAATTCAATTTAAATATATACAGCTTTCATATTCTGTTACCCAAAAAAACACTTTTTGGGCAATATACAACATCTGGATTATTCAGTGTGCAATTTAAGGCTACTTTCACACCTGCGTTTAGGTGCGGATCCGTCTGGTACCTGCACAGACGGATCCGCACCTATAATGCAAACACTTAGATCCGTTCAGAACGGATCCGTTTGCATTACCATGAACAAACAAAAAAAAATATATAATAATTATTTTTTTTTTGTTCATGATAATGCAAACGGATCCGTTTTGGCTTTACATTGAAAGTCAATGGGGGACGGATCCGTTTGAAAATTGAGCCATACTGTGTCAACTTCAAACGGATCCGTCCCCATTGACTTACATTGTAAGTCTGGATGGATCCGTTTGCCTCCGCACGGCCAGGCGGACACCCGAACACTGCAAGCAGCGTTGAGGTGTCCGCCTGCTGAGCGGAGCGGAGCCTAAACGCTGCCAGACTGATGCATTCTGAGCGGATCCGCATCCACTCAGAATGCATTAGGGCTGGACGGATCCGTTCGGGGCCGCTTGTGAGAGCCTTTAAAGGGAGTCTGTCACCACATTTTAGCATGTTAGACCGTTAAAATAGGGTTATGTGATCCAGCCAGAACATAAAAACGGTACCTTTGTGGTAGAAAACGGACTTTTCTTTTTGCCGAAAATGAACTTATAAGATTATGTTCTGAGCCCTCTCAAGTGCCCAGGGCGGTCTCTCAATCCTCGGAGCCCCAGGCAGGCACCTCCTAAACGGCTCATAACCCCGCCCTCCGTGCGCCTCTGCCCGCCCGTTTACTCCCCTCCCCTGTCCTATTCCACTGCCGCTATGCGGTCCAAATCGTAGCGGGCGCATGCGCAATGCGATGCCCGCTCCTGGCAGGGCATCGCAATACCTACTGCGCATGCGCCCGCTACAATTTGGACCGCACAGCCGCAGTGGAAAAGGACAGGGGAGGGGAGTAAACGGGCGGGCAGAGGCGCATGGAGGGCGGGGTTATGAGCCGTTTAGGAGGTGCCTGCCTGGGGCTCCGAAGATTGAGAGACCGCCCTGGGCACTTGAGAGGGCTCAGAACATAATCTTATAAGTTCATTTTCGGCAAAAAGAAAAGTCCGTTTTCTACCACAAAGGTACCGTTTTTATGTTCTGGCTGGATCACATAACCCTATTTTAACTGTCTAACATGCTAAAATGTGGTGACAGACTCCCTTTAAACGGAACTCACAAGCGGAGCCCCGAACGCAAATGTGAAAGTAGCCTAAGCTAGAAATACACCCTCATTTTATGTGGTTTTAAAAACACAAATTTTTGCCAAAAAACACTATTTTCAGGCCTTGCAGCATCAGCACGTGTGAAATTACAAGCTTATATACTGCTGTCAAATTCAGTTATTAAACAAACACTCGTTTGGGCAAAAAAAAGAATTGTTGGCAGCCTATGATGTAGATGTCATTGTGAGATACACCCATAATACATTTGGGTTAGATTCAGAGATTTGAAATACAGCCATTTGGTGCACCAATCTTTAATTCAGGCCTACTGTGGGTCAGGCCGTGTGAGATACACCCTGTATATGCAGGGCTTATATTCTTTCATTAATAAAACACCCTTTTTGGGTCAAAATACACAATATTTCAGGCCTTGCAGCATTAACACGTTTGAAATTACTGGGTTATATACTGCTGCCATATTAAGTTATTAAACAAACAGCCGTTTGGGCAAAAAAAGTTTATTTGGCAGCCTGCATATGTCATTGTAAGATACACCCTTAATATATTTGGGTTATATTCACAGATTTGAAATACCGCCATTTGGTGCACCAATATTTAATTCAGACCTACACTGGTTCAGGCCGTATGAAATACACCCTCTACATACAGGGGTTGGATTCAGGCATTTAAAATACAGCCGTTTTGGTCAAAGGAATCTTTTTTTTTTTAACTTTCTTTATTATTATTTGAATATTAACAAACAAATTTATAAACACTGTGAGACAGTGACAGGTCTCACGCAGGTTAGAGGCAAGGAAGGGGTGGATAGTTCGGTCCACACCCCTATTCCACCACAGGTGAGACCAGCTGGAAGTAATCGGCCTGGCACAAAGCACCTCCCAGGGTGTCAGCAAGGGGGGAGTGTGTTGCCTGTGGACAGAGGCCTGAAGGCTCTGTGTGGTCCAAGCCAGGAGGGCTGAGAGACCACGATTTCCTATGTATGCTGAGACACTGGACTGGAGACAGTGGGCGTACTGTGCTCTGTACAGCCAGGAGGCTGTGGGACATTGGCTGAGAAAGCCGCTTGTGTTCACCGGGTGTGAACAAGGACTTAGGTGAGTCAGGAACCTCTGTGTTAGTTAGAGCCTAGCCGGGCAAGTGTTTATTGTTTTATGTGGATGTCATATGTGTTAGGTGAAGCTGCGACTTCATGATAACCTGTAACCTGGAGTGTGCGCAATAAATGCACCGTTTGGACCTGAAGCCTGGTGTCCTAAAGTCGTATCTGTGAGAATGACCCCCAAATAAGAGGCGATCCCTTACAATTGGTGGAGGATGTGGGCAGTTGTCCATGAGAGAAGGGCAACGGTCGGTTGCTAGGGGCAACGCCGAGACTGCAGGTGCTGATAAAAGCTGTTTTTTGCCGTGTGTGGCGTTAAAGGAACGGAAGCTTTTTTTTGTCCAGTGGAGCAGGTGCTGCTCATAAGAGTGTGAACTATTTTGCTGTGGTGCAAGTAAAACTGCAGTGAATTAAAGGGCCAGTAGCCCAGCAAAAGTGGACTTGTGGCTGAAAGCTTTTCCTGCTACCACGGGTCTCGGGGAAGAGTATTTCTGGCAGCGCTGGCGCATACAGCAGGCAGAAGACATGGCCATAGCAATTGGCTACACTAAAAATGAATTGGCGAAATTTGATGCAGAGCGAGAGGCTTTGGAGGCACAGTTGCAGCTGGCCTTGAGAAATGGGTTCTCAACACTGTATGGACCCTGTACAAAGTTCCAAGAGGTTGGTGGTGTGCCGGGACTATCAGGGGAAAAGCAAAGATATGCCGTTGCCAAGGGCAACCGTTGGGAAGATAAAGAGGTGGAGAGCGGTGCGGTTCTCAGGAGTGCATATCTTCCCTGCGACTGTGCCCGGAGTCCTAGAGAGGAAGTGCGGAGGTGCAGTAAAGCTGTTGCTAGGAGCAACCACAACCTTTAGTCCGCGGGAGAGAATGTCACTGCTTTACCAGACTGGTTGATTACAAAGGGTAAGACTGTTCCTGTTAGTAACCATGTGGCAGAGCCAGTGACAGTGAGCCGGCGGCAGGGGATATCTGCTGGGCCGGTAGGTGATAAGTCACACAGAGAAAAAACTTTGTCTGGACAGGCGGATAAGCCTGCTGTGATTGCTCCCTCGCAGAAACCTGCAGGGGAGAAGGTTTCTGTGTTACCTCAGTTGCCCATGACCAAAGCTAGTTTTGGGATGACAAGGATCCGGGATCCCATGCTAGCCCGGGTAAGAGGTAGCACAATATTGAAACCTGAGACTGGTAAAATAATAAAGGTGCTGGACAGTCGTGCGGAGAAGGACTATCCACTGATTTTCACTGAGCGTGAGACTCCAATGAGAACAGAGACTGATGAACTTGATGTTACAGATAAGCCTATGCATGAGGGAGTGTTGGGGTGTAATCTTCCCTTATGCTGGGAGTTGTGGAGTAATGGAGACACTTCTGCAGAGAGTGCAAAAACTCCTGCAGAACCTGTACCTGTCCCTTTAAGTGAGGATCTAAGGGAGCTGCACTTTGACCTGCATGGGGAAAGAATATTGACCATTGGAAACAATGGTGCTGGTCAAATACAAAGTGATGGTGACAAATGTGCGGAAATGCATAAGGAAAATGTGATGTCATATGAAATATGTGATAATAATGACACGAGCAGTATAAGTGGCCTATGTGCCGTGACAGTTAGCAACTCCGAGAGTGAGGCTACCATGTCAAGACCCAGCAAAACTAAAGTGGTTACTAGTAGCGAGTCTAGCGACCAGATGACAGTTATATCTGACGAGACGAGAGTTCAGTCGGGTGACAGCCTAGTGTCTGAAGCTCATATCCTGACAGTTGTAGATGACCTGACAGGACAGTACAGCTACAAACATGAAGATGTTTTTGCTCATTCTGCACAGTCCCTAGATACACTATAGACGGGGTTAGCGGTTCTTGCAGAGCAACTGCAGGAATCTCCAGAGGAGTCACATAAAGAGATGAATGAACTGAAGGAACTAGAGTCACTAATAGAAGCGGAAATTCTCCAACTTCAAGAGGAACTTGCAGCTTCTGAGCGATCCAGACTTCATGCAGAGCAGGAAAGAGATGAGCTGGCTGATGAGGTTCTAAACAGCGCCTCTGAAAAATCTGCTCTTTTGGAGGAGAAAAGACATTTGGAAGCCAGGATGGCTCAACTTGATCAAGAGTTATGTGATCGCATGGTGGACCTAGACCACCAGAGTCAAACTGTATCTAGATTGGAGAAGAAACAAAAGAAGTTTGACCAGCTCTTGGTTGAAGAGAAATACATATCGGCTCGATATGCCGAAGAACGTGACCGAGCGGAGGCTGATGCTCGGGAGAAAGAGTCCAAGGCCCTCTCCTTGGCTAGAGCCCTTGAAGAAGTGCTTGAGGAGCGAAATTAATTAGAGAGGCTGAACAAGCAACTCAGAGCAGAGATGACATCTTTTGAGCTTATGAGAGCTTCTATCTATGAGGTGGAGAAGCCTAAGCATGCTCCTGCACAGCAGGTGGAAGAAAGTGAGAAACCGGAAGAGGAAGATCCTCTGGAAGACGTCAAGAAGCCAGAGCCTGTTAAAAATGGGACTGGAGAGGGTGGCACTGTGGTGCTGGCTGTGGCAGAGAAGATGGAAGATGCTTCTGCTAAACCAGTTGATGGGGCTGATGTGGATGCGAAAGACCACAGACCCGTGGTAGCTTGTAACCTAGGCCTGGAAGACGTCCCCTCTGCATACAGGGCCTTCCAAATAGCCAGCAGGCTGCTGAGGAAGAAGTACGAGGAGGTGAACGATCAGTTTTCGGATCTGGGCTATTACGATGGGCTGTATCTCCTGACTCCTCCACAAAAGGAGAACAGTGTCCTGGGTGAGCTTCTGGAGAAAATGACAGAAGACGAGGAGTCTGCTGAAGACCCCGGTGCCTCCTGCCTCAATGAGAAAGAGGAGGAGGGGTTAACAGGGCAAGTGTATGGTGCCATGTCCGAGATGGCTGAGAAGGCGGTCAAAGAGACTGGAGACTTGAAGAAGACAAAGACTGAAAAAGTTAAGGCCGATGTGTTGGTTGACGTGAAGTCCCCAGGTGCTACAGAGACCAAAGTTAAGCCAAAGGGAGCCGCGGCCGAAGTGGAAAAAGCCGCTAAAGAAGCAGAGGTCTCTAAAACTACCATAGTAGTTGGGGTAACTACTGCTGGAAAGAAGGAAGAAGTGACCCAGATGCACGTAAAAGAAGGAAGTAGGGGCAACCATGCTCTGCTGAAGGAGCCCTGCAAAGCAAAGGAGAATGTGTCTGGATATGACCATGACTGGGAACAGTTCAGGCAAGAGCTGCAGCAGTCCAAGAAAGGATGTGAGGCGCATGTACAGGAGCCAGAGGATCTAAAAAGAGAGAGAGATCAAAATATACGACAGCGCATCATTATCACTCGGGAAAAAGTAGGAAAAGAGTATCTGGTCATGAGATGGGCACATGAGGCCTTTAGGCAGTTTTGGTTAGGCAAGATGTTGGTTTTGGTGATAAACCAAGCTCTGCTGGCGTGGGTCTGGCAGAACAAAGGGAAGGTACGTGTCACCAAGGTTCCTGGCCTCGGTGAAATAAGAACCGGTAATTTTCTGTGTCAGCGGCAGCTAGTGCTCGCTGACACTGGGTTACTTAGTGTGGCTGTAAAGCCAATCCGGGCCGGTTCTTATTGGGAGCAGCCAAAGAGCAGGGTGGGTGGCTGTTCCCCACGTCCAGGCCAGGTGGATGCCCTCTCACCAGCCTCCCCTGCTTATGCAGGTGTTCACCCTCACAGGCTTGAACAAAGGGGGGGGATATGTGAGACAGTGACTGGTCTAATGCAGGTTAGAGGCAAGGAAGGGGTGGATAGTTCGGTCCACACCCCTATTCCACCACAGGTGAGACCAGCTTGAAGTAATCGGCCTGGCACAAAGCACCTCCCAGGGTGTCAGCAAGGGGTGAATGTGTTGCCTGTGGACAGAGGCCTGAAGGCTCTGTGTGGTCCAAGCCAGGAGGGCTGAGAGACCACGATTCCCCATGTGTGCTGAGACACTGGACTGGAGACAGTGGGCGTACTGTGCTCTGTACAGCCAGGAGACTGTGGGACATTGGCTGAGAAAGCCGCTTGTGTTCACAGGGTGTGAACAAGGACTTAGGTGAGTCAGGAACCTCTGTGTTAGTTAGAGCCTAGCCGGGCAAGTGTTTATTGTTTTATGTGGATGTCATATATGTTAGGTGAAGCTGCGACTTGGTTGGAGTGTGCGCAATAAATGCACGGGAGTGTGCGCAATAAATGCACGGTTTGGACCTGAAGCCTGGTGTCCTAAATTCGTATCTGTGAGAATGACCCCCAAATAAGAGGCGATCCCTTACAACACCCTTGCTGGCGTGACACATATCAAAATTAACATCATTTTTCCAACCGACGCCCCCCCTCCCATCACATGATGTGTCCTACTTCTCCACCGGCCCTCCGTAACATGGCTGAGAAATGATGGAGAAGGATGGAGAGCGGAGGGAGCTCTATGGATTCCATTCTCCCCACATTGTACTCTATTTTATCTATATATCTCTTTGCTTATATAAAATATGTTCATATCTCTTATTGGTATTTACCAAGTTTTCCCATGTGTTAATACTGGGAACATATCGCGCAAACCAAGAGCGTGCTATTAGAAGTGTTGCCAGAAAAATTATTTTAAACAGAAGATTTTTTTTTATATTGGTCACAGCCCACCTTGGCAAGATCACCCAATACCCAGCATTCAGGAATAAAAGGAATCCGCACATTCAGTTTTCTCTCTTTGTAGTTGTGAATAGTCTCCCAATATTGTTTCAGCTCTGACCATAACCAGAACATATGCAAATAATCCGCATCAGGAAGATCACACCTAGGACAATTAGAATGATTCCTAATACCACATTTATTAAGCCAGACAGGTGCAACATAGAGTCTATGTAGAATATTAAACTGCACCAGAACGTGATTGAAATTATGTGATACCAATTTTAGATCCTGAGCTAACTTCTCCTGATCCTCCAAATGTGTCATTAAACATTCATTTTGCCAAGCCCTCTGTCCCGGGGACCAAATATCACCAAATCATGCTGTAATTAAACATTTAAAGTTGAGAAATCTTAATCTTTTGGCCTAAATTCTCTATCGATTCATTAAATTGTGAACCAGTGTAAATTTGCAACCTGTTTTTTTCTTTAATACTTAAAAGTGCCGATCTTAACTGTAAATACCGAAACCATGATAATTTCTGTGATTTTTGTCTTTGTGATAATACCGTGAACGAAACAATATCCCCACTTCCGACTACCTGTGTCACATATACAATATTTCCTTTTTGCCAGTATAAATCTCTACTTAATTCGACTACAGTTTATAAGTGCTTGTTGTACCACAACGGAGTACATCCGACCGATTGAACCTTTCAATCCACACCAAAGTCTAATCGAATACCATTACTTCATAAACAAGTTCCTGGCGGATTTGAATTCTCTATCGGAGTCGGTCAATTGATCCGACTCCAAGAGCGTAAAAAAAATATCATAAGGTGATCTATTCACTAAATACTTACAGAGAGGGCTATCAATCCACTCACAGAGAAAACAAATCTGCGCAACCAGGAAATAACCCCTGAAGGAAGGGAGATTAACTCCTCCTCTCTCCAAGGGCTTATACCAATAGTCTAATTTAAGTCTTATGCGTTTCCGCCCCCATAATAAGTCCCTGATAATTATTTCTATTAATTTAAAAAATCTATCCCCAATCCAAACTGGAGAATTCTTAAAGACATAAAATAACTGGGGGAGGATAAGCATCTTAATTAGAGATACTTTATCAGCCTTCGATAGAAATAAACGGAGCCATGTTGTTATTTTTTACCTTAAGTTATTTATCAGTGGTATTAAGTTAAGTGAGATAAAATCTTCCACCCTAGGAGAGATTATAATACCTAAATACTCAAAAGAGTCAGAAATGTTCTGAGTATTCATAGGGGCCTTGTTAGGGAGTAAGAGGTTATCTAAGGACATGATCCTATTATCCAAAGGCATAAGAGTAGTTTTTTCCCAGTTTAAATCCAGACCTGAGGCCTCTCCAAATTGATGTATCGTTTGAATAATGTTCAGCAAAGTAGATTGTGTCCGTTGAACATAAAATAAAATATCGTCTGCATAAAGAGAGATTCGGGCTTCGATTCCTAGTACCCCAAACCCCAGAATCTCAGGGTCCTGTCTCACTCTAACATATGTAGATATCAATATATGTAGATATCAAATAAAAGCAGAGAAAGTGGACATCCCTGGCGAGTGCCTCTAGTCATAGAGAAACTTCTTGTAAGATACCCATTTATATTCAACCTTGCGGTAGGAGATCTATACAGAAGTTTTATCATACCGATGGCCAAAGCCCATCTTATGCAGCACTCTCCACAGGAACCTCCATTCTACTCTATTGAAGTCATTAGAGGCATCTATAGACAGAATAGATCATGAATTCCCTCCAGACATCTGTAAATTAGAAAAAAGACAGTATAAATTATAATGGGTCCCTTTATAAGGCATAAAGCCAGTTTGGTCTGGGTGTATAATTGATGTCATAACACTAGCTAACCTCATCGCCAGGATCTTAGAGAAGAGTTTAACATCTGTATTGAGAAGAGAAATAGGTCTATATGATCCCAAATCATTAGGGTCTTTACCATTCTTTAATACCAATGTAATAACAGCCTCTGTCATTGTTTCTGGAAGGGATCCCTCCTTTATTGAATCAGAGAGAGTTCTCCACAGATAAGGAAGAATAGTCTCCGTATATTTACGATAAAACTCATACGGAAGACCATCCATTCCAGGGGAGGAGTTGCCTGAGCAGATTTGAATTACTTCATCTACTTCTTGAAGACATAGGTCCCTCTCCAGGCATTTTTTGACTGATCTCTAAGAACTGGAAGGGAAATAGAATCCAAGTATGAGTCTATCGCATCCTCTGAGATAACACTCTCTGATTTATATAGATTGCAAAAGTAATTTGTAAATATTTCCATTATTCCCTCCTGATCCTCAATAATGGTCCCATCCAGGGCACGGATACTACGAACCTCTTTCTTTGGATCCTGGCTAGCTATTACCCTAGCCAGCATCTTCCCAGGACGCCCTGCCTCTGAGAAATATTTTTGTCCCATAAAAAATAACCTCTGTTGCGCTTTATTCAGAAGGAAGTCGGAGAAAGCCTGACCTGTCCTCTGCATATTTTCTCTAGCTTCCTCTGATTTTAACTTAGTATATCCATCCATTAAAGCCGCAGCTGCTTCCTCTAGTTCTTTCTCCTTTATGGCATAACATTTGCTCAAATTAGCAATTGTACTGATAAAAATTCCTGTCATAACTGCTTTAAATGCATCCCAAACAAGTTGAGGTTTAGCTGAAGTAGTATTTTTATCCCAGAAGGAGGTAATCTCATTTTCAATCTGGTTATGATTATCAATTATTAATAGCCAATGGGGGTTCAATCTGAATGGGGGTTTCTGCCTAAAACTATTCCTGACCATGCACAGCTCTATTAAGAGGGGTATATGATCTGAAACAGATCTGGTCTCATATTTCATGCATTTGATGCAATTTAAATATCGTTTATTTATCAGGGCCAGATCAATTCTAGACATAGATCTTCCAGACTAGCTTACACAAGAATAACTCTTTTTAATTTGAATAGATATTCCCAGACATCCATGAGGCCAACCTCCTGGCAAAACCGAGCCAAGGGGGACCCCTGCGCCGGGGAGTAAATATTATCTCCCAAAGTAATCCTATCGATCTCTGGATTCATCACACAATTAAAATCCCCATTGATTATAACCAAACAATCAGGCCATTGTTCCTCAAACACCATCAAACAGATCAATATTTGTATAGAGAAAGGAGGAGGAATATAAACAAAGGCCAAAATACATAAGTGCCCATCATACCTACCATGGAGAAACACATATCTCCCCTGTTCATCAACAGAAGATGCCAGATATACAAAATGAATCAGATTATAAATTTAGACTGTTACTCCTCTGGAATAGCTAATATAGAATTGTAAACCTGTGTGGCCCATCTTCCCCCAAGTCGAACAATTGTATCCTGTGTGAAATGGGTTTCTGTCATGCAGAAAATAGCTGGTAAATGCCTCCTTATCAGATCTAGGACCGCCTGCCTTTTATCTTCTCCCCAGACCCCGAACATTCCACGTAAGTATTCTTGTTGCCATTTCTTATTCTTAAGTATCCAATTAATAAATTCCCCGAGCTTCGGTCCGTTCTCCATCTCGAGTATAGAGACATCATAGCCTAACCTCCCCTCTAAACCCCCTCTTCCCCCCACCCCAAAAACCCAGTGACCCTCTTGCTCCATCACTAAAAGTGACAGACCTCTTAACTAAGACCATCCCTCCTTCACTCCCTCAGCTGAACCTCCAAAAAAGCTGAAGTAGAAAAACACAGATTTTAAACATTGTTCCCACCTAACCAATCAGTGGCCGCATCTGGAGTATCGAAAAAGAGCACAGTATCGTTAAACACAATACTTAATTTAGCCAGATATAAAAAAGAGTACTTAATATCCTTGGTCTGAAGACGTTTTTTAACATCCAGCATCTTAATTATTACCATCCTTGGCGGCCGTCCCGGAAGATGTTTACCCCCAGGAATTCGATGGGCCCTTTCGATAAAAAATAAGGGTGAAAAATGTTCCTTCCCAAAATTATCAAAAATAATAGATTGTATCATTCCTGCTAGATTTTTATCATTAGCGTCTTCTGTTAGACCAATAATTCGTACATTTGTATCTTCTTGACCGATCTTCTAGATCAACCTTTTTTAAGATCAACCCTTTTAATCTTTTTATACTTATAGTCTATTTTTACTGTAGTATTCTCCTCTTTTATTGCTTTCACTTCGTGTTCCAAGTTAATCACTGTATTTTCTAATTCTTTAACTCTATCCCGGATCTTTGTCAAATCCTCTTTTATAATAAGGACATCTGTCTGTATTGATACCAATTGGACAGCCATATTTTGTATCGCTTTTCCATTGTTTTTAACAATTGATAGAATTTCCTCTAATTGAGAGTAGTTGTCCGTAAGCATCTCCCCATCTCCAATATGGGGGTCCCTCTTAAGTTCCTCCTCCGATCTATGTTCAAAAGTGTTCTTTTTCATATTAGTATCCGGCTTAACTTTTAGTCCCGACCTGGTACTTAAATTTGGAGATCTAAAAAAACGATCAATTCTAGAGGACTCTATTTGTTTCTGTGCTGCCTTAAAGGGGTTGTCCAGGTTCAGAGCTGAACCTGGACATCCCTCCATTTTCACCCCGGCAGCCCTCCTGAGCCTGGCATCGGAGCATCTCATGCTCCGATGCGCTCCAGTGCCCTGCGCTAGATCGCGCAGGGCACAGGCTCTTGTGTTTTCAATAACACACTGCCGGGCGGTAACTTCCGCCCAGCAGTGTGTTCGGTGACGTCACCGGCTCTGAGGGGCGGGCTTTAGCTCTGCCCTAGCCGTTTTACTGGCTAGGGCAGAGCCAAATCCCGCCCATCAGTGCCGGTGACGTCACCGGGCTTCCTGTCAGCCCCATAGAGAGCCCCGGTACGTCACCGGAACTCAGAAAAATGCCTTTGCCCTGCGCGATTTAGCGCAGGGCAAAGGAGAGCATCGGAGCATGAACTGCTCCGATGCTCATGTCAGGGGGGCTGCCGGGGTGAAAATGGAGGGATGTCCAGGTTCAGCTCTGAACCTGGACAACCCCTTTAACCACAGTCAAGTCTGTTGACCGTATATTCTATTCTGTTTAGAGGCCATTTTCTTTTCTTTTTTTCCCCTTTCTCGTCCTCATTTTATGTATTGTTTTTTGTTTGTTTTTTGTTTTTTCATGTATGTTCTTTTTTTCCCCCCTTGTTTTTCTTCCTTCTTTACTTCTTCCTTTATTTCCTTTTCTTCTTCTCCCCCTCTGACCTTTTTTTTTTTTTCCCTATTCCAGTAAAGCTTTTATATCTCCTCTTTTTTTATTTTATTTTTTCTCCCCAGAGCTTCAATAAGGGGGGGTTAATAATTATTTAACAATACTGGGGATTCAGGGGAGTAAGGGTTAGAGGATTAAGGTGTCACAGGGGGTTAGTTGAAATATAATAAGGTTAAAAAAGACCAAAACATATGCACACAACACGAAGGAGAGGGGGAGAGCAAGGAGTCCAGGACAAGAGGGGCAGCCAGGATGGGACTCACCAATCCGAAGTCTTCTCAGGATCTTCAGGGTCTTCAGAGTCTTCCATTCTGATTCAACCCCCAGCACTAGTCCAGAAGAGTCCTGTAGACCACCCACACAGGGAGGGCAAGGAGATCAGCAGGTCAGACAGAGTAGAGCTCGAACCTCCGGTGCCGCAAACAAAGGAAAGAAATGCCAGGAACTAAACAGACAGGCAGATCCTGCACAGGACCTGCATCACGGCGTCACTGCGGGGGAAAAGCACGAGGAGTCCAAAGAGCTTCAAAATCATTGCTAGGAGGCAGCAGAGCAGCAGGGCAGAGAGGCAGATGAAACACGCATCAGCTTGAATAACAAGGAATAAGTAAGGGCACAGCAGCCAGACCGGCCGCACTTCACCTTCCAAACATAGGAACAAGCTGGGGGATCCTTCAGTCCTGATGCTATCACACGCCGGGGAGCACAGCAAGGGAATTAGCAGGAACTTAGCAGAAATCAAAGCCGCAGTTCATTGTGAATTCAGCCACACACCATGGAGGTAAGCCGTCATTGAGGGAGGAGGGAGAGCGCAACGCTACAGTCACGCCATCACGTCCTCACGCCAGGAGCTGCACTATGATATATGTCTGTCTCTGAAGGCCCCTCAGAGTTTGAGAGCCTTGACCGGATTCCTGCAAAGAAATCTTTAATTGAGGCCTACAGTGGGTCAGGCCATGTGAGATACTCCCTTTACATACAGGGGTTTGATTCATGGATTTGAAATACAGCCAATTTGGGCAAATAAATCTGCAATTGAGGCCTACAGTGGGTGAGGCCATGTGAGATACACCCTTTACATACAGGGGTTTAATTCAGGCATTTGAAATACAGCCATTTTGTGCAAATAAATCTTTAATTGAGGCCTAGTCTGGTTCAGGCCGTGTGAGATACACCCTCTACATACAGGGGTTTGATTCAGGCATTTGAAATACAGCCATTTTGGGCAAAGACATCTTTAATTGAGGCCTAGTCTGGTTCAGGCTGTGTGAGATACACCCTTTACATACTGTCGTTCTATTCTACTATTAATTAAACACCCATTTAGGGCAAGATCCTAAATTCGAGAAATATGAGGAGAGTTTCAAATAAGGGACTGTCACCACCAGTCCTGTGAGAATGTCTGGCAGACGTTATTCTCTATCTCTTGTATAATGTTCTTTGTTTTGAGTTCACTTTCTCATCTTCTTTCCTTCTGCCAGGTGCCACTTATTTAAACTAATCCTTTTCTTTTATATTCCCTCTCGTAATGCCTCACTTTGCGGTTTATATTACTTCCTGGATGAAGTGTTCATTGCTGGAGGCTGCACTTGCTCTTTGTTCAGATAAGTCCTTTATTTTATTGTGTTTCCTTGCTGGCTTGATTTTAGGTGACCCTGACACCGTCCGTTTTAAGTGCAGGGAGCCAGTGGTCGTGTCCCCTCACTATTATAGGGTTTTCAGGTGTCACACAGACTTAGGTACGTGGGCATGCAATCGTCTACAATCGAGACCCTTGAATGTGCATAGCAGTCAGGGAGAGCTCTTAGGGTATTATAGGGCTCACCTATATGCTCCTTAGTTTGGTATCCAGGCAGTCGCTCGTTTATTTATAAGTTCCAGCTATCTGCTAACTTTAGAGTTGAGCGAACACCTGGATGTTCGGGTTAGAGAAGTTCGGCCGAACTTCCCGGAAATGTTCGGGTTCGGGATCCGAACCCGACCCGAACTTCGTCCCGAACCCGAACCCCATTGAAGTCAATGGGGACCCGAACTTCTCGGCACTAATAAGGCTGTAAAACAGCCCAGGAAAGAGCTAAAGGGCTGCAAAAGGCAGCAACATGTAGGTAAATCCCCTGCAAACAAATGTGGATAGGGAAATGAATAAAAATAAAAATAAAATAAATAAAAATTAACCAATATCAATTGGAGAGAGGTCCCATAGCAGAGAATCTGGCTTCACGTCACCCACCACTGTAAAAGTCCATTGTCAGATATTTAGGCCCAGGCACCCAGGCAGAGGAGAGAGGTCCCATAACAGAGAATCTGGCTTCATGTCAGCAGAGAATCAGTCTGCATGTCATAGCAGAGAATGAGGCTTCACGTCAGCCACCACTGCAACAGTCCATTGTCATATATTTAGGCCCAGGCACCCAGGCAGAGGAGAGAGGTCCCGTAACAGAGAATCTGGCTTCATGTCAGCAGAGAATCAGTCTTCATGTCATAGCAGAGAATCAGGCTTCACGTCACCCACCACTGTAACAGTCCATTGTCATATATTTAGGCCCCGGCACCCAGGCAGAGGAGAGAGGTCCCGTAAAAGAGAATCTGGCTTCATGTCAGCAGAGAATCAGTCTTCATGTCATAGCAGAGAATGAGGCTTCACGTCACCCAACACTGGAACAGTCCATTGTCAGATATTTAGGCCCCGGCACCCAGACAGAGGAGAGGTTCATTCAACTTTGGGTTGCCCCGCAATATAATGGTAAAATGAAAATAAAAATAGGATTGAATGAGGAAGTGCCCTGGAGTACAATAATATATGGTTAAGGTGAGGTAGTTAATGTCTAATCTGCACAAGGGATGGACAGGTCCTGTGGGATCCATGCCTGGTTCATTTTTATGAACGTCAGCTTGTCCACATTGGCTGTAGACAGGCGGCTGCGTTTGTCTGTAATGACGCCCCCTGTCGTGCTGAATACACGTTCAGACAAAACGAAGGCCGCCGGGCAGGCCAGCACCTCCAAGGCATAAAAGGCTAGCTCTGGCCAAGTGGACAATTTAGAGACCCAGAAGTTGAATGGGGCCGAACCATCAGTCAGTACGTGGAGGGGTGTGCACACGTACTGTTCCACCATGTTAGTGAAATGTTGCCTCCTGCTAACATGTTGCGTTTCAGGTGGTGGTGCAGTTAGCTGTGGCGTGTTGACAAAACTTTTCCACATCTCTGCCATGCTAACCCTGCCCTCAGAGGAGCTGGCCGTGACACAGCTGCCTTGGCGACCTCTTGCTCCTCCTCTCCCTTGGCCTTGGGCTTCCACTTGTTCCCCTGTGACATTTGGGAATGCTCTCAGTAGCGCGTCTACCAACGTACGCTTGTACTTGCGCATCTTCCTATCACGCTCCAGTGCAGGAAGTAAGGTGGGCACATTGTCTTTGTACCGTGGATCCAGCAGGGTGGGAACCCAGAAGTCCGCACACGTTAAAATGCGGGCAACTCTGCTGTCGTTGCGCAGGCACTGCAGCATGTAGTCGCTCATGTGTGCCAGGCTGCCCAGAGGTAAGGACAAGCTGTCCTCTGTGGGAGTCGTATCATCATCGTCCTGCGTTTTCCCCCAGCCATGCACCAGTGATGGGCCCGAGCTGCGTTGGGTGCCACCCCGCTGTGACCATGCTTCATCCTCATCCTCCACCACCTCCTCCTCATCCTCGTCCTCCTCGTCCTCCAGTAGTGGGCCCTGGCTGGCCACATTTGTACCTGGCCTCTGCTGTTGCAAAAAACCTCCCTCTGAGTCACTTCGAAGAGACTGGCCTGAAAGTGCTAAAAATGACCCCTCTTCCTCCTACTCCTCCTCCTGGGCCACCTCCTCTTCCATCATCGCCCTAAGTGTTTTCTCAAGGAGACATAGAAGTGGTATTGTAACGCTGATAACTGCGTCATCGCCACTGGCCATGTTGGTGGAGTACTCGAAACAGCGCAACAGGGCACACAGGTCTCGCATGGAGGCCCAGTCATTGGTGGTGAAGTGGTGCTGTTCCGCAGTGCGACTGACCCGTGCGTGCTGCAGCTGAAACTCCACTATGGCCTGCTGCTGCTCGCACAGTCTGTCCAACATGTGCAAGGTGGAGTTCCACGTGGTGGGCACGTCGCATATGAGGCGGTGAGCGTGAAGGCCGAAGTTACGCTGTAGCGCAGACAGGCGAGCAGCGGCAGGATGTGAACGCCGGAAGCGCGAACAGAAGGCCCGCACTTTATGCAGCAGCTCTGACATGTCGAGGTAGTTGTGAATGAACTTCTGCACCACCAAATTCAGCACATGCGCCAGGCAAGGGGTGTGCGTCAAGCCGGCTAGTCCCAGAGCTGCAACGAGATTTCGCCCATTATCGCATACCACCAGGCCGGGCTTGAGGCTCACCGGCAGCAACCACTCGTCGGTCTGTTTTTCTATACCCCGTCACAACTCCTGTGCGGTGTGGGGCCTGTCCCCCAAACATATGAGTTTCAGAATGGCCTGCTGACGTTTACCCCGGGCTGTGCTGAAGTTGGTGGTGAAGGTGTGTGGCTGACTGGATGAGCAGGTGGAAGAAGAGGAGGAGGAAGCCGAGTAGGAGGAGGAGGCAACAGGAGGCAAAGAATGTTGCCCTGCGATCCTTGGCGGCGGAAGGACGTGCGCTAAACAGCTCTCCGCCTGGGGCCCAGCCACCACTACATTTACCCAGTGTGCAGTTAGGGAGATATAGCGTCCCTGGCCGTGCTTACTGGTCCACGTATCTGTGGTTAGGTGGACCTTGCCACAGATGGTGTTGCGCAGTGCACACTTGATTTTATGGGATACTTGGTTGTGCAGGGAAGGCACGGCTCTCTTGGAGAAGTAGTGCCGGCTGGGAACAACACACTGTGGGACAGCAAGCGACATGAGCTGTTTGAAGCTGTCTGTGTCCACCAGCCTAAATGACAGCATTTTATAGGCCAGTAGTTTAGAAATGCTGGCATTCAGGGCCAGGGATCGAGGGTGGCTAGGTGGGAATTTACACTTTCTCTCAAATGTTTGTGAGATGGAGAGCTGAACGCTGGCGTGTGACATGGTTGAGATTCTTAGTGACGGAGGTGGTGGTGTTGGTGGTACATCCTCTGTTTGCTGGGCGGCAGGTGTCAACGTTCCTCTAGAGGTGGAGGAAGAGGCCGAGGCGGCAGCAGAAGAGGTAGCAGGGGGAGCCTGAGTGAGTTCCTTGTTTTTAAGGTGTTTACTCCACTGCAGTTCATGCTTTGCATGCAGGTGCCTGGTCATGCAGTTTGTGCTAAGGTTCAGAACGTTAATGCCTCGCTTCAGGCTCTGATGGCACAGCGTGCAAACCACTCAGGTCTTGTCGTCAGCACATTGTTTGAAGAAGTGCCATGCTAGGGAACTTCTTGAAGCTGCCTTTGGGGTGCTCGGTCCCAGATGGCGGCGGTCAGTAGCAGGCGGAGGGCGGAGTCTCTTGGCGGCGGGTGTTCTGCTTTTGCCCACTGCTCCCTCTTTTGCTACGCTGTTGGCTCGGTCTCACCACTGCCTCTTCCTCCGAACTGTGAAAGTCAGTGGCACGTCATCATCATAGACGTGCTGAGGTGGTATTCCCATATCCTCATCATCAGGAAACATAAGTGGTTGTGCGTCAGTGCATTCTATGTCTTCCACCGCTGGGGAAGGGCTAGGTGGATGCCCTTGGGAAACCCTGCCAGCGGAGTCTTCAAACAGCATAAGAGACTGCTGCATAACTTGAGGCTCAGACAGTTTCCCTGATATGCATGGGGGTGATGTGACAGACTGATGGGCTTGGTTTTCAGGCGCCATCTGTGCGCTTTTTGCAAAAGACTGGGTGGGAGATAATGTGAACGTGCTGAATCCACTGTCGGCCACCCACTTGACTAATGCCTGTACCTGCTCAGGCCTTACCATCCTTAGAATGGCATTGGGCCCCACCAAATATTGCTGTAAATTATGGCGGCTACTGGGACCTGAGGTAGTTGGTACGCTAGGATGTGTGGCTGTGGCAGAACGGCCACGTCCTCTCCCAGCACCCGAGGGTCCACTAACACCACCACGACCATGTCCGCGTCCGCGTTCCTTACTAGATTTTTTCCTCATTGTTACCGTTCACCACAATAACAAAAATATTATTTGGCCCAATGTATTGAATTCAAATTCAGGCCTTTTTTTACAGACACCTAACACTATCTGGCTATCTATTTAGGTACCGTATTACACTAATAAAGGCACAGCAGTAACGACAGATTTAGCTGAATATAAATTTGAGGCCTATTATTTAGGCGCTGGGTGACAGGTATACGTTTACAGACAGAATTAGACTGGGATATGCACAGTAGCGTGTGTGTGTGAAGTTATTGAGAATAACCCTATCTGCACCTTGAATCTTATACACCCTTTTAGGGATAGATTTAAAGTAGGTCTGATACAGCAGAAACCACTAAATTAGGAAATTGCTAAATTGGGAATTGTATTTCAAGCCAGAACAAAAACTGTGATTTGACGGACACTAAATAACTTGACCAGCCACAGCAATAACCGCAGATTTAGATGAATGTAAATTTGAGGCCTAGTATTCAGGCGCCTGGTGAAAGGTATACCTTTACAGACAGAATTAGACTTGGAATTGCACAGTAGCGTTTGTGTGAAGTTATTGAGAATGACCCTATCTGCACCTTGAATCTTATATACCCTTTTAATGAATAGATTTAAAGTAGCCCTGCTACAGCAGAAACCACTAATTTAGGAAGAAATTGCTAAGTTGGGAATTGTATTTCAACCCTGAACAAAAATATATCCTTTGCCAGACAGCAGACAGTATTACAATTGGCTGGCCACAGCTGAAACACCAGATTTAGGGTACTGCTATTTTGGCAATTGTATTTTACCCCTCAATAAAATAGCAAGCACAGCCAAGCCCCTGATGTAGGATATAGCCAAAAAATAACCACACTATTGATGGTTAAATGGACTTGGTGATAGCTTCAACCTGATGTAGGATATAGCCACAAAATAACCACACTATTGAGGGTTAAATGCACTTGGTGACAGCTTGACCCTGATATAGGATATAGCCAAAGAACAACCACACTATTGATGGTTAAATGCACTTGGTGACAGGCTCAGCTTGCCCCTGATGTAGTATATGGCCCAAAAATAACCACACTATTGATGGTTAAATGCACTTGGTGTGACAGCTTGACCCTGATGTAGGATATAGCCAAAAAACAACCACACTATTGAGGGTTAAATGCACTTGGTGACAGGCTCAGCTTGCCCCTGATGTAGTATATGGCCAAAAAATAACCACGCTATTGATGGTTAAATGCACTTGGTCTGACAGCTTGACCCTGATGTAGGATATAGCCAAAAAATAACCACACTATTGATGGTTAAATGTACTTGGTGGCAGCTTGTGCTGGCGCACCACAAGACACAAAATGGCTGCTGAATATTTTTGGAAGTAGTTTTTAGTTTGTTTTTAGTTTTAGCTATTTTAGGGGGATATCTGTGTGTGCAGGTGACTATTACTGTGCATAATTATTAGGCAACTTAACAAAAAACAAATATATACCCATTTCAATTATTTATTTTTACCAGTGAAACCAATATAACATCTCAACATTCACAAATATACATTTCTGACATTCAAAAACAAAACAAAAACAAATCAGTGACCAATATAGCCACCTTTCTTTGCAAGGACACTCAAAAGCCTGCCATCCATGGATTCTGTCAGTGTTTTGATCTGTTCACCATCAACATTGCATGCAGCAGCAACCACAGCCTCCCAGACACTGTTCAGAGAGGTGTACTGTTTTCCCTCCTTGTAAATCTCACATTTGATGATGGACCACAGGTTCTCAATGGGGTTCAGATCAGGTGAACAAGGAGGCCATGTCATTAGATTTTCTTCTATTATACCCTTTCTTGCCAGCCACGCTGTGGAGTACTTGGACGCGTGTGATGGAGCACTGTCCTGCATGAAAATCATGTTTTTATTGAAGGATGCAGACTTCTTTCTGTACCACTGCTTGAAGAAGGTGTCTTCCAGAAACTGGCAGTAGGACTGGGAGTTGAGCTTGACTCCATCCTCAACCCGAAAAGGCCCCACAAGCTCATCTTTGATGATACCAGCCCAAACCAGTACTCCACCTCCACCTTGCTGGCGTCTGAGTCGGACTGGAGCTCTCTGCCCTTTACCAATCCAGCCACGGGCCCATCCATCTGGCCCATCAAGACTCACTCTCATTTCATCAGTCCATAAAACCTTAGAAAAATCAGTCTTGAGATATTTCTTGGCCCAGTCTTGACGTTTCAGCTTGTGTGTCTTGTTCAGTGGTGGTCGTCTTTCAGCCTTTCTTACCTTGGCCATGTCTCTGAGTATTGCACACCTTGTGCTTTTGGGCACTCCAGTGATGTTGCAGCTCTGAAATATGGCCAAACTGGTGGCAAGTGGCATCTTGGCAGCTGCACGCTTGACTTTTCTCAGTTCATGGGCAGTTATTTTGCGCCTTGGTTTTTCCACACGCTTCTTGCGACCCTGTTGACTATTTTGAATGAAACGCTTGATTGTTCGATGATCACGCTTCAGAAGCTTTGCAATTTTAAGAGTGCTGCATCCCTCTGCAAGATATCTCACTATTTTTGCCTATTCTGAGCCTGTCAAGTCCTTCCTTTGACCCATTTTGCCAAAGGAAAGGAAGTTGCCTAATAATTATGCACACCTGATATAGGGTGTTGATGTCATTAGACCACACCCCTTCTCATTACAGAGATGCACATCACCTAATATGCTTAATTGGTAGTAGGCTTTCGAGCCTATACAGCTTGGAGTAAGACAACATGCATAAAGAGGATGATGTGGTCAAAATACTCATTTGCCTAATAATTCTGCACTCCCTGTACATACAAATCCAAATGGATACTTCTTAGCGTTATCCAAACCGTATTGCGCCTGCTCCAGCTTCCCATTATTGATTGCGTGTTTGCAAAACGCATTGCGCATGCGCTAAATATCTGGCGCATGCGCACTGGGACCCCGCACCGCAATAGCCATCTTTAAACAGGTAATGTTGTTTTTCTATTTACAAATGATTTGTATCACATGATTTGGTGATTGAATTGACTTTACTTCCTGTTGGGTATATATTTCTCACAGTATGCACTTGTTCTTTGCTAGAGAAAGGCTAGTTCAGAGCCGAAACATTGCATCACATGGGTGAATAAAGAAAAACCTTTTCTGTGGATTCCAGGAGTGCTGTTACTTTTTCTTAAATATATATATATATATATATATATATATATAAATAAATAACAAAAAAGGGCAGCACTTCAATAAGTAAAAGATGAAAAAAATTCTTTAATTACCCATATGGGACAAGCGACGTTTCGGCTCAATGTGTGAGCCTTTCTCAAACAATGTGTACAGACAAAGTGCTGGGTATATATACCGGTAAAGGTCAATACAATCAATGTGCACTACAGATGTGCTCAATTCATGACAAATAAATTAATCAACTACAAAATACAGTGCATGTATCAAATTTACAAAATATCTCATGGTGAAAGTTAGTGCACAATAATATGGTGAATGATCGATTAAAAAAATACAGACATTGTTCACT
Source organism: Bufo gargarizans (assembly GCF_014858855.1). NCBI lineage: Eukaryota > Metazoa > Chordata > Amphibia > Anura > Bufonidae > Bufo > Bufo gargarizans. The sequence goes on along the minus strand of NW_025334221.1, from coordinate 251,738 downwards.
GAAGTGTACAGATACATGCGAATGTTTCATAATTATCAATCATAAAATAATTAATGTCAGCTGTATATGCTGATAAAGTGCTGAGTGCTTACTGCGTAGGTCGGGCAGACGGGGGGTGAAGGAGGACATAGGACATGGACGGCTGTTGCAATTCATGCGGTTCGGCGTGCTGGCGACGTGACTGCGCATGTCACAATGACGTATGTAGCGTACTTTCTGGTTACGATGTTAATGTGGTGCCGCAACTGCGTATTCGCCTTCTGATGTCTCTTACGCCATCTTGGATAAGGGCACCATGTCTATATTGCCAGGAACCTCTGTTGGTGACAGCCGATGCATAACAGAATCAGGTAAGGGCACATATTAGTGCTCCTATGGCCTATATTGGTGGCAGGGTGAGTCCAGATACGGGACGCAACAACATCAAAGCTGCAGCCCACATCCATGATCCCAGTACAGTTGCGTACCGACACGTTAGTGTGGGGTCGCACTGCATCTGCGATCAATGCCCACCCATAGCCACCTCATAGGGAGGGATCTCCTCATATATACCTGCTGTATAAACACGGACTGTAAATACAGAGGCACCAATTGCATCTAAAGGCAAGAGATATACTGACGAGCAGAGACCGTCCTTGTGTAGATGTGCCGTCCATTATAACAGTCTCATATCTCCTCACTCCATGCTCCGTGGCCCACCTACCGCAGAAAAGGAGAAGAAGAACAGAAAAAATAAGTATATTGTATATAACAATAAATAAACATAAAAAATATATTTTTTGTCTTGTACAGAAAATCTCACAGTACACGCAAGTATGGTCAACAGCATAACGTACAACAAAGAGGCAAGCCACAGACCTAACCCACCCCAATTTTGTAGTCCACATTTAGACCAAAGATGATCAGATCCTTGCCCTATTCTCAATTCTTAAGAGCAAGGCGTATATTCTCAGACCAGGAGATGTTGGACAACACACTTGATGTGTTGACCAACAAGTTTAAGAAACGAGGAAACCCTCCTAAATTACTCCATGATAAAAAAGAACTGGTCAAGAAACTAGATAGGAATGATATACTTAAAAACAAAGTACGTCAGACAAAGCCAACCAGAATCCCCTTTATTTCCATGCACTCGGAACAGAGTACAGCGATAGGGAACATCATCCAACGTCACTGGGGTATATTGGGTGGATGCCATAGTGCTGTAAAGGAATTTCATTCTCCACCCTTGATGTCCTACCGCAGGTCCAAAAGCATCAAAGATCAGTTGGTTAGGGCTGATGTGGGGACTTCAAAAAAATTAAGACAGACAACACTGACAACAACCAGCACAGGATGTTTTCCATGCCTATCTTGTGTAAATTGTAAATACATTGTAAAAGGTAGAAATTCTGTTCATCCACAAACTGGGGTGGTATACCCGATACGACATTACTTAACTTGCGATTCTAGCTACATCATTTACGTACTCATATGTCCATATAATTTAATTTACGTAGGTGAAACCACCACTGATTTCAAGTCACGGCTCAATAATCACCGTTTAAGCATAAGAAAAAAACGGCTTGACTTGCCAGTATCTAAACACTTTATGGACTTTAAACACACTGAAAGAGACACACAGCCTCCCAGACACTGTTCAGAGAGGTGTACTGTTTTCCCTCCTTGTAAATCTCACATTTGATGATGGACCACAGGTTCTCAATGGGGGTCAGATCAGGTGAACAAGGAGGCCATGTCATTAGATTTTCTTCTTTTATACCCTTTCTTGCCAGCCACGTTGTGGAGTACTTGGACGCGTGTGATGGAGCATTGTCCTGCATGAAAATCATGTTTTTCTTACCTTGCAGACTTCTTCCTGTACCACTGCTTGAAGAAGGTGTCTTCCAGAAACTGGCAGTAGGACTGGGAGTTGAGCTTGACTCCATCCTCAACCCAAAAAGGCCCCACAAGCTCATCTTTGATGATACCAGCCCAAACTAGTACTCCACCTCCACCTTGCTGGCGTCTGAGTCGGACTGGAGCTCTCTGCCCTTTACCAATCCAGCCATCTGGCACATCAAGACTTACTCTCATTTCATCAGTCCATAAAACCTTAGAAAAATCAGTCTTGAGATATTTCTTGGCCCAGTCTTGACGTTTCAGCTTGTGTGTCTTGTTCAGTGGTGGTCGTCTTTCAGCCTTTCTTACCTTGGCCATGTCTCTGAGTATTGCACACCTTGTGCTTTTGGGCACTCCAGTGATGTTGCAGCTCTGAAATATGGCCAAACTGGTGGCAAGTGGCATCTTGGCAGCTGCACGCTTGACTTTTCTCAGTTCATGGGCAGTTATTTTGTGCCTTGGTTTTTCCACATGCTTTTTGCGACCCTGTTGACTATTTTGAATGAAACGCTTGATTGTTCGATGATCACGCTTCAGAAGCTTTGCAATTTTAAGAGTGCTGCATCCCTCTGCAAGATATCTCACTATTTTTGACTTTTCTGAGCCTGTCAAGTCCTTCTTTTGACCCATTTTGCCAAAGGAAAGGAAGTTGCCTAATAATTATGCACACCTAATATAGGGTGTTGATGTCATTAGACCACACCCCTTCTCATTACAGAGATGCACATCACCTAATATGCTTAATTGGTAGTAGGCTTTCGAGCCTATACAGCTTGGAGTAAGACAACATGCATAAAGAGGATGATGTGGTCAAAATACTCATTTGCCTAATAATTCTGCACGTAGTGTATATAACGAAAAAGTAGGACTGCACTCCTGAGTTGTAGTGTTTATATATATATATATATATATATATATATATATATATCAAAAAAAGTTTTCAGCACTCCTTGAAAGATAAAATGTGCTCTTTTATTCACACATATCAAGGGACAACGTTTTCTCACAGAACCTTTCTGACCTGACTTGAGAAAGGTTCTGTGAGAGAACCGAAACGTTGTCACTTGATATGTGTGAATAAAATAGCACATTTTATCTTTCAAGGAGTGCTGCAAACCTTTTTTGCTGTTTGCCGTCCTGAATCGAGGGACCATCGCGGGCGCCCTATATTCTACACAAGTATTCAAGGTAGTGCTGCCACAGTTTTCTTATATATATATATATTTATATATATAGTATATATACACACACACACACAGGTATTCGGCCGAGCATGCTCGCTCAACACTAGTAGAAATATTTCCTTGAAATATACTCTGTTAATGGCTGTATCAAACAGCACTTCCACCCTGATAACAAGAACGGTTTGCTGGAATTACAGAGCTGTGTAATGGCAATTTGGATCCCCAGTCAGTGCAGCAAGGTGTAATAGGATTGTTCCTATTACTCAGGCTATAACCTCCCCTACTGAACCCTGTTCTACACAAATGCTGTCGAATGATTCCTATCCTTTCCCTACACCTTGAATAATCTTTCTCTGCACTTGTAAATAGTTTTTTTTATTTTTTACTGACGTCTCTTCCTGCACTAAGTACATTGGAAAATGGCAGAATCCACGATGGCTGAGGCTATTTATAGGGCTGTGATATCACAGGGCTGGCTTGGTGCTGATTGGCTGGATGCATGGCATTATGGGTGATCCCGCCTTTCCATAGTTCCTGCTCCATGTCCTCACACGTGCAGCAGTGATTTTAGTTCAGGAAAAATGCGATTCATTACCACGAATCATGAGGAAATTCGGATTCGGTGCTAATGGAATTTTTCCTGAAATTCAAATCCAATTCCACTTTGTCTACTTCGATTCGCTCATCTCTAAACGGAACCTGTAATGGAAGTTCTAACGTGAATGCAAACCTGCCCTAAGTGAAGTGTGAACTCAGCCTTACTGTGCATTACAGAACCAGAGACCTCATATTCCTTGTTGTATAAATACAATGGGGAGTGTCGACGTCACAGCAGTCACACTTTTATTCTCTGGTATGACAGTATTTGGCTTTCCTTAGTAAAAATACACATAAACTACAGTAAGAAGCAGAGGAATTTTTCTACATTGACATTTAGATTCTTTCAGTCCATTATGTGATTCCCAGAAGCTGCTCTACAATTATGAGATCTCCTTACAGGAAATATTTGCAATGAAATGATGAGTTTACATTGTGCTGGTAAATCCTGTATCAGGTTTCTACAAAATGATGAACACAGAACAATTAATCAGACAATGAGACTAAGCAGAAAAGCCTCCAGAGGCTGCAGCGAGCCGGTCAGGAATAGATGCGTCATGGAATCCTGTCATGGAGAGCTCATCACCTCCTCAGATCTCTATGGAATAGGCACCAGCTGGTAACAGCTACAAGACATTTCTATCCTCAGATCTCTATGGAATATGCACCAGCTGCTAACAGCTAGAAGACATTTTTATCATCTGCCCATGTAGATACACTGATTGAATGTACAAACTGAATAGAAATATTATTTAATATTTTTCTATAATACACCACTCAAAAAAGTTTGGAATATTTGGCTTGTGAGTGAAATTTCAGGATGAACCGAAAATGCACTCTAACGTCTACAGGTGAATTTAACGTGACCGTCTCTAAACAAGTGACATGTTAGATTTGAAAAAAGGGCCTGGGCAGGAAGGTGAAAACTGGCCCAGGGTAGAAGGGGTTAATGTGACTTCCTCTAAACTTTTGAGTGCACATGTCCAACTGTTCCAAGTCTCAGTACTTTTTGTACAACTTGCTGATCTCTAGCAAGGAGATTAATGGCAAAATTCACAACATGAATCGCCCAATAAATTTCCTGGTTCAATTAGAATTGGTATTAAACAGTCCTCCTCATCATGCTGTTCACATTTTGACATCATGAGACCAAAACGACAACTAACAATTGATCAACAGTACCTCACCTTTGTGAGGGTTCAAGCAAAATGTTCTTAGACGGAAGTGGAGAGCCTGAGCTTAGAGTGTCATCAGCAGGTTGTATCAGAGATACAGAGAGACTGGAAGAGTCACAAAAAGGCAGAGAAGTGGTTGTCATTTGGCTACATCCCACACTGATGACCACTTCATTGTGAACAATGCCCTGCGGAACTGGATGACAAATGCCACACAACTCCAGGTATATTTAAAGATTAACTAATCCTTTGAGTAAAATTATAGTATGATGTCCTGAATGCCTTAATAAAAGTTTTTCTAATATACTTTATTAATGGATTTTATATTTTTATTAGACTTTTCCTACTTAAAGCACACAATTTCTTTACACCACTGACAGTTCAGTGGTTTACGGAGTACGGGATGTAGACATTTTAATGAATTGGGCCACAGCAGCAGTGCATATGGGCTGGAGCACATTTTGCTGCTCCTGCCTGTGCCCACCGGAGGTTTATAAACTTCTGGTATAGCACATAGGTGCCCTGTACCCATGTGCTATGCAAGGATTAGCTGAGCGGGGCGGGCTCCTGCCTGCTTCACTAAGCTAAGAGCTGACATGCAGGACTCCTAGCTTAGCGGAGCAGGCAGAAGTAGGAGCCCGCTCCGTTCATCTAATTCTGGCATAGCACATCGGTACAGGGTACCCATGTGCTATGCCAGGAGTTAGTAAACCTCCAGCTCCAGGGGGCACATGCAGTAGCAAAATCCATTAATAAAGTATATTAGAAAAACTTTTATTAGGGCATTAGGGACATCTTATAAAAATTTTACTCAAAGGTTTAATTACTCTTTAAGGGCGGTGAGAGAAACCCAAGTGTCACATCAGACCATTCAAAACCATTTACATCAGCGTGGTCTGCGTGTTAGACAATCTTAAATTGTACCTTACGAGGGACCTGTGGGCCTTAGTGGTGTTCACTGATAAAAGTTGATTCATGCTGAGCAGAAATGATGGCTGCCAATGATGTTGGAGACGTCAAAGAGAATGCTATGCATCAGCCACCACTAAGCCTTTAGTGGTGGTGGTAAAACAGTGTGGGCAGGTGTGTCTAGTCAACACAGAACCGTCCTGCACTTTGTTAACCCCTTTGGGACACAGCCTTATCTCACCTTAAGAACCAGGCCATTTTTTGCAAATCTGACCAATGTCACTTTAAGTGGGGATAACTTTAAAACGGTTTGACTTATCCATTACATTTCCAAGTTTCAATTTCTCTACTTCTATAATACATAGTAATACCTCCAAAAATAGTTATTACTTTACGTTCCCCATATGTATACTTCATGTTTGGATCATTTTGGGAATGATATTTTATTTTTTGGGGATGTTACAAGGCTTAGAAGTTTAGAAGCAAATCTTGAAATTTTTCAGAAATTTTCAAAAACTCAATTTTTTGGGACCAGTTCAGGTCTGAAGTCACTCTGCGAGGCTTACATAATAGAAGCCACCCATTCTAGAAACTACACCCCTCAAGGTATTCAAAACTGATTTTACAAATTTTGTTAACCCTTCAGGTGTTGCACAAGAGTTATTGGCAAATGGGGATGAAATTTGAGAATTAAATTTTTTTGCCAAATTTTCAATTTTAACAATTTTTTTCCACCAACAAAACTGTATCTTCATTGCCCTGACTCTGCCGTTTACAGAAACACCCTATATATCTGGTCGTACACTACTGTACGACCACACAGTAGGGCGTAGAGGGAAAGGTGTGCCATATTATTTTTGGGAGGCAGATTTTGCTGGACTGGATTATTTACACCATGTCCCATTTGAAGCCCCCCTGATGCACCCCTAGAGTAGAAACTCCCTAAAAGTGACCCCATCTAAGAAACTACACCCCTTAAGGTATTCAAAACTGATTTTACAAACGCTGTTAACCCTTTAGGTGTTGCACAAGAATTATTGGCAAATGGGGCTGAAATTTGAGAATTAAAATTTTTTTGACAAATTTTCAATTTTAACCCATTTTTTCCACTAACAAAGCAAGCGTTAACAGCCAAACAAGACTGTATCTTTATTGCCCTGACTCTGCCGTTTACAGAAACACCCCATATGTGGTCGTACACTACTGTACGGCCACACAGCGGGCGGTAGAGGGAAAGGAGTGCCTTGTGCTTTTGGAGGGCTGATTTTTATGGACCGGTTTATTTACACCGTGTCCTGTTTCAACCTCCCTGATTCACCCCTGGAGTACAAACTCCATAAAAGTGACCCCATTTCGGAAACTACGGGATAAGGTGGCAGTTTTGCTGGGACTATTTTTAGGGTACATATGATTTTTGGTTGCTCTATATTACATTTTTGTGAGGCAAGGTTACCAAAAATTTATATTCTGAAATGTAATCTCCATTTGCCATTAACTGTCGAGGAACACCTAAAGGGTTAATAAAGTTTGTAAAATAAGTTATGAATACCTTGAGGGGTGTAGTTTCTTAGATGGGGTCACTTTTAGGGAGTTTTTACTCTAGGGGTGCATCAGGGGGGCTTCAAAAGGAACATGTTGTCAATAAAGGCCATCAAAATCGGCCTTCCAGAAACCATGTCGGTCCTTTCCTTTTTCGCCTCCCTTTTACTGATACAGCAGTTTACGACCAGAAATGTAAACTGCAGTATCAGGGTAATAAATATAAAGTTTTGTTGTTAACCCTTGCTTTGTTACCGGAAAAAACGGATTGAAATGGAAAAGTGCCCAAAATAGCTGTTTTGGCAACGTTTTTAATTTTTTTTTTTGACCGTGTTAATCTGGGGGGTTAGGTCATGGGGTATTTTTATAGAGGATATTCTTACGGACGTGGCGATACCTAATAAGTTTTTTTACAATTATTTAGGTTTTAGACTATATTTACTATACTTATTCTTTTTGATACAAATTTATTTTCTATCTCTAAAGTCTGAGTCATTTTTTTTTTTGTTTTCTATCCGATTATCTTATGTGAGGGCTCATTTTTTGCGGGATGAGAGGACAGTTTTATTGGCACTATTTGGGGGCTATACGACTTTTTGATCGCTTGCTATTAAACTTTTTGTAATGTAAGGTGACAAAAAAAACTTTTTTTTTGGGACCGTGTTAATTTTGGGGGTTGGGTCATGGGGTATTTTCATAGAGGAGATTATTTCCAACGAGGAGATACCTAATTTGTATACTTTTTTAAAATGATTTTAGTTTTAAATTTTTTTTTGGGTGTCTCAAGTCTGAGAACCATATTTTTTTTATCCGATTGTCAGTGGCTACATTGGGATATAAATTTAGTACTCCATGGAAGTGTTGTACTCCCTGAAGCAACCAATAATGCAGAGGCCTGGATGATCGGGGCACGTGTCACATTGAGTAGTGGTGTCCCTCCGTATCCCCCTCCTGTGACACACTCTGCACCTTTTTTTGGGTTTGTCCCTTCTTTCCAGCATGGGAAAACCACACCTGGAAAGTGTTGGCCAGGGACGATCCGGGCGCCTCCAGTTCCCGCGGTACTCCCTGTGTTGACAACGCTCCGGGACAGCACAAAAGAATTGTACATGGCAACCTGCACCAAGTAGACCGCAACATTTTTGTACCATGCCTGGGTTTTGCGCATGGCATTATATGGCTTGAGGACTTGATCAGAGAGATCAACTCCTCCCATATACCGATTGTAGTCGACAATACAATCGGGCTTGAGGACCATTGCCGAGGTACCTCACACAGGGACAGGGGTGATGCCGTTACCATGAATTGTTGACAGTACAAGAACATCCCTTTTGTCCTTATATCTGACCAGCAACAGGTTTCCATTGGTAAGGGCACGGGTCTCACCCCTGGGGATAGGTACCTGGAGGGGGTGGGCAGGGAGGCCGCATTGATTTTTCCGCACGGTCCCACAAGTGGAGTTGGATCTGGTGGTGAGGGACTGGAACAAGGGGATATTAGTATAAAAGTTATCCACGTAAAAGTGGCAACCCTTATCTAGCAGTGGGTGCAAAAGGTCCCACACAAGTTTCCTGCTAACACCTAGAGTGGGGGGACATTCTGGGGGTTGAATACGGGAGTCTTGCCCCTCGTACATACGAAACTTGTAAGTGTACCCTGAGGTAGTCTCACGAAGTTTGTACATCTTCACGCCATACCTCGCCCGCTTTGAGGGAACATACTGGCAGAAAATTAGTTTCCCCTTGAACGCAATGAGAGACTCATCAACCGCAACCTCCCTTCCAGTTACATAGGCCTGTGCAAATTTGGCCTCAAAGTGATCGATGACCGGACGTATCTTATACAGATGGTCATGGGCAGGATCACCTCGGGGAAAACATGCTGCATTATCTGAATAATGCAGGCATTTTCGAATGGCCTCAAACCGGGAGCATGTCATGGCCGTACTGTAAAGTGGGGTCTGGTAGAGGACGTCCCCACTCCAGTAATGCCTGACACTGGGTTTCTTGACAGTGAGGTGGTAACTTTGTGTCAGAAGTTACCACCTCACTGTCCTTATGATTGCCCAGTTAACCTGATTCCAGATGCAAAATTACCCAAGACCAGGTTATATAATCTGTTGGGTCCCGAGAGACAAGCCATGAAATATTATATCTCCGAGAGCTTGGCTAAGGGACACATCAGACCCTCTTTATCACCCGTGGCTGCAGGGTTTTTCTTTGTTAAAAAGAAAGATGGGGGGCCTGCGTCCTTACCTAGATTTCCGCGTACTAAACAGGATAACCATCCGAGACTCATACCCTCTTCCTCTCATTCCTGACCTGTTTAATCGGATTGTGGGTGCTAGGTAGTTCTCCAAACTTGATCTTAGGGGGCCTACAATCTTATTCGTATCTTTTTACATATACCCATGCAGGGTGAGATCAATATCTCTGTCAAATGCCAACTTTGTATCAAAAAATGGGAAAAGTTGTCTTTTAGAGAGATATTTCTCTCACCCAGCATTGGTATATGTATAAAGACACCCCAAAACACATTGCCCAACTTCTCCTGAGTACGGCAATACCACATGTGTGACACTTTTTTGCAGCCTAGGTGGGCAAAGGGGCACACATTCCAAAGAGCACCTTTTGGATTTCACAGGGCATTTTGTACACATTTTGATTTCAAACTACTTCTCATGCATTAGGGCACCTAAAATGCCAGGGCAGTATAACTACCCCACAAGTGACCACATTTTGGAAAGAAGACATCCCGAGGTATTCCGTGAGGGGCATGACGAGTTCCTAGATTTTTATTTTTTTGTCACAAGTTAGCGGAAAATGATGATTTTATTTTTTATTTTATTTTTTCGTACAAAGTCTCATATTCCACTAACTTGTGACAAATAATAAAAACTTTCATTAACTCACTATGCCCATCACAAAATACCTTAGGGTGTCTTCTTTCCAAAATGGGGTCACTTGTGGGGTAGTTATACTGCCCTGGCATTTTAGGGGCCCTAATGCGTGAGAAGTAGTTTGAAATCACAATGCGTAAAAAATGCCCTGTGAAATCCTAAAGGTGCTCTTTGGAATGTGTGCCCCTTTGCGCCCCTAGGCTGCAAAAAAGTGTCACACATGTGGTATCGCCATACTCAGGAGAAGTTGGGCAATGTGCTTTGGGGTGTCTTTTTACATATACCCATGCTGGGTGAGATAAATATCTCTGTCAAATGCCAACTTTGTATAAAAAAAATGGGAATAGTTTTCTTTTAGAGAGATATTTCTCTCACCCAGCATGGGTATATGTAAAAAGACACCCCAAAACACATTGCCCAACTTCTGCTGAGTATGGTGATACCACATGTGCGACACTTTTTTGCAGCCTAGGTGGGCAAAAGGGCACAAGTTCCAAAGAGCACCTTTAGGATTTCACAGGGCATTTTGTACACATTTTGATTTCAAACTACTTCTCACTCATTAGGGCCCCTTAAATGCCTGGGCAGTATAACTACCCCACAAGTGACCCCATTTTGGAAAGAAGACACCCCAATTTTGTGATGGGCATAGTGAGTTCATGGAAGTTTTTATTTTTTGTCACAATTTAATGGAATATGAGACTTTGTATGAAAAATAGAAAAAAAAAATCATTTTCCGTTAACTTGTGACAAAAAATAAAAAGTTCTATGAACTCACTATGCCCATGAGCGAATACCTTAGGGTGTCTACTTGTGGGGCATTGTAGAACCTCAGGAAACATGACAGGTGCTCAGAAAGTCAGAGCTGCTTAAAAATTTAGAAATTCACATTTTTGTACCATAGTTTGTAAACGCTATAACTTTTACCCAAACCATTTTTTTTTTTACCTAAACATTTTTTTTTTTATCAAAGACATGTAGAACAATAAATTTAGATAAAAATGTATATAGAAATGTAGTTTTATTTGAAAAATTTTACAACTGAAAGTGAAAAATTTCATTTTTTGGCAAAAAAAATCAGTAAATTTTGATTAATAACAAAAAAAGTAAAAATGTCAGCAGCAATAAAATACCACCAAATGATACCACCAGAAGAAAAGGAGGTAAAATTCATTCGGGTGGTAAGCTGTATGACCAACAGCAATAAACGGTGAAAGTAGTGTAGTGCAGAATTGTAAAAAGTGGTCTGGTCATTAAGGGTGTTTAAGCTAGGGGAGCTGAGGTGGTTAAAGCACTGCAACGGTTCTTGGGTTTCGCAAATTTCTATAGAAAATTCCTTAAAAATTATTCTGTGATTGTCAAACCCCTTACTGACTTGACTAGGAAGGGAACTGATTTTTCCATATGGTCTGACGCTGCCAATGGCATTTTCCTCTCTAAAAGAGAGGTTTACCTCGGCACCTGTACTAATCCAACCTGATTGTTGAAGTAGATGCGTCAGAGGTGGGAGTGGGGGCTGTACTGTCTCAGGGTCCGTCTCCTGGCAAATGGCGTCCTTGCGCTTTCTTTTCTAAAAAAAACTATCTGCAGCAGAAAAGAACTATGATATTGGCAATAGAGAACTATTAGCTATTAAACTAGCGTTTGAAGATTGGCATCACTTTTTAGAGGGGGCAATCCACCCCGTGACGGTGATTACGGACCACAAAAACCTTCTGTACCTCGAATCAGCTAAGCGTCTCACCCCTAGACAAGCTAGGTGGTCTCTGTTTTACCAGGTTTAACTTTTTCATCACCTATCGTCCTGGGGCAAAAAATACCAAGGCAGATGCATTATCTTGTTGTCACGACCCTTGGATATGGTCGTGACTCTTAGAGCCACATGCGGTTGTCAGCGGCCAGGTTGGTTGTTTACCACAGGTGAGGGCTGTTAGTTGGTAGTCTCACGTGCGGTTGCCGCTGGCAACGTGGTGTTGTTGGCAGTGTTGCAGCCTAAGCTTGTTGCTAGGCGGCTCACTGTCAATGCATGTGGTTGCCTCTGGCAACGTGTTTATGTGTGCACATTCCCTGTTTGGTGTCCACAGGGTTTGAGTTGTATGCACTTCCCCTTTTAGTTGCTGTCTTCCCTTCCACTGGTGTTGGAAGGGTTAATTCCCTTCTGTGTGTGTGAACATTGGGTGTGTCTCTATGTGGGTGTGACCTCAGGCCTCCTTATATGTTGGTGTGTTGGAGTCTGAGGTTCAGTTTGGATTTGGCTCAGCTTGGTGTGGAGCTCTGCTCCTGGGCTGTTTGTGATCCTGTCTGTGTGAGTCACCCTTATTTATTATTCTGTTTCCCTTGCTGTGTCTGTTGTCCCCTCCGGTGTGTTTGTCATTCCTCCCCCCACCTGGTGTATGTAGTTGTGGTGTGGGTTTTGTCCGAGAGGTTTGATTGTGGTATGTGACAGCTCCGGAAGGGGCATGCTTACCCGGAGGGGTTAAGCGAATGCAAGACCGTGGGTTTTCCAGCCCAGAGCCTCTTTCCTTCTTGGCTGCGGCAGGTAAGAGTAGATAACATTGTTATTTTGCTTTGTGACTTACCTGCCGTACGGCTTCCCCCATAGCCTTGCATCCTGTCAGCTACTGGGCCTCTGGAGACGCCTGTCATCCGTGTCGTGGATGCACAGGCATTCTCTGCCCTGTCATCAGGCCTAGGGTGTAGCAGGGATAGCAGGGTCCTAGGTTGGTGAGTATGAGCCCCCTTACCTTATGAGGCGGCTCATGCGCTAGGAGTCCAGGGAGAGTGTTTAGGGTTACGTTAGGAGGTGACCTGCTCCCTGTTCCCTGCTATCTGGCGTTGCAGCATCACCTATTGCACGGTGGGGGGGTTTTCCCCACTCTCCACCGTGACATAATAATAAATAACGGCTCCGCAGTCGCAGAGCCCTCGAAAGAGGGTGAAGCATGCATCGCCATAGTCCGATGGGGTGCATGCGCGTTCTCCGGAGGGAGAGCGTTATGGGGTTCGCCGTTAACGGAGCGGTTGGTGGCTTTTCCCCGCCACCTTGCTAACCGTGTCCGTGTTGGTGACCCCTTGTCCCTCTCAGGGTTCCTATCTCTGGTCGTCTGCTGGCAGCATTCCTTTGGTGTTCCGGCAGGTGTGCTGGTTGGGGAGTGTCTGCTGGCAGCGATCTGGAGTGGGAACGTCCTCCTGAGTTGGACGCGGTGTCCAGTGTTCCTCCTCCAGACTGCTTTGTTGGCTGGCGACCTGGGACTGTTGTGTACGGTCCAGGTCTGTTGGCGGCAGTTCTGGGGGGAGATACGGGCATCTGTCTGGCAGTGCCTCCAGTTGTTCTCTCTTCCAGTCTGCTTTGTTGGCTGGCGACCTGGGACTGTTATGTACGGTCCAGGTTTGTTGGCGGCAGCTCTGGAGGGAGACACTGGTGGTTATCAGGCATTGCCTCTCCCCCCCTCCCTGTTGTTTGGTCCCTTCAGCTTCCCTTTTCGGTTGGGGGGGCTTTGAGGGGTGGGAGTGTCACGACCCTTGGATATGGTCGTGACTCTTAGAGCCACATGCGGTTGTCAGCGGCCAGGTTGGTTGTTTACCACAGGTGAGGGCTGTTAGTTGGTAGTCTCACGTGCGGTTGCCGCTGGCAAAGTGGTGTTGTTGGCAGTGTTGCAGCCTGAGCTTGTTGCTAGGCAGCTCACTGTCAATGCATGTGGTTGCCTCTGGCAACGTGTTTATATGTGTGCACATTCCCTGTTTGGTGTCCACAGGGTTTGAGTTGTATGCACTTCCCCTTTTAGTTGCTGTCTTCCCTTCCACTGGTGTTGGAAGGGTTAATTCCCTTCTGTGTGTGTGAACATTGGGTGTGTCTCTATGTGGGTGTGACCTCAGGCCTCCTTATATGTTGGTGTGTTGGAGTCTGAGGTTCAGTTTGGATTTGGCTCAGCTTGGTGTGGAGCTCTGCTCCTGGGCTGTTTGTGATCCTGTCTGTGTGAGTCACCCTTATTTATTATTATGTCACGGTGGAGAGTGGGGAAAGCCCCCCACCGTGCAATAGGTGATGCTGCAACGCCAGATAGCAGGGAACAGGGAGCAGGTCACCTCCTAACGTAACCCTAAACACTCTCCCTGGACTCCTAGCGCATGAGCCGCCTCATAAGGTAAGGGGGCTCATACTCACCAACCTAGGACCCTGCTATCCCTGCTACACCCTAGGCCTGATGACAGGGCAGAGAATGCCTGTGCATCCACGACACGGATGACAGGCGTCTCCAGAGGCCCAGTAGCTGACAGGATGCAAGGCTATGGGGGAAGCCGTACGGCAGGTAAGTCACAAAGCAAAATAACAATGTTATCTACTCTTACCTGCCGCAGCCAAGAAGGAAAGAGGCTCTGGGCTGGAAAACCCACGGTCTTGCCTTCGCTTAACCCCTCCGGGTAAGCATGCCCCTTCCGGAGCTGTCACATACCACAATCAAACCTCTCGGACAAAACCCACACCACAACTACATACACCAGGTGGGAGGAGGAATGACAAACACACCGGAGGGGACAACAGACACAGCAAGGGAAACAGAATAATAAATAAGGGTGACTCACACAGACAGGATCACAAACAGCCCAGGAGCAGATCTCCACACCAAGCTGAGCCAAATCCAAACTGAACCTCAGACTCCAACACACCAACATATAAGGAGGCCTGAGGTCACACCCACATAGAGACACACCCAATGTTCACACACACAGAAGGGAATTAACCCTTCCAACACCAGTGGAAGGGAAGACAGCAACTAAAAGGGGAAGTGCATACAACTCAAACCCTGTGGACACCAAACAGGGAATGTGCACACATATAAACACGTTGCCAGAGGCAACCACATGCATTGACAGTGAGCCGCCTAGCAACAAGCTCAGGCTGCAACACTGCCAACAACACCACGTTGCCAGCGGCAACCGCTCGTGAGACTACCAACTAACAGCCCTCACCTGTGGTAAACAACCAACCTGGCCGCTGACAACCGCATGTGGCTCTAAGAGTCACGACCATATCCAAGGGTCGTGACACTCGTAGTTTCCCTGTAGGGGGTAATGTGGGTGATCCGGTACCCATTCTACAAAGAGGAGTGGTTGTCTCTGCTGTACACTCTGTTCTGGAGGGGAAGGTGTTAGAGGCCCAGGGGGACGCCCCGGTCTCTTGTCCCTCAGAGAAATTATTTGTACCATTAAACCTGCATCTCAAATTATTAAAGGAACTTCATATTCGGCACTTGCTGGGCACCCGGGTAGTAAAGTAAACTTGGAGCTATTGTCTCGTCGTTTTTAGTGGCCAAGGTTGCGTCAGGATGTAATGGATTTTGTGTCTACTTGTGCACGCGCTAAAGTCTCTTATACACGTCCTGTAGGGTTCTTTATTGCCACTTGTCATTCCCAGTAGGCCATGGACACATCTGTCAATGGATTTCATCACTGACTTACCTTTGTCTTCAGGTAAAACAATTATCTTGGTAGTAGTAGACAGCTTTAGCAAAATGGTACACTTTATTGCGTTACCCGCACTACCTAATGCTAAGACTCTTGCTCAGGTATTCATCAGTGAAATCTTGAAGCTTCACGGGGTCCCTTCCGATGTTGTTTTGGATCGGGGAACCCAGTTTATTTCTAAGTTTTGGAAAGCTTTTTGTTCCCGTTTGGGGGTACACTTGTCCTTTTCCTCAGCTTTCCATCCTCAGTCGAATGTGGACAGATTGAGCGTACCAACCAAAACCTTGAGACATACCTAAGGTGTTTTGTGTCTGAAAACCAATCATATTTACCGTCAGCTGAGTTTGCTATAAATAAACGCCGTAAGGAATCCACTGGCAAGTCTCCATTTCTTGGTGCATATGGTTTTCATCCCCAATTCTGTACTTTCAAAGAAGGGGGGGTCTTCTGGGGTTCCCGAAGAGGAACGGTTTTCATCATCTCTTTCATCTGTATGGCAGAAAGTGCAAGCTAATTTGAAAAATAATGGAGGTAAATATAAATGCATGGCTGATAAGAAACGGTCGCCAGGTCTGGAACTAGGAGTGAATGACTGTGTGGTTATCTACTAGGAATATTAATTTAAAGTTTCCCTCTTGGAAACTGGGTCCTAGGTTCATTGGTCCTTACAAAATAGTAGCCATCATTAACCCCGTGGCTTTTCGCCTGGAGCTACCTCAAACTCTTAAAATTCATAACGTCTTACATAAGACGTTACTCAAAAAGTATGTTCCACCTCTAGAACCGTCACCACCCCCTCCTGTTATTGTTGATGGTAATCTAGAGTTTCAAGTATCCAAAATTGTTGATTCTCGTTGGGTCTGCCGCTCTCTTCAATATCTGGTGCATTGGAGGGGTTACGGTTCCGAGGAAAGAATGTGGGTTCCAGCATCAGAGGTAAACGCCAACAGGTTAGTTCTGGCTTTTCATGCCTCTTATCCTGAGAGACCTGGTCCTGAGTGTCCGGAGGCCCCTCGTGGAAAGGGGGACACTGTCACGAGGGTGTCAAGAGCCACGTCTGACTCTGTTATACCCGGGTCAGGAAGTCGCAGCGGGTAGCTGCACGCTCTATGTCTAAAGATTGCGCTGTTACTTAATGGTAGGTTTCTGTGTTTGCCTTGCAATCCTTTTTATTTCACTCAGGGATCTGTAGCTTCTTCTCCTTAGCTGTTTCTTGTCCGGCACTCACAACCTCTTTATATTCCCCTCTCCCACTTCTCTGGTTGCCAGATATAGAGCTTCCTGCCTGGACTTCTATACTGACCCATTGGAGCTATGTAGCTGTTATTCCTGGTTGTCGTACCAGAGGATTACTCTTAGGATCCCTGTTGGTCTTTTGTTGTCCGCTGTTGTCGCCCACCTGGGATTATATGTTTCGTCAGTATTGTCTGTCCTCTCCCTGGTGTTTCCCTTTAGTGTTAGTGGTGCAGACTAGTGTTCCCACCACCCTATTCACTACTTAGCGCTCATCTTAAGTAAAACCAGGGTTTAGGCATGTGATCGGTGTATGGGTGAAAACCCCGTCTAGGGACGTCAGGGCAGTCATGTGCCAGCCTCAAGGTGCGTTAGGGGTCACCATCTTTCCCTCTCCCTTGGACAAGGCCTTCCCTTTTCCCTCCCTTTGCGTCACGTATGTGATCGGCACGCCGGTCGTGATTGTAGTAGATGTCACCTGAAGTCCTATGTAACACTCCAGATAACACAGTGATAACTGTCTGAGTACAGATAATGCAGTAGATGGGTGTGAGGCCCCAGAATTCAGAACATGCACAGTGTGACCTGAAGTCTGGGCCCAGGGTGCGGCAGGGTGGGCCATATTCTAAATCCACCCTCCAACCGTACCGTGAAACAAATATGTGGATGGACATTATTATATACAGTAGAATACAGCACCAGATACCTCATCCATCCAGTGACATCTCCTGGATTTAGACTTTGCTCAATGTCTCCATTCGGAGATAAGACCGTCATGATACCTTCTTTCAGCCGCATCTCATCTCTACAGAGTTTAACAGAAAACATTTTTAGATTCCTCACTTTACTATCATCCTCTTCTATCCTCTACTATCATTATACACAGGGGACCATTATATATTATAATAATGCAGAGGGGCCATAAGACGCAGTTTTTCCCCCACCAAAGTGGGAAGAGAATGTCCCTGCGTCTTATGGGGTGAATACAAATGAGCGCTTCCATTATGGCTTCCCCTGGCTCTGTACTCACCGCTTCCTGGACCTCAGCTGTTGGCTGTGCTGTGGCCACGTCTAGTCATAGCACAGCCGCAGCAGGAGGAAGAACAGAGAGAGCTGGAGGTGATGGGTGGCGGTGTCTGGAGCAGGAGAGGAAAGTGTTTTTTTGTTTTGTTTGTTTTTTATGTGCTCTGAGGCATGGGGGCTGATATGAGTCCGGGGACTGATCAAAAGAGGCATGGGGGCTTATATGAGGCTGGGGACTGATCAAATGAAGCATGGGGACTGATAAAAAAAGGCATTGGGACCTGGGTTGGGGCTTGGGGTCTGATCTGAGACTGGGGGTCTGATTTGAGGCATGGTGGTCAAATTTGAGGCATGGTGGTCTGATCCGAGGTATGGGGGTCTCATCTGAGTTATGGGGGACTGATCTGAGGTTTAAATGGGGGTCTTATTTATATTGGGGCCCTTATCTGAGGTCTGATTGGGGGTCATTCACATTGGGGTCTGAGCTGAGGTCTGATTGTCCTGAGGAAGAAGGGAGAGAGAGTTGGAGGTGAGGAGTGGCGGTGTCTGGAGCACAAGAGGTAACTGTTTATTTTTATTTTATGTGCTCTGAGGTGAGGGGCTGATATGAGGCTGGGGACTGATTTTAATGAGGCATGGGAGCTGACATGAGGCTGGGGACTGATCAAAAGAGACATAGGGGCTCATATGAGCCTGGGGAATGATCAATTGAGGCATGGGGGTTTATCAAATGAGGCATGGGGATCTGGTTTGTGGCTTGGGATCTGATCTGAGGTATGGGGGTCTCATCTAAAGTATGAGGGTCTTATCTGAGTTATGGGGGTCTCATCTGAAGTTTGAATGGAGGTCTTTTTTATATTGGAGCTCTTATCTGATGTCTGATTGGGGGTCATTCACATTGGGGTCTGAGCTGAGGTCTGATTGTCAGTCTCATCTGGGGTCTTATTATCATTGGGGGTCTGATCTGAGGTATGATTGAGGGTCTTATTAACATTTGGAGTCTGATTGGGGCTGTGAGCTGAGGTCTAATGAAAAATATTTTTTCTTATTGTCCACCTCTAAAACCTGGGTGTGTCTTATGTGCCGGGCCAACTTATAGGGCAAAAAATATGGTAATGTTTCTGTTCATATACTGACTGATTATCCCCATTCACCATGCCTGAGGGGGATAAAGTATTATTGTAAATTATGGGGCTTGTCCCTAAAAGAGGAACCAGAGAGATACTAAGAGAAAGCAGTGTCCTTAAGGCCAATAGATTGCAGCATACCGAGGATAAATTAGTCATCTACAGTGTGAAATGCTGCCGGTGCCTGTGATATTCTTGTTTTAGCTCCTGGTTCTTGAATTCATTTGTATTTGTTTGTGCTTTTGACCTTGGTTTGTCTTTTGGCCACTCTCTCATGTGATTTGTACTGTGCATCACATCTGGTTTTTGATCTCAGTTTGTCTTTTGACTACTCTCTGTCTCGCATTTTTGTAATGTCTGCCTGGTTCTGACTATTTTCGTATGACTATCACCTTGTGTTGTTTTTGTCTATTGGTGTTTGCCAGTCTCTTCATCTTAATACCATAGGGACCATCAACCAGTTGCTGTATTGGTACCTAGTGCTTGAAATGCAAGTAGGTAGGGAAATTGGGCTAGATTCCAGGTCAAAGCTCACTGTTCGTGTCTGTCCCTATCTACAAGTGTTATATTATCAATTGCTCAGTCACTGGTAGAACCTAAGGTTAAGCTTCCTGACCGCTTCTCTGGTGACGGCAAAAATAGTGTAACCTTCCGTGAGAGCTAAAAATTTAATTTTCGCCTTAGTCCACACTCATTGGTTATGGAAGCTCAGAGAGTGGGCATATATTATGTCCCTGCTTCAGAGAGACCCTCAGGACTGGGAATTTTCACTATCACCCAACTGAAATATTTTCTGTTGACCATTTCTTTTCAACGCTAAGTCTCCTGTATGATGAGCCTGACAGGGCAGTTTAAACGGAACACCAACTTCTTTCTTTAAAACAGCGCAGATGACCTGTAAAAGATTACTGCTCTGAATTCTGTAAGTTGTGTACTGCCTCTGGCTGTAATGACCTTACTCTTATGTCACAGTTTAGACTTGGCCTTTCTGATACTCTGAAAGACCTTCCAGTTAGTCATCCCACCACAGGTTCCCTAGACAAGGCTATGTCCCTAGCAATTTGACTTGAAAGACATTTTAGGGAACATAAGTGTGAAAGATCTGTCCTTTCTGTCCTTCTTCTCTTTACCTGGTGCCTCAAAGCTCTGTGTCCAAGGGGCCAATAGAGTCCAAGGAGCCTATGCAAGTGGGTACTATGTCCTCACAGCAGTGAAAGAAACATTGCCTGAAGAATGGTCTGTGCTTCTACTGCAGAAGCCCTGTTCATCAATTGAGATCCTGTCCTTCTAGACCGAAGGCAGAAAACTTCAGCATCTAAATGATGATTGAGGAGGTCACTCAGATATAAAGATATTTCCTGAAAAATCTGGGTTGTTTTGCCTGTTCATTTAACTTCACTGGAAAGGTCAGTTTCTGGCTTTGCTTTTGTTGATTTGGGGGCTGTAGCATATTGTTGTTTTTAATTTTCATTTTGTGTCTGCCTTGGGTCTCATGGTATGTAGACTACCTGAACTCATTCCGTTGTCTGGAATGGATACTATTCCAAGACTGGATCTATTGATTCCAAAAGATGTTTAATATATGTCATAAATAACTTATCTGCTGATGTCATTTTGGGATTACCCTGTTTGACCAGTCTTTAATTGGAGTTCTGAGGAGTTAACTAAATGAGGTCCTTAGTGCTTGAATCATTGTTAATTAATACAGCTTTCTGGTCTGGAACTAGAGGTGGGACTACAACCTGAGTGTATCAAGGACTTTAAGGATTTTTTCTCCAAAGAGGCATCTGAAGATTTGCCCTCTCATCGGGACTATGATCGCGCCACCGAACTTGACCCTGGTGAAAAAATTCCCAAGGGCAGGATTCTCAATCTTTATGGGCCTGAAAGGCAGGCTATGAAAGATTATATTCAGGATAGTCTGAAAAATGGACACATTCGACCATCTTGATCTCTTGTAGGTGCTGGGTTCTTTTTTGTTAGTAAAAAAGTCAGTGGATTGTGTCGGGGATATGAATGGAAAATGACGTTCAATACCCACAAAGGGCATTTTGAATACCTTGTGATGCCCTTTAGGCTGTGGATGTGTGCTGGAGGAGACTTGCAGTGGGATTACTGCTTAGCTGCTCTATTCCTCCGTGCCAATGATAGGCAAACTGCGGCTCTCCAGCTGTTGTAAAAGTACAACTCCAACCATGCCCTTCTGTAGGATGAAAGCTGTAGGTAGTCTTTAAATGCTGGGAGTTGTAGTTATGCAACAGCTGGAGAGACTCAGTTTGCCTATCACTGCTCTGTGCTAATGTTCTGAATAATGGAGCGCAGAGTCATGACCTGTCAGGTTCTGATTCTGGGACTCGGTTCTCTATTTAAACCCCTTCCTGGCCTTATACCAGTGCCAGTGATAGTATTGTTTGGATTCACTGGCAAGGGTACTGGTTCTTGAGTTTATTTGGATTTGTTTGTGCTTTTGACCTCGGCTTGTCTTTTGACCACTCTCTGTCTCACATGATTTGTACTGTGCATAATGATAGAGATGTGGATATCATTCTTGATCAACTAAGATGACCCCCATATCCTCCAGCTCTTAGACAACGCCTTATGTACTCTACCCTTCTCCTTGATAAGTCATAAATGACGTCTACTATAGTGTTGTTAGTGTGAAGCCATTACAAGATGGCGCTAGCACCTAGATAGTTACATAGTTTGCATACCACAGTTAGTAAAATAATGCACAATGCGCAGAAGCCAAGTGTTATCTCTTTCCTTATTTTTGTATTCTAGCCAATGCAACAATTCCACGAGCCTCAGGTGGGATGCCCCTCTGATGTACTTATAAACGGCTTAACTTCCTTGAATAAAGGAGAACTGCTCTGACCCTGCCTGCTGTCAGTGCTGTTTCTTCCATGCATGTAAAAGCTTAGGATTAAGACAATTTGGGTTGAGCAAATGCATTTGGCTTGGATTGAGAGCAGCTATAACAGTTTGGCGCCCAACATGGGGCCATAGGAGAAGGTAGCATAGGTAGCCGATGTAGATGACCTCTGAGACCGAATAAAAGGCACTTATGGAGGGGACCGTGGTCCCAAGAGAAGGTAAGAAAATTTGTTTATCTTGCCTGCCGTTCGTTGCTTTGTTTCGTTAAGTCACGCTTGTCTGTTCTGCTGGACAATGGACAATGGTTACACAGTGAGTAGCAGCTTCGGGTGATTTTGAAATCCTGAGTCTCTAGAAAGATAGATTGAAAGAGAAAAAATATTTGCTTTATTATGGGTACTTCTTTTTCTATTTTCTGCCTCTGGCTGGAATGACCTGACTCTTATGTCACAGTTTAGACTAGGCCTTTCTGATACTCTGGAAGAGCTTCTAGTTAGTCATCCCACCCCTGGTTCCCTAGTCAAGGCTATGTCCCTAGCTATTTGACTAAAGATCTGTCCTTTCTGCACTTCTTTTCTTTACCCGGTGCCTCAAAGCTCTGTGTCCAAGGTGCCAGTAGTGTCCAATGAGCCTATGCAAGTGGGTACTATGTCCTCACAGCAGAAGAAGAAACATTGCCTGAAGAATGGTCTGTGCTTCTACTGCAGAAGCCCTGTTCTTCAATTGAGATCCTGTCTTTCTAGACCGAAGGCGGAAAGCTTTAGCATCTAAATGATGATTGAGGAGGTCACTCAGATACACAGATATTTCCTGAAAAATCTGGGCTGTTTTGCCTTTTAATTTATCTTAACTGGGAAGGTCAGTTTCTAATTTTTCTTTTGTTGATTCTGGGGCTGTAGCAAATTGTTGTTTTTAATTTAAATTTTGTGTCTGACTTGGGTCTCATGGTATGTAGACTACCTGAACTCATTCCGGTGTCTGGGATGGATATTATTCCAAGACTGGATCTATTCATGCAAAAAGATGTTCATTATATGTCATGAATAACTTATCTGCTGATGTCATTTTGGGATTACCCTGGTTGAGAGCACAAAGACCAGTCTTTAATTGGAGTTCTGAGGAGCTCACTAAATGAGGTCCTTAGTGCTCGAATCATTGTTAATCTATACAGCTTTCTGGTCTGGAACTAAAGGAGGGACTACAAGCTGAGTTTATCAAGGACTTTAAGGATTTGTTCTCCAAAAAGGCATCTGAAGTTTTGCCCTCTCATCAGGACCATGATTGCGCCACCGAACTTGACCCTGGTTAAAAACTTCCCAATTGCCGGATTCTCAATCTTTATCGGCCTGCAAGGCAGGCTATGAAAGATTATATTCAGGATAGTCTGAAAAATTGACACATTTGACCATCTTTATTTCTTGTAGGTGCTGGGTTCTTTTTTGTAAGTAAAAAAGTCGGTGAATTGTGTCTACAAGAACTTAATAAAATACCAATCTGCAACAAGTAGCCCCTTCCTCTCATTCCTGAACTATTCAATTACAATTTTGGTTCTTAGTGGTTCACAAAAATTAATCTTAGAGGAGCCTATAATTTGATCAGAATACGGAAGGGGTATGAATGGAAAATGGCGTTCAATACCCACAAAGGGCATTTTGAATACCTTGTGATGCCCTTTAGGCTGTGGATGTGTGCTGGAGGAGACTTGCAGTGGGATTACTGCTTAGCTGCTCTATTCCTCTGTGCCAATGATAGGCAAACTGTGGCTCTCCAGCTGTTGTAAAAGTACAACTCCCACCATGCCCTTCTGTAGGCTGAAAGCTGTAGGTAGTCTTTGCATGCTGGAAGTTGTAGTTCTTCAACAGCTGGAGAGCCACAGTTTGCCTATCACTGCTCTGTGCTAATGTTCTGAATAATGGAGCGCAGAGTCATGACCTGTCAGGTTCTGATTCTGGGACTCGGTGCTCTATTTAAACCTCTTCCTGGCCTTATACCAGTGCCAGTGATAGTATTGTTTGGGTTCACTGGCTAGGGTACTGGTTCTTGAGTTCATTTGGATTTGTTTGTGCTTTTGACCTCGGCTTTTCTTTTGACCACTCTCTGTCTCACATGATTTGTACTGTGTATAATGATAGAGAAGTGGATATCATTCTTGATCAACTAAGATGACCCCCATATCCTCTAGCTGTCAGACAACGCCTTATGTACTCGACCCTCCTCCTTGATAAGTCATAAATTACGTGTACTATAGTGTTGTTAGTGTGAAGCCATTACAAGATGGCGCTAGCACCTAGATAGTTACATAGTTTGTATACCACAGTTAGTAAAATAATGCACAATGCGCAGAAGCCAAGTGTTATCTCTTTCCTTATTTTTGTATTCTAGCCAATAGAACAATTCCACGAGCTTCAGGTGGGATGCCCCTCTGATGTACTTATAAACGGCTTAACTTCCTTGAATAAAGGAAAACTGCTTTGACCCTGCCTGCTGTTAGTGCTGTTTCTTCCATGCATGTAAAAGCTTAGGATTAAGACAATTTGGGTTGAGCAAATGCATTTGGCTTGGATTGAGAGCAGCTATAACAGTTTGGCGCCCAACATGGGGCCATAGGAGAAGGTAGCATCGGTAGCCGATGTAGATGACCTCTGAGACCGAATAAAAGGCACTTGAGGAGGGGACCGTGGTCCCAAGAGAAGGTAAGAAAACTTGTTTATCTTGCCTGCCTCCCGTTGCTTTGTGTGATAGGCAAACTGCGGCTCTCCAGCTGTTGCAAAACTATAACTCCCACCATGCCCTGCTGTAGGCTGAAAGCTGTAGGCAGTCTTTGCATGCTGGCAGTTTTAGTTCTGCAACAGCTGAAGAGCCGCAGTTTGCCTATCACTGCTCTGAGCTAATGTTCTGACTAATGGAGTGCAGAGTCATGACCTGATTCTGGGACTCGGTGCTCTATTTAAACCCCTTCCTGGCCTTATACCAGTGCCAGTGATAGTATTTTTTGGGTTCACTGGCTAGGTTCCTGGTTCTTGAGTTCATTTGGATTTGTTTGTGCTTTTGACCTCAGCTTGTCTTTTGACCACTCTGTCTCTGTCTGACTTCCTTTTGCACAATAGAGTACAGGTTGGGGATTGCCTTTTGTGAAAAGAAATTTCGGCTGGGTACCTTCCACTGCGGTGTCCCAATAGCTACACATTTTTTGAAGGCCTTAGACTCCACCAGCTTGTATGGTAAAAGCTGGTGGGCTAAGAGTTCCGACAAGCCAGCTGTCAGACACCGGGCAAGGGGTTGACTCTGTGACATTGGCTTCTTACGCTCAAACATGTCCTTGACAGACACCTGACTGTAGGCAGATGAGCAGGAACTGCTCAAGGCTCAAGGCGGAGTGGCGGGTGGTTGAGAGGGGGCAAGGAGGACAGCAGTGGTTGACGTGGCTGAAGATGCTGGACCAGGAGCAGGATGGCGGCTTTGAGTTTGTGTGCTGCTTGTACTCGTGTGTTGATCCCATAGGCGTTTGTGATGTGCGATCATGTGCCTTCGCAAAGCATTTGTACCTAGGTGGGTGTTGGACTTCTCACGACTCAGTTTCTTTTGGCACAGGTTGCAAATGGCATCGCTGCTGTCAGAGGCAGACACACAAAAAAAATGCCACACTGCTGAGCTTTGCAATGACGTCATTCTGGTGGTGGCAACAGCATGCGTTGATTGGCGTGCTGTCTGGCTGACACTGGGTGCTGATGCATGCTGTCTGACTGTGCCACTAGCGTCTTGCGACGACCTCCCCCTGCTTCCAACTCGTCTCCTCTTCCTCTCTCTCTCCCCATCTGAACTTTCCCCCTGTTATTCTTCTCTTCGAGCGGTCACCCACGTGACATCCACGGACACATCGTCATCATCAACCGCTTTACTTGTAGCTGACAACTCAACAAAGGAAGCAGCAGCGGGTACAACATCATCATCATCACATCATACGTCCATGTGTGTAATGCTGCCTGACTGAGACATATCCCTGTTATCTACATCCTCTTGTAATAATGGTTGCGCATCACTCATTTCTTCCAACTGATGTGTAAATAACTCCTCTGACAGATCAAGTGATGGAGCTGTGGTGCTAGTGTTGGTGGTGGCGGCAGGCGGGCGAGTGGTAACTTGAGAGGTGCCTGAAGCTAAGCTGGAGGAGGATGGTGCGTCATGTTTCTGAGCGGAGGCTGTAGAGGATTGGGTGTCCTGTGTAAGCCAGTCAACTATGTCCTCAGAACTTTTCGAGTTCATGGTACGTGGCCTCTTAACACTGGGTATTATTCTAGGACCAAAGGGAATCACAGCATCACGACCACGACGATCCCTGCGGATTAAGACAATTTGGGTTGAGCAAATGCATTTGGCTTGGATTGAGAGCAGCTATAACAGTTTGGCGCCCAACATGGGGCCATAGGAGAAGGTAGCATCGGTAGCCGATGTAGATGACCTCTGAGACCGAATAAAAGGCACTTGAGGAGGGGACCGTGGTCCCAAGAGAAGGTAAGAAAACTTGTTTATCTTGCCTGCCTCTCGTTGCTTTGTGTGATAGGCAAACTGCGGCTCTCCAACTGTTGCAAAACTATAACTCCCACCATGCCCTGCTGTAGGCTGAAAGCTGTAGGCAGTCTTTGCATGCTGGCAGTTTTAGTTCTGCAACAGCTGAAGAGCCGCAGTTTGCCTATCACTGCTCTGAGCTAATGTTCTGACTAATGGAGTGCAGAGTCATGACCTGTCAGGTTCTGATTCTGGGACTCGGTGCTCTATTTAAACCCCTTCCTGGCCTTATACCAGTGCCAGTGATAGTATTTTTTGGGTTCACTGGCTAGGTTCCTGGTTCTTGAGTTCATTTGGATTTGTTTGTGCTTTTGACCTCGGCTTGTCTTTTGACCACTCTGTCTCTGTCTGACTTCCTTTTGCACAATAGAGTACAGGTTGGGGATTGCCTTTTGTGAAAAGAAATTTCGGCTGGGTACCTTCCACTGCGGTGTCCCAATAGCTACACATTTTTTGAAGGCCTCAGACTCCACCAGCTTGTATGGTAAAAGCTGGTGGGCTAAGAGTTCCGACAAGCCTGCTGTCAGATGCCGGGCAAGGGGTTGACTCTGTGACATTGGCTTCTTACGCTCAAACATTTCCTTGACAGACACCTGACTGTAGGCAGATGAGCAGGAACTGCTCAAGGCTCAAGGCGGAGTGGCGGGTGGTTGAGAGGGGGCAAGGAGGACAGCAGTGGTTGACGTGGCTGAAGATGCTGGACCAGGAGCAGGATGGCGGCTTTGAGTTTGTGTGCTGCTTGTACTCGTGTGTTGATCCCATAGGCGTTTGTGATGTGCGATCATGTGCCTTCGCAAAGCATTTGTACCTAGGTGGGTGTTGGACTTCTCACGACTCAGTTTCTTTTGGCATAGGTTGCAAATGGCATCGCTGTTGTCAGAGGCAGACACACAAAAAAAATGCCACACTGCTGAGCTTTGCAATGACGTCATTCTGGTGGTGGCAACAGCATGCGTTGATTGGCATGCTGTCTGGCTGACACTGGGTGCCGATGCATGCTGTCTGACTGTGCCACTAGCTTCTTGCGACGACCTCCCCCTGCTTCCAACTCGTCTCCTCTTTCTCTCTCTCTCCCCATCTGAACTTTCCCCCTGTTCTTCTTCTCTTCGAGCGGTCACCCACGTGACATCCACGGACACATCGTCATCATCAACCGCTTCACTTGTAGCTGACAACTCAACAAAGGAAGCAGCAGCGGGTACAACATCATCATCATCACATCATACGTCCATGTGTGTAATGCTGCCTGACTGAGACATATCCCTGTTATCTACATCCTCTTGTAATAATGGTTGCGCATCACTCATTTCTTCCAACTGATGTGTAAATAACTCCTCTGACAGATCAAGTGATGGAGCTGTGGTGCTAGTGTTGGTGGTGGCGGCAGGCGGGCGAGTGGTAACTTGAGAGGTGCCTGAAGCTAAGCTGGAGGAGGATGGTGCGTCATGTTTCTGAGCGGAGGCTGTAGAGGATTGGGTGTCCTGTGTAAGCCAGTCAACTATGTCCTCAGAACTTTTCGAGTTCATGGTACGTGGCCTCTTAACACTGGGTATTATTCTAGGGCCAAAGGGAATCACAGCATCACGAGCACGACGATCCCTGCGCGGTGGCCTGCATCTGCCTGTCATTTTTTTTTTAATTAGTGGTACTATGCGTGCAAGCTACTGTGACACCAGATATGAGTGGCACTGTGCACTGGCAGAAGTTGGCAGAGTAGACGCTGTAGGCCTTACACACACGCTTGCAGACAACTAACTGCTATTCAATCTATTACAGTCAAAATTGTAGTTTTTTTTTATTTTTTATGTACACTACCGTTTCACCAGATATGAGTTGCACTGGTGTGACACTGTGCCCTGGCAGGGCCTGAAACACACACGTGTGAAGGCAACTGACTGCTATTATTTCACAGTCATATTTGTAGTTTTTTTTTTTTATGTACACTACTCTTACACCAGATATGAGTTTCACTGGTGTGACACTGTGCCCTGGCAGGGCCTGAAACACACACGTGAGAAGGCAACTGACTGCTATTATATTACAGTAAAAAAAGTTTTTTGTTTTTTTTCAAATGCAAGCTATTGAGACACCAGATATGAGTGGTGGCACTGGGCAAGTGGGCACAGTATACGCTGTGAGCCTGACCCACACGATGGCAGGCAACTGCAATTAGATTACACAGGAAAAAAAAAAGCAGACTGACGTTCTAGCCCTAAAAAGGGGTTTTTGGGGTGCTGTCCTTAAAGCAGAGATCAGATGAGTGCCTAGATAGATATATATAGTCTAGCTATCTATTTCCCTATTAAATCAGCAGCAGCTACACTGTCCCTCCTCTCTTTAAGAATGCAGCTTCCGAATTAATTTAAAATGGATGCTGTCCAGGAGGTGGTAGGGTCTGGGAGGGAGGGTCTGCTGCTGATTGGCTGGAATGTGTCTACTGACTGTGAGGTACAGGGTCAAAGTTTACTCAATAATGACGAATAGGGGGCGGACCGAACATCGCATATGTTCGCCCACCGCGGCGAACGTGAACAAGCTATGTTCGCCGGGAACTATTCGCCGGCGAATAGTTCGGGACATCTCTATAGCTCAGTAGTCAGGGTGGCTCCTTAGTCACAGGGCTGGTGACCCATGGTCTGTGGCTCAAAGTTCCCACCTCAGCACCTTCTTCTGGTCACTCATGCAGACTGGAAGAGTCTTCCCCTCCAAGCATTACTAAGTTAATACGGTTGAAAAAAGACATACGTCCATCCAGTTCAACCAAGGGATAGGTGGGGGCGCAAATCCCAGAAGGAAGTGAGACTCAGATTTCTACACATTTTCATAAGCATTAATGTCATTTGTTTTTATTAATTCATTTAAACCCTTTTTAAAATTGTCCAATATTCCTGGTGTGACCTGAGGAAGTCTATTCCTCAGATTCACAGTTCTTACAGTAAAGAAGTTCTGACGCTTCTGGAGACTGAACCTTTTCTTCTTTAGTCGGAGGCTTTTGAGAGCATTGAAACAGTATTTTCTTGTATGGCCCATTTAAATATTTGTATAGTTTAATCATGTTCCCTCTTGGATGTCTCTTCTCAAGACTAAATAAATGTAATTATTTTAATCTTTCGTCATAACTAAGACCCTCTATGCCCCTTATCAGTTTAGTCGCTTTCCTCTGTACTTTTTCCAGCTGCAGAGCGTCCTTTCTATGGACTGGTGCCCAGAACTGAACTACATATTCCAGATGAGGCCGCACCAACGCCTTGGTCTCTAGCTGTAGAACACTAGAGACTCTGACTGCTCTTCTTATATACAGTTTCTAGTTAAATTAGAACCTTATAATGGGAGGGATGGAGTGGAGAAACTCAGCAATAACTGTTACATTGTTACACTTTGAATATCTAATAGACTTACATTAGTTTTTCCAGACACAAACAGGTTTTCAGATATAACAACATAGCTAAAAAATGCATTCAAAAGGTCAGTTTCTCTTGTTTTGAAGGTAAGCAAGTCTGGCTTTTTCATTCCAAAACATTCTCTTCTTTAAACCCTATGACAGCTATGGAAAATTACCAGCTCCTCATTCAAAGTCCAAAAAGTCTCTCAGTAATCAATAACCCTTCCCACAGAGCCTTACAAATACAGGATATATATTACAGCAAACATATAAAATGTAGTTACACAGTATTAAACAGTATAAGCTGTAACAGATCTCCTGGCACCCCGACCGGGTACCTCCGTCGATGGATGCTCCTAGTGCTTCCCGAGGACTCCAAGCACTCCACTTGACACTGTAAGCACTGCAGACCCCACAAACCGCTGAAGCTTGGTTGAGGTCTCACCGTCTCCTACCCACCCTGGACCTACGACAAAGCTCCAGGCTACAGTGGGTGAACCTCTCCTAAATCCAGAGAGCAGGAACAGCTCTTACAAGAGCTAGGAGTTATAGCCAGGGGAGTATACAGCGTATAGCAATCCCCATACACATAAGACGAGGCTCTATGTTGAATGTAAAACAGGAACTTTTTATTGAACACACAAGCATTAACTTATATACACATTTTCCAACAAGGGTACCACCCCCGTGGACCTGGTTGGGAACTGAGGACATAAAATAGCAGCCAATCCTTTACAGTTTAAACACTAAAACTAACCCTATTCAACAACCACAATGGCATTGTCTGTGACGAATTTAACAAACACAACATGCAAACAGACATCTTAACCTGTGTGTATCATATGGTGATCTACTCATCTAGGAGTCGGCTGCTATTATAATCAACTATCTCAATCCCATCACTAACACAATCAGTGGGAGTCTCAGTGCAGAGTTAACCCTATAGGAAATATGTGGCATAAAAATGACACACATAAATCAGGGTTCATAGTTCCTTGTAACCCCAAAAGGTCTTAGGGGGTCTCCATAGTTCTCAGTCCATAGTCTGTAGGGAGGAGGCTGGCCATCAGGCTTCTCCAGCAGCCCCAGTGACGGTTCAGTCGGTCACATTTCTCCCCTCCCAACATTAGACTAACCAGGTACCTGACCTCCTGTTGCTCGGTGCCTGAGTTAGTCGAGTAGCCCACCCATAAACAAACACTGGTCCTGTTGAACTCTGGGGCCTGGCTCTGTTCTGTATGTCCCCAGCTGTTGAGTGGGCATCTGCTACTCCTTGCTTCATTGTTGTTCTCTAGCTTGGAGCTGTAGGTATTTGGTGGGCAGAGGCCGACTGCACTCTGCCCAGATGCCAGCTATTCCGCTGGGGTAGCCAGTGGGGAGTCAGGCTCTGGACAAGAGGATAGGGGAGGGCAGAGGCCGACTGCGCTCTGCCCATATGCCAGCTCTTCCGCTGGGGTAGCCTGTGGGGAGTGCGGCTCTGGAGAAGAGGATAGGTGAGGGCAGAGACCAACTGCACTCTGACCAGATGCCAGCTTTTCTACTGGGATAGCCTGTTGGGAGTCAGTCTCTGGACAAAAGGATAGGGGAGGGCAGAGGCCAACTGCGCTCTGCCCAGATGCCAGCTCTTCCGCAGGGGTAGCCTGTGGGGAGTCAGGCTCTGGAGAAGAGGATAGGGGAGGGCAGAGGCCAACTGAGCTCTGCCCAGATGCCAGCTCTTCCGCTGGGATGGGGTCAGGCAATACTATCCCCAGGACTTTGTTACGGATCAGCTGTGGAGAGAAGGCATTGCTTAAATCCTCCTGACATTCCTGCGGGGTTGGTGGGAGATCTGTACCGGCTGTCCAAGTATCCCTGTAGGTCTGGTGCAGAGACCACGGTCCCATCTGCACCATCGGAGTTAGGTGTGCTGTCCCCCTGTGGTTGGGGAGAGAGACCAGTTTTCTCCTCTCCCTTCAAGGTACACTGCCGCTGGGGAATGGAGACGACGCTCTCCTCTCTCTGAAAAACATACTGCTGCTGGGGAGCAGGACTGACTGTCTCTACTCCCTGAAACTCCGGCTGCCGTTGGGGATCTGGGCCGACCGCCCAGCATCCCTGTAGGGCCGGTGGAGAGATCTCAGTCCCATCTCCACCTGCCATATGGGGTTCCCCCCAGGACCAGTCTATGAGGTCCCTTACCTCCACAGCTGGTACTGAAGCAGGGGATACTTCAGTCGGGTCTTCCCAGCTGTAGGGTTGTAGATCTAGGACTGACACCCAGCTCTCTGGCAGTGTATATTGGGGCCAAATTGAGCTTAAGAAGTATTGGTAATCCTGCTCCAGCTCCCACTCCCTTGTCACTAGAGATGCCAGGTCTTGTTTCACCTCTCCCGCTGTAGCCCAATCATGTATAGCCTCCCTGTTGTCATGGATATCTCAGAACCAGGACTCTCCTGCATCTCCGAACTCTGGTTCTGCGAAGGCCTCAACAACAGGCCAGGGCCATCATAATCCTCACCCTTGGGTCTGTCATGCTCAGCCATCCAGGGGGAGTGCCGAATCAAGTACCACCAGAGTGCCTGGTAGGCGTCGTCTAGCCAAAGCTCTCTCCATACCAGGCTCTCGAGTTCTTTCACCCAATCATCCAGGGACTGCTCTCCCAGAAGGGGCATTCGCAGGGCCACTCGTATCTGCAACCGCTGCTCCTCACTGGGGAGACTCTCACCCCACCGACGCTGTATGTCTTCGAGGGCCTCGTGCCAGATGCATCTCCGGACTGTATCCCTCCAGTCCAGGTCATCCTCCTCCTCATAGTGGAATGCTGTTCGGGAACAAACTGGTTCCATACTGCTGTAGCCAGGGACGCTGTAAGGGGACAAGCGTTGCCCTCAATTTTTTAAATCCACGAACGGTGTCTCCGAGCTGTTTCTCCTCTCAGTAGGACGCCATCCCATTGCTTGCCACCAATGTAACGGATCTCCTGGCACCCCGACTGGGTACCTCCGTCGATGGATGCTCCTAGTGCTTCCCGAGGACCCCAAGCACTCCACTTGACACCGTAAGCACTGCAGACCCCACGAACCGCCAAGCTTGGTTGAGGTCTCACCGTCTTCTACCCACCCTGGACCTACGACAAGGCTCCAAGCTTATATACACATTTTCCAACAAGGGTACCACCCCCGTGAACCTGGTTGGGAACTGAGGACATAACATAGCAGCCAATCCTTTACAGTTTAAACACTAAAACTAACCCTATTCAACAACCACAATGGCATTGTCTGTGACGCAATCCACAATGAACAACATGCAAACAGACATCTTAACCCCCTCCATAATGAATGAATAGGGACAGTGGAGACACATGTGATGGGATTATCTCCTGAGTGTATCATATGGTGATCTACTCATCTAGGAGTCGGCTGCTTTTATAATCAACTATCTTAATCCCATCACTAACACAATCAGTGGGAGTCTCAGTGCAGAGTTAACCCTTTTTGTGTTGCTGAATCCACACCATGACTTTTTAATGGGCAAAAGGAAATACGTGACATATAAATTACACACATAAATCAGGGGTCATAGTTCCTTGTAACCCCAAAAGGTCTTAGGGGGTCTCCATAGTTCTCGGTCCATAGTCTGTAGGAAGGGGGCTGGCCCTCAGACTTCTCCAGCAGCCCCAGTGACGGTTCAGTCCGTCACATAATCTATTGCAAGTTAACCCTTTCAAATTTAAAAAAGTAAGGGTACTTTCACACTTGCGTTATTCTTTTCCGGCATATCCCAATGCATTCTGAATGGATAGAAATCCATTCAGTTTGCATCAGTATGCCTTCCGTTTAGTCACTGTCAGGCGTTTTGGCCGGACATATTACCGCAGCATGCTGCGGTATTATGTCTGTCCAAAATGCCTGATCAGTCTCCGGAATGCCGGATCCAGCATTAATTCCCATTGACTTGCATTAGTGCCGGATCTGGCATTGCAAAACAACTGAAGGACGGATCCGTCCATCCGCATGACAAGCGGAGAGACGGATTCGTTCTTGCAATGCATTTGTAGCCGGATCTGCACCCGGATCCGTCTACAAATGCTGTCAGTTGTCACACTGATCGGCGGATCCGGCTGGCAGCTCCGACGACGGAACTGCCTGCCGGATCACACTAATGCTAGTGTGAAAGTACCCTAAGAAGTTTATAACTTTACATATGGGAAATAGGCAAATGTCCACAAATGTCCAGACTTCAAAGCACCCCTGCTCCAGGGCACTACATAGCTGCCCCCAAAAAATCTGGCAACTGTCTTATATTTGCTTAAACATGACTGTAGAAAACACTGACAACCTTACAAGAGGGACCTTTGGCATTTAGAGAACTTCTATCTGGGCTTATGTTGCATCATCTTGCAGAAAGCCTCAGAACCCCCTAACTGGATCCGTACCGCACCAAGAACCTGACCACTAGAGCTTCAGTAGAGGTGGACTGTTTGTTGTGATCAGTATGTGCTGCAGAGAAGACACCATAGAAGTGATTGACAGCTTTTTTTTTTTTTTGCAGTCATAATTACACTTTTGAAAGTGTAACAACTTTGAAACTTTTATTTATCCATTTTTTTATTCATTTATTCTATATTTTTTTCATTTTCAAATAATCAAGCACTATCCTGTAAGCTTCAATTATACTATTTGTATTCCTCTTTGTCTCTACTGTGTGACCAGAATTAACTCGGCTACAAGATATAAACCTCCGATAGCTGTTCGAGCTTTTCTGAAGAGCAGGGATGCCAGCAGGGACACCGCTCATTGTGTATCTCCTCTGTGGCATGAAATGGACTCCTGTGCGCAATCTGCTTTATCTGCTTGTACTGATTCTACCCTTCACATCCTATGGAAGGAATGTACAGAAGACTGCATGTAATATGCAAGCAGTGAGGACTTTATTCGAATATGAATACTATAAACAAGGTGACGTCATTATCGGAGGGCTCTTCTCTGCTCACACAGAAACTATGACAAGTTCATTCAACAATAATTTCTATCAAATATTCAGTGTGTGCTCCAGGTAAGTGGATATATTACATTACTGAAGTGCGGTAATTGCACACTGCACAGTATTTCAACCATGTCTTCTGGTTCCTTTGATCTCAGCAGAAAAACTTCTCACTTGTTCTCCACCTTGTTATACATAAAGGGATCAGGTTTCACAGTGCTAAGCTGTATATGCCACTACTATACTGACAGGCGTCCAGGAAGCACTCATCTGAGCTATGGACTGTATACCAATGTATACAAAAATCTGGGTTAGTTGTCCCTTTGCCAGCCTACATCATGACTACATCACTAAAAAACGGGGGACCTATTGACTACCTAACTGTCTCTTTATAAGGGTGCATTCACATGATCACGTGACAGCCGTGCCCGTTTTACAGACCACAAAATGCAGATCCGCAAAACATGGGAACTGGCATTGAGGTGCGGACCTATTGGCTTCAATGGGCAAGATGCGGCAAAAGATTGGAGAGACACGGCCGAGTGAATGCGCCCTTAGTGAGAGGAGGATGTAGTGAAGTAACCAGCATAAAAATCTGTGCTCTGCGTGTTACTGTAGGTAGTGGTGATTAAGCCCAGACACTTTATACCGTAGGCTAGCAGAAAACAGTGTATCCACATCAGCATATGTCTCAGAATCTTCGTCAGCATGGTCCTTAGGGTGCTGCCACAGGTTCAGGTTTTTTTATGCAGTTTTTGGAGCCAAAACCAGGAGTGGATTGAAAAAAAGTGGAAAAGTTGTATCTGGCCTTTCCACTTTCTCTCCTGTTATCATCCATTACAGACTTAATTGTGGCTTCAAAAACTGCATCAACAAACCTGAACGCGCGGAAGCACAATTAGGTGCCTCAACCAGAGGCAGAACTTTTCTCAACCAAGCCCTGCTTATTATTATTATGAAAATTACTATTATGGCATTTTTACAAGATTTGTGGCAGAAATCAGAACTAGAAAGGGATGAAGGGGGCACAGTCATATGACTATGGTCATGCACTGCATAAGACAAGGGGTAAAACCAGTAAAATGTATGCATATTGGGGGATTTATCAAGCCTCGCTTTCCAGTCACAAACCAGTGCTTTTTGGACTTCCATAAATTTTTCAAACTTTTTGTGATGTTGTGCCACTCCAGTTTTGAAAAGCAGGAGTGTCACAGTGGACTGTGTCATGTTTATATGATTCTGGTCAATGTGCTTCTTCTATTAGTCAGTGTGTGTTGTATTAGATATTGGGGGTTGTAGTGATGGTCTTCACATCTCCCTGGTATCAGAGATAAGGTAAGAAGATGACCTCTGCAACCCTCAGGAAATGCTTTTAGGTTTGGGAACTCTACACATTTACAGGGATTTCTGTGGTCTGGCCATCCTTCAAAGCTTTCCTCTCCATGGGGGTAGTGAACCCCAGCCCCCTGCTAGTGGTAGTACAGACAGGGGAGCGGTGTATGTGTGATTTTCTGGATATCTCTGAGACTGGGGGGAGTAGTTAGTTGTTGGGAGTTGTGAGAAAAAGCTGCAGTGTTCTCTCTGCTCCTGGATTTGCCAGTGGTACTGGGAATTGGGATCTCTCAGCATCCTCCTGTATATGTGATATGTGTGACCTGTCTATGTTATGGAATAAAGGACTTCACTGGTGAGAACTCCTGTTGCTCAGTTCCTGTCTTTCGTCGGTCACAAGCCAATTTCGTGACAGGAGTGGATAGTTAGGTCAATGAGGTGTAGGCTAGATTTAAAGAAATGAAAGGTCACACATATGTCACTAATTCACTCCGACAGGGATAACATGTCTAGACATATTTAAAGATGCACCAAACATCTCAGTCAGCTTGCAACGTTTGATGAACGTGGTGCTAATAAGGGCAATGCAAACTCAAGCAAAATTGACTTTGCTTTTCACATCATTATTAATCCCCTCCCAGTGTGTGCTGTGTGTATAGCGGTCGGTAAATTGATGATCCGGAAATCCGTATACAAACGGATAGCAATTGTTTACGGATCCGTCTGACAAATGCATTCAAATACCGGATCCGTTTCTCCGTTGTAATTTTTTTCACATTTTTAAAGGTCTGTGCATGAGCAGACCGGAAGATCGGATCCGTCAATGTGGCAATTTTTATGTATTTCAATGGAAATTAATGCCGGATCCGCCATTCCAGCAAGTGTTCCGGAATTTTGGCTGGAGAAAATACTGCAGCATGCTGCGGTATTTTCTCTGGCCAAATACTGTAAAATGGATGGAACAGAAGACATCCTGATGCATACTGAACGGATTGCTATCTATGCAAAATGCATTAGGACCAAACTGATGCTTTTTTTTCCCGGTATTGAGCCCCTGGGACGGAACTCAATACCGGAAAACTTTAACGCTAGTGTGAAAGTACCCTAAAACAGCTTTCTTCTATGTACAGAATGCACTCAGTTTTTTTTCTACATTTCTTGTCATGGGTGTTGTGTAGGGGGTGCATCGGTACCAGCCAGATCCCTGAATACTGAGGGGTCTCATAGGTTCCTCTGCCACAGAAGAGGATACTAGTGCTTCTTACTAGAGATGAGTAAATCGATACTCAATTAATTATCAATTAATCAACTAATCAATTCATTCTAAATTTCCCAAAAATTCTACTTTCAAATGAAGCTGAAGTTTATTCAATCATGGCGAACTGTACAAAATCCCCCAGTCATTTTACATATTACTGTCACCGCTGGCCCTGGGAGAGATCTTAGAAGTTCAAATAGACGGAAGACTCAGAAGTCTATCTGACAGGTCTCTCTTGTCTTCATTGTTGCTGACAGGTTTCCACCCCTTCGCAGATGCTGCTCATTATCAGTCAGGTGACTCTTTACTTGTGCCGCCTCTCACTTGTTTCCTTGAGGCTGATAGTTCTTCTGTGGAGTGCTCTGCTTGTGTGTTGGTTCACCTGTTCCAGTTACATCTCAAGCTAAGTCATTTGCCTTTTCTTGGTGTGTCTGTCCTGACTAGGCCTCAGGGAGACACTAGCTCCTTCAGTTTGGAAGAAGCCGGTTGCCTCTTTCCCTGTTCCCTAAGGTGAGGGTTTGGTGCAGTGTTTCAGCAGTCTCAGGTTCCTGTGCATGTGCATTTCTATCATTGAGATTTGCACATGTTGTTAGCAGCTTAGGGAGAGTATCAGGGAATGCTAGGCGGTGACCTCTTTATTCCCTAGGTTTGGGGCCTAGTCTGTTGTTTAGTTGTGGTTCCCTTTGGTTGTCTTTCCTTCCCCATACTTCCCTTGACAATTACATTTTGTACAACAGTAAGGTGACCTTGACCTAATGTTTTGCTGTCAACCTCACAGACAATTAGGAAGGGCAATATTCACTTGTGTATTAGTGATTATGTAAGGTCCACAGCATAGATACCATTCTTCGCTCAGACACTGTTACAAAACTTCTGCAGTGTTATGTCAACAGTCGCTGCGAGACTCTGCCATGCTGTCTCCTGCAGGCATGGACACCACACTACTCATCAATCTTGTCCTCAGCGTCCTCTACAAGCTGCCGCCTCCGTGCTCCAGCCTAGTCCTCTAGCCTCTGTCTCCATAATGTGTGCGTGTGCTCACATCTGGCTTCTTAAAGGGCCAGAGTGCATGCTTTCACATCCTTACCCATCCAACAGATGGGGCTTCTGGGGATTGGCGATACATGTGAGGCTTTTATACCAGTTCTCCCTGTCTGGCTTTGTACGGTGTTGTTGGTATATCACTATTATCATATTCTTGTATAGTTTTTTTTTGCTTCGCTTGAGATTAGAGATGAGCAAAGTTTTCAAATATTTGATTTGGACGCTTCGCCAAATGTTTCTAAAAAATGTAATCCAAATACATTTGTGAGGAAGCACATTATAAATCAGCCTTTTCCTGGCTGCAGAGAGACTGTATATATGTGTACAACCTTGTGCATTGCATAAACATGCATAGCTAGTCTGCTGTGGTAGTGAAACGGTTACTGTGCGTCAATATGACAGGCGTCACTCTTAGACTCAGTTCACACTTCCCTTATGTGGTCAGTTACGGGTTAAAAACTGACCTGCACCTCACAGGGATCCAGAGATCTCCACATTCATTGCTCTACTCTATTTATA
Source organism: Bufo gargarizans (assembly GCF_014858855.1). Classification (NCBI taxonomy): domain Eukaryota; kingdom Metazoa; phylum Chordata; class Amphibia; order Anura; family Bufonidae; genus Bufo; species Bufo gargarizans. The sequence goes on along the minus strand of NW_025334221.1, from coordinate 212,768 downwards.
TCAAACTGACAGCTCAAGGGGAGGGTCTTTTCTGCTGAAGCTAAGGGGGCGTGTCCATGCTCTCCCTATCACAGCTTAGGAGGCAGTTGAAGGCTGAAACTGAGCATGTGCGGCCTTCTCAGTGAGCAGGTCAAAGAAAAAAGTAAAAAAAAATAAACAGCAGGTGGCGCTTTACAGATACATTTTATTAAATAACTCAGTGGCTATGCTACATTTTTAATTACATGCAATGACAAAAGAATTTAGATCCAGGTGCTGGTTTAAAAACCGTAGAATATTTTTTGTGTGAGAACTCCTTTAACTGTGCAGTGGCCCAAGATTCCACTGTAAGCATACACCCGATCGTTTGCGTTCTGCAAAGGGTAATAAAAGGTACGGTGGGACAGTTCTAGTTGTGTATGCCAGTAGGCAAATTATGGCAAACTGCCTCGGTATCTACCAGGGGGCATCTTGCTGTGCAGCACAGGGGTCTCAGCTGCAGGCTGAATGTATGTAACGTTATTTCATGCTAGTTGTATTTTAGACCTGCAGGTGATAGTGCTGTGTTTCAGTAAAGAAGGTTTTGTCGCTTTCCTGGTCTATGACTTCGCTGTATCCTGGGGAGCCCTCCCCGGTTCATGGTCTTACACATCCATAGTGCTTCCATAACCGTGACATCCACAGTGACATCCAAAATGCAGATGCACAGTACTCAGACAATGGTGACTGTTTATCAACCTCACAGATGTCACTGTTATGGGCCACTGTGGAGGTCACTGTTATGGGGGCACTGTGGATGTCACTGTTATAGGGCTACTGTGGATGTCACTGTTATGGGAGATTTGTGGATGTCACTGTTATGTGGGTGCTCTGGATGTCACTGTTATGGAGATACTGTGGATGTAACTGTTATGGGGACACTGTGGATGTAACTGTTATGGGGCTACTGTGGATGTCACTGTTATGGGAGATCTGTGGATGTCACTGTTATGTGGGTGCTCTGGATGTCACTGTTATGGAGATACTGTGGATGTAACTGTTATGGGGACATTGTGGATGTCACTGTTATGTGGGTGCTCTAGATGTCACTGTTATGTGGGTGCTCTAGATGTCACTGTTATGGAGATACTGTGGATGTAACTGTTATGGGGACACTGTGGATGTAACTGTTATGGAGATACTGTGGATGTAACTGTTATGGGGACACTGTGGATGTAACTGTTATGGGGACACTGCGGATGTAACTGTTATGGGGACACTGTGGATGTACAGTGGATATAAAAAGTCAACACACCCCTGTTAAAATGTCAGGTTTTTGTGCTGTAAAAAAAAATGAGACAAAGATAAATCATTTCAGAACTTTTTCCACCTTTAATGTGACCTATAAACTGTACAACTCAATTGAAAACCAAACTGAAATCTTTTAGGTTTAGGGAAGAAAAAAAACAAACCAAAAATAATGTGGTTGCATTACTGGGGATGTACAGTAGCTGTGTTCAAAATTAAGCAATCACATTCAGATTCCTGTTAAATATGAGTCAGCATACACCGGCCATCATGTAAAGTGCCTCTAATTAAACCCCACATAAATTTCAGCTGCTCTAGTTGGTCTTTCCTAAAATTTTCTTAGTCACATCCCACAGCAGAAGCCATGGTCCACAGAGAGCTTCCAAAGCATCAGAGGGATCTCATTGTTAAAAGGCATCAGTCAGGAGAAGGGTACAAAAGAGTTTCCAAGGCATTAAGCATACCATGGAACACAGTGAAGACCATGGTATGCCAAGAACTGGACGTCCCTCCAAAATTGATGAAAAGACGAGAAGAAAACTGGTCTGGGAGGCTACCAAGAGGCCTACAGCAACATTAAAGGAGCTGCAGGAATATCTGGCAAGTACTGGCTGTGTGGTACATGTGACAACAATCTCCCGTACTCTTCATATGTCTGGGCTATGGGGTAGAGTGGTAAGACGAAAGCCTTTTTTTTACAAAGAAAAATATCCAAGCCAGGCCACATTTTGCAAAAACACATCTAAAGTCTCCCAAAAGCATGTGGGAAAAGTGTTATGGTCTGATGAAACCAAGGTTAAACTTTTTGGTCATAATTCCAAAAGATATGTTTGGCGCAAAAACAACACTGCACATCACCAGAAGAACCCCATCCCCACAGTGTAGCATGGAGGTGGCAGCATCATGCCAAGGGGCTGTTTTTCTTCAGCTGGAACTGGGGCCTTAGTTAAGCGAGAGGGAATTATGAACAGTTCCAAATACCAGTCAATATTGGCGCAAAACCTTCAGGCTTCTGCTAGAAAGCTGAACATGAAGAGGAACTTTATCTTTCAGTATGACAACGACCCAAAACATACATCCAAATAAATTAAGGAATGGCTTCACCAGAAGAAGATTAAAGTTTTGGAATGGCCCAGCCCGAGCCCAGACCTGAATCCAATTGAAAATCTGTGGGGTGATCTGAAGAGGGCTGTGTGCAGGAGATGCCCTCGCAATCTGACAGATTTGGAGTGTTTTTGCAAAGAAGAGTGGGCAAATCTTGCCAAGTCAAAATGTGCCATGCTGATAGACTCATACCCAAAAAGACTGAGTGCTGTAATAAAATCAAAAGGTGCTTCAACAAAGTATTAGATTAAGGGTGTGCACACTTATGCAACCATATTATTTCATTTTTATATTTTTTCTTCCATCTACCTAAAAGATTTCAGTTTGTTTTCCAATTGAGTTGTACAGTTTATAGGTCACATTAAAGGTGGAAAAAGTTCTGAAATGATTTATCTTTGTCTCATTGTTTTACATCACAGAAACCTGACATTTTAACAGGGGTGTGTAGACTTTTTATATTCACTGTAACTGTTATGGGCACAATGTGGATGTAACTGTTATGGGGACACTGTGGATGTAACTGTTATGGGAACAATGTGGATGTAACTGTTATGGGCAGAATGTGGATGTCACTGTTATGGGGACGCTGTGGATGTCACTGTTATGGGGGCACTGTGGATGTAACTGTTATAGGGGCACTGTGGATATAACTGTTATAGGGGCACAATGTGGATGTAACTGTTATGGGGGCACTGTGGATGTAACTGTTATGGGGACACTGTGGATGTAACTGTTATGGGGACACTGTGGATGTAACTGTTATGGGGACACTGTGGATGTAACTGTTATGGGGGCACTGTGGATGTAACTGTTATGGGCACAATGTGGATGTAACTGTTATGGGGGCGCTGTGGATGTAACTGTTATGGGGGCACTGTGGATGTAACTGTTATGGGGGCACTGTGGATTTAACTGTTATGGGGGCACTGTGGATGTAACTACTGTGATCGGCCCAGGTATCCATGTCTCAGTCCATGTGTCAGCCACAATTTCCAGGCCAACCTCGGCTCCCTGACCAGATAAGAGACTGGCTGTATCATACATTACTGTCATATCGTCAGTTCGGTCAGGAGAGTGCGGTCGGCCTGGGAGATGTGGCGACACATAGACCGTGTTTCCCAGGCTGATCATGGTCTTATCTCACGTGTATCACACATGATGGCCCAAGATAAACCCTTCAGCAGTCAGGACCAAAAAAGATAAAATTAGGCCTCATGCACAGGACCATAAGATGTGCATTTGTTTCCAGAGCCATTGAGTTCTATGGGTTTTAGACCTGCATTATGAGAATAAGACATGTTCTATCTTTTGCTGTACTAATATATATGGATGTCAGTTCTGCAAAAAAAAATGAAAAAGAACATGACCTATTCTGGTCCTCATAATGCAGACCTGAAATCCATAGAAATCAATGGGACTGCAAAAAAAATGCAGGTCGCACACGGACAGTATCCTTATTTAGTGGATCTGTGTCTCGCAGACCGCAAAATGGATACGGTAGTGTGCATAAGGATTTAGATACACAGCTCAGCAGGCTGTATCATTGAAGATGGGATTAGATACACACTTCAGCAGGAAGTATCACACACAACAGGCTGTGTATCAGGCACACATACATGTTAGGATTAGACACAGATGTGTTTGGATGTGCTTGCCGATTCCAGTTGTTTATTACACTCTGGAGATGGCGAGGGAAGAGCCTCCAGATGGTCAATGATTTAGACAGAGAAGTAGATTCCTGTCTGGGTGTAGAAAGATAGACACAGGAGTTAGATGTAGTAGCTGCTGCAGACAGAGCAGTGTGGGGGCGTGGCCAACCTGTGACTCATCATGTGCAGTGCAGCCAGGCTTGGGTGTCAATAAAGTTATGTATTCAACAAAACAAGAAGTGGAGAAAGTAAACAGATCTGCCAGGATAATGTGATGTCTTCTATGGGGGAAGGAAGGCTCAGACATTAAAAACAGGTATTGGGGGCATATGTATGCATGGTGAAGGGTGTTAGGAGCACATAAAAAGGATTTTGATTTTGGGACTGGACAACCTCTTGAAGTTGCTGCTGATGGAGGTGGTATGCTCCTGCCCTCCCTCCCCCCGCCAGTAGTCATGGCAGTGGAGCATGAGCACAGAGGGCCCCCCCCCCTGTCGGACCTTCATTAGGATGGCGCACATAGGCAGCAGCCAACTGACTACATAGAATGTCTCAATAGTTGTTGAGTTTAATCTCTCTCTCAGCTCTTGGAAAAAAAGGTGCCCATTTTGGAACAGTAGCAAGGGTCTAACAAGGTCTAACATAAAACATACCTTTACGGGATTATTATAATTTTTTCACTTTACTTGAGGTATTCTTGATGTTTTGAAATTGCTTCAGCACTGAGCACTTTATGGTATAGCACTTTTATAGCCGAACTTGGTGTAGGTCTGGCATATTTTTAGCTCCACAGTATTAGCAACATCACCATTTCCCAAGCTGACCACAACGTTACCAGCTCTGACCCTGCCAGTTCTTTTGAAGGTTTTGCCTGTACATTGCCTCCACTCTTTATTGCCACCATGGCCACAGCTCTTATGCTCTCTTCGGCACCCCAATCTGGCTCTCAGGTACTATGCAACACACAAGCTTAATCATAGTCCTCACCCTCTTCACGACTTTTATCAGAATGCTATATTTTCATGGTGGGCTCCTTGGTCCCAACTTGGGCTGCAGCTATCGATTATTTTAGTAATCAAGTATTCTACCGCTTAATGCAACGATTAATCAAGTACTCTAATAAGAAAAAGCTAATTAAATTAACTTTTTCTATAAAAACTCATCAGCTCCCCTGCCTTCAGTTCCTCCAACAGTGCCACCCGTTCCCCCTCCAATGCCATCAGTTCCCCCCAGTGCCACCAGCATCCCCATGTCATCAGTTGCTCCCCCTCCCAGTGCCACCAGACCCTCCTCCAATGCCACCAGCTCCCTCCATGCCATCAGCTCCCCCCAGTACGATGAACTCTTCCCAGTGCCACCAGCTGCCCACACTGCCATCAGTTCCCCCACTCCCCCTTTTAGCCAACAGTGCCCAGCCGCAGCGCCAGTGAACTAAAATACTTACCTTTCCTCTAGGGGCACTGCCGACCCTCCAGTAATCTTCCATCCTCTTCTTCACGTGCTGCATGGGTACCTGACATCACACAGCATCAGGTTATAGTGCGTGCTTACGTGCACTGTGTCCTGCAGCATTGTGCAGAAGGCGGGTGGCCACGGAGCATGAATAATAGCAAGCTCTTCACTCACACTCTATGGTCACATGGCACAAACGAATCATCGATGCTAAAAATGTGTGTTTAGTTAATAGATTATTTTGAGTAATCGTTTCAGCCCTCGTTCCAACTCCTGGCTTTGTGTTACTGTAGCTACCACTGGCCCTACTGCCATCCTTGTGCCAATGGGTGCCATTACTACAGCCACCAACACAGCTATGCAAGAGGTCCCCCACCACCTCCTTAACCCCTTCTTCAGCAAGCCCCATTCTTCACAGAGCCCCTGGTGGTGGGGATGAACTAGGCCGAGGGCTCACTGGTCGCACCTCCAGGAAGGTCCCAGTACACTTGGCCGCTACCTGCGGAGAACCACGCTGGTGCAAGCACCAGCGGAACAGACAACATAACTGGGACCCAAGAAAACACAGGACAAGGATCAGACAACAAGACAAAAGGGAACCAGCACAGAAGCAGATGCCTGGACCCTAAGCGGAATGGAAGCATGGCGGTCTCAGGCAGAGCTGCACACAGACAAGAGATCCTCCCTCCGGACAACCCATGGGCCCTCTCACGAAGGCAGGGTGTACACGGGATAGGGACAGACTCAGAAAGGCACTACAGGCAGACATTAATTGACAGGGATCAGAAACAGTAGGCACTGCCAGGCAAGACATGAAACAGGCAGGGTCAGAAGCTGTTTAGCACTGCCATGCTATCAGACGCAGTTAGAGCACTGCTAGGCTACACAAGGAACAGTGTGGATCCAGACAGAGAACAGGTACAGAAGATTAGGCAAGGCATGGACAAGGATAACAACATAAACATCATACAGGACAGGTACAGAAGAACAGGCAAGGACATAACATCAACACATTAACAGGCGACACCACAAACAAGGGCAGATAGCAAACACCCCTGGGTCAGCAGCAAGGGGCTATATCCAGTAAGACACAAAACAGACTGACCTCCTGGGTGAGCAGTGAGGTGCTATACCCAGCAAGATACAAGAGACTGACCACAAGCCCCACAGCTTACAGATAGATATAGCTGCCTAACCCAAGACAGACCAGAGAATGTTAACCCCATCAGAACCAGGAGTATCAGAACCATAGAACAATTGATACAGGCCACAGTTCACACACAACACCGCAGCCAGCACGCAGTCCCAAGCAACCAGCATACATAGGAGCCAGTCTGCAGCCAGTACAAGAGGGAGCCTACAGCCAGCCTACACGGCACCAGAGACAGGAACTGCACAGAGATACAGACACAGGGAGTACACACATTCACGGGCATAGTTCACACCAGACACCACAGCCAGAACACAGCCCCAAGCAACCAGCATACACAGGTGTCAGCCTGCAGCCAGTACGCAAGAGGGCATGCAGCCAGCCTACACGGCCACAACTGTCACAGTGAACCGCACTGTGACAGAATAGAGCAATATCAGTACCGCTGATAGATTTGGGCCTAATCTCTTATGTGCTTTTAAATATGCAAAAAAAAAATTCTATCTTACGTTGCACAAGTTGCTAACCTACTATGAGATTATTCCCCACACACCATCACTTGAACTGTCTGGAGATGCCCTAACACAAATTCCAGCCTACTTTTTGAGGTGTTTTTTTACTCTGAGATTTAAAACGGTTCCTTTTGAATTGTAAAACATGCATTGCACCCTTGTATTGCTATTTGCACCCCATACTAACACTTCAGCTAAAAATACTAATACTGGTGTTTTCACTCATAGATTTAAAATAGTACCCACTGGAGTGTAAAACATGCGTTGTACACTTGTATTGCGGTTAATCTCCCACACACATACACAGATAAAACACTTGAACTGTTTGGAGATGCCCTGTCACAGATTTCGGCCTACTATTTCAGTACCCCTTTGATTGTAAAACACACATTGTACACTTATATTGCTATTTTTGCACCTCACACCAATACTTGAACTGTCTGGAGATGCATAGCTGAGATCCAGCAGCCAGAGTAAAGCATTATAAAGCACCACAGAGGCACCCAAACTGCACTAGAGCAGACTATCCATTTACTCACCCCCAGAAAGACACTGGAGATGACAAGGATGAAGAAAAACACCGGTTGCCCCACAAAACTTACCTCTTTCTTCACAGCAGCATCCATCCAAAATGGCCCCGGGCACATGCAGGAGGCAGCACAGACACCAATGAACTCCAACAACAAGCACACCACGAGGCAGCAGGTCCATGAGGAGTTGGTAGGACATATAGTAGGGTTGAGCGAACCCGAACTGTAAAGTTCGGGTTCGTACCGAACTTTAGGATTTTTGTCCCCCGGACCCGAACCCGAACATTTCAGTAAAATGTCGGGTACAGGTTCGGTGGTCGACTATTTTATGGTGCTTTTTGAAAGGCTGCAGAGCAGCCAATCAACGAGCGTTTAACTCTGTGCCCTTAGAAGCCATTACAGCCATGCCTACTAATGGATTGGCTGTGATTGGCCAGTGCAGCATGTGACCCAGCCTCTATATAAGCTGGAGTCATGTAGCGCTGCACGTCACTCTGCTCTGATTAGTGTAGGAATAGAATGCTGCTGCTGTGAGGGAGAGAATAGGACAGAATCTTTCATCAGAAGTGCTTGTTAACTCAGCGATCTACCTAGATTTTGTTTTGTGGGTATAGTGCTCAATCTTTTTACCCTGCCCTGAGCCCAGTGACCCAAAAAAATTACTTTTATCTGTCTGTTAGTTAGGTGAGCGTCGGCGCAGTGACGGATCCAGGGGGGGGCAACGGGGCAATTGCCCCCCCCCCCCCCCCCCCCGAGCTGGCGGCGGCTGGGCACAGGGAGATGAGTGCTTCCATTGTGGAAGCGCTCATCTCCAGTCATCTGTATCGCCGTCCTCAGGACAGCGATACAGATGCCTGCCTGTGCTGCGGTAGGGGAGGGAGAGGCGTGTCCCTTTCCCTTCCTCTGATAGGCTGCCGGACTAGTGCCTGCAGCCTATCAGAGGCCGGCGCAGGCGGCGCGATGACGTCATCGCGCCGCCTGAGCCATACAGCGTGGGACACAGGCCAGAAGAGGCCTGCATCGCATCGCTGACATGGAGGTAAGTATGTGTTTTTTTTATTTTATTATATACAATACTTTTACTGGCGGGGGGCTGTTATTACTGTCGGGGGGCAGTTATTACTGGCACCTGGGGGCTGTTATTACTGGCGGGGGGCTGTTATTACTGGCAAAGGGGGGCTCTTATATATTACTGGCAAAGGGGGGGCTGTTATTACTGGCACCTGGGGGCTGTTATTACTGGCAAAGGGGGCTGTTATTACTGGCAAAAGGGGGCTGTTATTACTGGCAAAGGGGGGCTGTTATTACTGGCAAAGGGGGGCTGTTATTACTGGCAAAGGGGGGGCTGTTATTACTGGCAAAGGGGGGGCTGTTATTACTGGCAAAGGGGGGGCTGTTATTACTGGCAAAGGGGGGGCTGTTATTACTGGCAAAGGGGGGCTGTTATTACTGGCAAAGGGGGGCTGTTATTACTGGCAAAGGGGGGCCGTTATTACTGGCGGGGGCTGTTATTACTGGCAAAGGGGGGCTTTTATTACTGGGGGCTGTTATCACTGGCAAAGGGGGGCTGTTATTACTGGCACAGAGGGGCTCTTATTACTGGGGGCTGTTATTACTGGCACAGGGGGGCTGTTATTACTGGGGGCTGCTATTACTGGCATAGGGGGCTATTACTGGCAGGGGGGGCTGTTAATACTGGCACATGATTGGGGGCACTATAGGGGCATCTACTGAGAACACAAAGAAGGGGTATTTTATATGGGCTCTCTGTACAGTACAATTTTATACTGGGACACATTATGGTGGGTACTATGGGGAAGGGGGAGAGGAGTACTATGGGGTCATCTACGGGGGGCACTAAGAAGGGGTATTTTATACTTGCAAATTATGGGGACACTGAGGGCATCTACTGGAGCATTTTATACTGGTACATTATGGGGGGCACTAGGAGGAAGGAGGGTGTGGCGCAGTATGGGGTCATTTACTAGGGGCACTATATAGGGGTATTTTATACTGGCACATTATGGGGGCACTATGGGGACATTAGCTCAACTGGGGGCATTACAAGAGGGTATTTTTTGCACTGTCACATTATAAGGAGAATTATTACTACTGGGGGGCATTATGGTGGGCTTTATTACTCCCCCATGGTATGACCCCCTAGTAGCAGCACCAGCCTCTCCCTGCTCTGCTATCCCTCTGCCCCTTCTCCAAATCCTTCGGCCAAAGTGTGGAAGTGGCGTCCGAGATCCCCAAGGGCCAAGCCAAGTAACTGTAAGTTTTCATGTGAAATATGTTTGTTATACACATATAGCCTACACTGTGGAGTCTGTTCTATAAGCATCATTGTTTTGTGGCGGCGGACAGAAAATAATCTGAAAGTGCCCCTCCCGAGACCAGGCTCTGGATCCGCCATTGCGTCGGTGGCCATTTTATGCAAGTACTGTGCAACAGCACAGCATATGTGCATTTGTGACAGTCAAATAGAAGCTTGAACTACTGCAATTATATTCTGGGTTTAAAGAAATCACCTATTTTTGGCAAGACCCTACATCTGTGGCCTTTGCAGCATTAGTCAGTGTGAAATTTAAGCTAGAAATACAGCAATAATCTTCTCGGTTTCAAAAAACACCCTTTTTGGGCAAAATACTAAATTTTACAGCCCTTCCTGCATCTGTCAGTATGAAATTCAAGCGTTATATACTGCTGTCATATTCTGTTAGTTAAACAAAAACAACCTTTTTGGGCAAAAAACTAAATTTGTGGCCTTGTCTGCATCTGTCAGTATGAGATACAATCTTGAAATACAAAAATAATATTCTGGGTTTAAAAAACACTCATTTTGGGCAAAGTACTTAATATTGCAGCCCTGGCTGCATTTGTCATTGTGAGATACACGCGTTAGATACTGGTGTTCTACTCTGTTATTAAAAAAACACCCATTTTGGTCCAAAATCTTATTTTCAGCCTTTGCTGCATCTGTCATTGTGATTACACACTTTAGAAAATGTTATATTATTCTACTATTAAAAAAACACCTATTTAGGGGAAAAATCTTAATTTTGCAGCCTTTGCTGCATCTGTCATTGTGAGATACACCCTTTAGATACTGCTGTTCTATTCTGCTATAAAAAAAAACAACTATTTAGGGCAAAAATCTTAATTTTGCCGCCTTTGCTGCATTTGTCATTGTGAGATAAACCCTTTAGATACTGTTGTTCTATTCTGTTATTAAAAAAAACACCCATTTTGGGCAAGATCCTAAATTTGAGAAATATGAGGAGAGCGTCAAATATGTGGCCCCGGTCGTGGTGCTGCTGGTGGAGCTCCTGTTGCAGGGAGAGGACGTGGTCGATCTGTGCCAGCTACACGCACAAGTGAAACACCTTCCTCAGGTGTGAGTAGGCGACAGAACCTTCAGCGTTATTTAGTCGGGCCTAATGCGGCTCTACGAATGCTGAGGCCAGAACAAGTACAGGTTATAGTAGATTGAGTTACTGACAGTGCCTACAGTTCCTTTACATTGTCTACCACCCAGTCTCCTGCTGAAAGATCAGAGTTGGCACCTGCAGCCGATGTCCATCAGTCTTTCACCTCACCCCCTTGCAAATCAGCCAAGCAGACTGAGCCCCAAGTCATGCAGCAGTCTCTTTTGCTTTTTGATGACTCTGCTAGCAGGGTTTCCCAGGGCCAGCCACCTAGTCCTGCCCCAGATGTGGACGATATTGAATGCACCGATGCCCAACCACTTATGATTCAAGATGAGTACATGGGAGGACCACCGCAGCATGTCTCGGATGATGACGAAACACAGGTGCCAACTTTTGCGGCTTTCTAAAGTGTGCAGACTGACAAGGAGAGCAGGGGTGAAGACTGGGTGGAAGATGATGTGGAGGACGATGAGGTCCTTGACCCCACATGGAATCAAGGTCATGCGAGTGACCTGTGTAATTCGGAGGAAGAGGCGGTGGTCGCATAGAGCCACCAGCATAGCAGATGAGGGAGCAGGGTGCAAAAGCGGAGCGGCCGTCCCCTAGACAGTACTGCCCACCACAGCAAGCAACTGAGCACACTAAAGCCAGCTCCAAGGAGTTCCCTGACATGGCGGTTCTTCAGACAATATGCTGATGACAAGACACGAGTGGTTTGCACGCTGTGCAATTAGAGCCTGAAGCGAGGCATAAACGTTCTTAACCTAAGCACAACCTGTATGACCAGGCATCTAAGTGCAAAGCACAAGCTGCAGTGGAGTAGACACCTCAAAAACCAAGAAAGGTCTTGGGCTCCTCCTGCATTCTCTTCTGCTGCAGTCTCGGCCTCTTCATCCACCTCTGGAGTGACAGTGGCACCTGCCACCCCGCAAACAGAGGAACTGCCAGCAACACCACCACCTGGGTCACCAAGCATCTCCACAATGTCCCACGAAAGCGTTCAGCTCTCCATCTCCGAAACACTGGAGCGGAAGAGGAAGTACCCCCCTACCCACCTGCGATCCCTGGCCCTGAATGTCAGCATTTCTGAATTACTGTCCTTTGAAATGCTGTCATTCCGTCTGGTGGAGACGGAGAGTTTTAAAAGCCTTATGGCGGTGGCTGTCCCATAGTATGTCGTGCCCAGCCTCCACTATTTTTCCAGGCGTGCCATCCCTTCTCTGCACAACCAAGTGGGGGACAAAATCAGATGTGCACTGCGCAATGCCATCTGTGGCAAGGTCCACCTAACTACGGATTTGTGGACCAGTAAGCATGGTCAGGGACGTTATATCTCCATAACAGCACACTGGGTAAATGGAGTGGCAGATGGGCCTGAGGCGGATAGCAGTTTGGCACATGTCCTTCCACCACCGAGGATTGCAGAGCGCTTCAGTTTGCCTCCTGTTGCTTCCTCCTCCTACTCCGCTTCCTCATCCTCTACCAGCTCCTCATCCGGTCAGCGTAACACCTTCACCACCAGCTTCAGCACAGCCAGTGGTAAACGACAGCAGGCAGTTTTAAAACGTATCTGTTTGGGGGACAAAACCCACACCACGCAGGAGCTATGGACGGCCCTTGAACAACAGACCGATGAGTGGTTGGTGCCAGTGAGCCTCTAGGCCCGGCCTGGTGGTGTGCGATAATGGGCAAAATCTCGTAGCAGCTCTGGGACTTGCCGGTTTGACGCACAATCCTTGCCTGGCACATGTTGTGAATTTGGTGGTGCAGAGGTTCCTTAAAAATTACCCCGATATGTCAGAGCTGCTGCATAAAGTGCGGTCCGTCTGTGCACGCTTTCAGTGTTCTCACCCTGCTGCTGCTCGCCTGTCAGCGCTGCAGTGTAAATTCGGCCTTCCTGCTCACCGCCTCATATGCGACGCGCCCACAAGGTGGAACTCCACCTGGCACATGCTGGCCAGACTGTACGAGCAGCAGCAGGCGATAGTGGAGTTTCAGCTGCAGCATGCATGGGTGAGTCGCTCTGCGGAACAGCACCACTTCACCACCAATGACTGGGCCTCCATGTGAGACCTGTGTTCCTTGTTGCACTGTTTTGAGTACTCCACTAACATGGCCAGTGCCGATAACGCCGTTCTCAGCATTACTATCCCACTTCTATGTGTCACATTCCTGTTCAGGTGTGGATCATGTGACCTTTACCTCCCCCTATTTAGTCTGACTTTACCCATCACTTCATGCTCTGGATAGCTTCATTTGGTTTTTGGAAGTGTGGTTCTAGTTGAAGTCCTGTTCATCCATTATCCGTCATCCATGAGCTTCAGAAGTAAAGTGTTCTGCTTGTTGTATTTTGTATCCCCCCCCACCTTTGTTGTTTACTAGGCCTCAGCGAGACGCTGGTTCCTTCACCAGGGAAGGAACGGGTTGTCTCTGCCTTGTCATTATTATTTGGGCATCCGAGGGCCACCAGGATTTTCTAGGTTCCTGTGTATGGGCATCTCTACCATTGGGAGGTGCCCATACGAATAGGAGTTAGGGCCAGGAGCAGGGTTTTATTGGTGGTGACCCTTTTTCTTTCCTAGCGGTGAGGCCTAGTGTCTTTTCCCTTCCTTCTGGTTGTCTTTTGGTGTTCTCTCCTACTACATTCGTGACACTATGCCTCCTTGAAAAAATGCTGCTAGCAATGATGGAAGAGGATGTGGCACAGGAGGAGGAAGACGGATTAGTTCATAGGGTTTCCGGCCAGTCATTCATAAGTGGCTCCGAGGGTGGGTTCCTGCACCCACAAACGCCAGGTACACAATTGTCCAGCCAGGGCACAGTTCTGGAGGATGAGGAGGTGGAGGAGGAGGAGAGGGAGGAGAAGGAACAGTGTTCACAGCAGGGTGGCACCCAAACCAGCTCATGGCCATCACTGGTGCGTGGCTAGGGGGATACAGAGGACACAGAAGATACACCTCCCACAGAGGACATCTTTTCCTTGCCTCTGGGCAGCCTGGCACACATGAGCAATTACATGCTGCAGTGTCTCCGCAACGACTGCCGAGTTGCCCACATTCTAACTTGTGCTGATTACTGGGTGGCCACGCTACTGGATCCCCGTTACAAGAACAACGTACCCTCCTTAATTCCATCACTGGAGCGTGATCGTAATATGTGCGAGTATAAGCGCACGCAGGTAGACACGCTGCTGGTGGCATTCCTACTTGACAGCGGGGGCACAGTGGAAGCACAAGGCGACGGCAGAAGAAGAGGTCGCCAAAGCAGCTGGGGCACCATCAGCACCACAGAATGTAGGGGTAGTATGGCGAAATGTGGAAAAGCATTGTCAGCACGTCATAACAACCAGCACCACCAGCTTATATGGAACGTCTTAGCAGGAGGCAGCATTTTAGCAACATGGTGGAGCAGTATGTGTGCACACTGCTACACGTACTGAATGACAGGTCTGCCCCCTTCAACTTCTGGGTCTCCAAATTAGGCACATTGTCTGAGCTTGCCCTTTACGCTTTGGAGGTGCTGGACTGCCCTGCAGCCAGTGCATTGTCTTAATGTGTGTTTAGCACGGCTGGGGCCGTTATCACAGACAAGCGCAGCCACCTGTCCACAGCCAATGTGGACAAGCTCACGTTCATTAAAATTAACCAGGCATGGATCCCACAGGACTTGTCCGTACTTTGTGCAGAATAGACATGTACAGTGGGATGCGAAAATTTGGGCAACCTTGTTAATCGTCATGATTTTTCTGTATAAATCGTTGGTTGTTACGATAAAAAATGTCAGTTAAATATATCATATAGGAGACACACACAGTGATATTTGAGAAGTGAAATGAAGTTTATTGGATTTGCAGAAAGTGTGCTATAATTGTTTAAACAAAATTAGGCAGGTGCATAAATTTGAGCACCACAAAAAAGAAATGAAATCAATATTTAGTAGATCCTCCTTTTGCAGAAATTACAGCCTCTAAACTCTTCCTGTAGGTTCCAATGAGAGTCTGGATTCTGGTTGAAGGTATTTTGGACCTTTCCTCTTTACAAAACATCTTTAGTTTATTCCGGTTTCATGGCTTCCGAGCATGGACAGCTTTCTTTAAGTCACACCACAGATTTTCAATTATATTCAGGTCTGGGGACTGAGATGGCCATTCCAGAACGTTGTACTTGTTCCTCTGCATAAATGCCTTAGTGGATTTTAAGCAGTGTTTTGGGTCGTTGTCTTGCTGAAATATCCAGCCCCAGCGCAGCTTCAGCTTTGTCACTGATTCCTGGACATTGGTCTCCAGAATCTGCTGATACTGAGTGGAATCCATGCGTTCCTCAACTTTGACAAGATTCCCAGTCCCTGCACTGGCCACACAGCCCCACAGCATGATGGAAACATCACCATATTTAACTGTAGGTAGCAGGTGTTTTTCTTGGAATGCTGTGTTCTTTTTCCTCCATGCATAACGCCCCTTGTTATGGCCAAATAACTAAATTTTAGTTTCATCAGTCCACAGCACCTTATTCCAAAATGAAGCTGGCTTTTCCAAATGTGCTTTAGCCCACCTCAGGCGGCACTTTGTGCTGTGGGCGGAGAAAAGGCTTCCTCTGCATCACTCTCGCATACAGCATCTCCTTGTGTAAAGTGCGCCGAATGGTTGACCGATGCACAGTGACTCCATCTGCAGCAAGATGATGTTGTAGGTCTTTGGTGCTGGTCTGTGGGTTGACTCTGACTGTTCTCAACATTCGTCACTTCTGTCTATCCGAGATTTTTCTTGGTCTGTCACTTCGAGCCTTAACTTGAACTGAGCCTGTGGTCTTCCATTTCCTCAATATGTTCCTAACTGTGTAAACAGACAGCTGAAATCTCTGAGACAGCTTTCTGTATCCTTCCCCTAAACCATGATGGTGAACAATCCTTGTCTTCAGGGCATTTGAGAGTTGTTTTGAGACCCCCCATGTTGCTACTCTTCAGAGAAAATAAAAAAAGGGAAACTTACAATTGACCCCCTTAAATACTCTTTCTCATAATTTGATTCACCTGTGTATGTAGGTCAGGGGTCACTGAGCTTACCAAGCCAATTTGAGTTCCAATAATTAGTTCTAAAGGTTTTGGAATCAATGCAATGACAACAACAGTGACCAAATGTCTGCACCTGCCTAATTGTGTTTAAACAATTATAGCACACTTTCTGTAAATCCAATAAACTTCATTTCACTTCTCAAATATCACTGTGTGTGTCTCCTATATGATATATTTTACTGACATTTTTTATTGTAACAACCAACGATTTATACAGGAAAATCATGACGATTAACAAGGTTGCCCAAACTTTCGCATCCCACTGTATACCGGCCTTACCCAGCCATTGTTATACTACAGCGCAATTGCTCATTGTTGTATTTTAAATATTTCACACTCTTTTGGAGTGTACCCTAATTAAAAAAATGTATAATAATAATTAAAACCAAAACCAGTGTTGGCTACCTTGTCCTTCTCCACCGCCGCTTCCACCTACACAGCTACGTCCACCGCCTCCTCAAACTCCTACTCCATATGGACCTCCACCTCATAAATCAAGTTTATTTATTTTTTATTTGTACGTATTTTATTTTATGTAATTTCACTAATTTGTCTGTTACATTTTCTGGTGAAATTCACTAATTTTTGGGGGTGATATACCCCTGCTTTACCTAATAGACAGGTAACATTTCACTAATTTGACACATATTCTAGTGAAATTCACCAATTTTTGGTTATGATATACCCCTGCTCTACCTAGTAGACAGGTAACATTTCACTAATTTGTCTTTTACATATTCGGGTGAAATTCACCACTTTTTGGGTGTGATATACCACTGCTATACCTAGTAGAAAGGTAAAAAAAATTCATTAATTTGTCTGTTACATATTCGGGTGAAATTCACCACTTTTTGGGTGTGATATACCCGGCTGTACCTAGTAGACAGGTAAAAACATTTCAATTTGTCTGTTACATTTTCGGGTGAAATTCAACAATTTTTGGATGTGATATACCCCTACTCTACCTAGTAGACAGGTAACATTTCACTAATTTGTCTCTTTTCATTCAATGCTTAAAATTTAACAACTTGTCCCACATTTGCGCTTCAATAATTTGTCCCACTTTTCCGCTCGATCATATTTAATTTAAAATAATTAACCTCCCTTGGATGTGATCTCTCTTTCTCACGCTCCCTCTCTGGCGTGGAAGCCTGATTCGCTGATAACCGTGATGAAAATGGTAGGCTCAGAAAAGAACATCGAAAGTTGATAGAGAAGATATCCAAATGGATCGTGGACGTCACGGTGACGTGCGATCAGGCAGAAGTTATCTAGTCAACAAAGCGGCAGCAGGGCCTCTCCTTTCTAACGTTTCCAAATCCTAAATACCCCATTGACATTCCCTATAATTTTGTAATAATCATTCCAATAACAGGGCATCTTAAGGGTCCTGTATTGTTATTTATCGTCACTACCTCCCCAAGTCGGGAGTGGGTAATTGCTGCGCGCCCACTCCTTTCCTTCGATTCTTCCGTTTTAATAACTTTTCCCACATTTCCGCTCGATCACAATTAAATTTCATCCATTGATCTCCCTTGGATGTGGTCTCTCTTTCTCACGCTTCCTCTCCGGCGTGGAACCCTGATTCGCTGCTAACCATGATCAATATGGTAGGCGCAGAAAAGAACATTGAAAGTTGATAGAGCAGATATCCAATTGGATTGTGAACATCACAGGGACATGCAACATGGTGGGGCAGTATGTGTGCACACGCCTACACGAACTGACTGATGGTTCTGCCCCCTGCAACTGCTGGGTCTCCAAATTGGGCACATGGCCTGAGCTTACCCTTTACGCCTTGGAGGTTCTTGTCTGCCCTGCAGCTAGTGTATTGTCTGAACGTGTGTTTAGCATGGCTGGAGGGGGTATCACAGGTTATATTTCCCAATGTTTTGGGGGTGTACCCTAATTTAAAAAAATATATAAAAAATTAAAACCAAAAACCAGTGTAGGCTACCTCCTCCTCCTCCACCTTTGCTTCCACATCCACTGCCTCCTCAACCCCCTACTCCATATGGATGTCGTCCTCCTAGATCAAGATGATTATTTTTTAATTGTATGTATTTTATGTTATTTAAAGTCATTTCCCTATCCACAGTCTTTTTCAGACGCATGGAATATGCGCCATAGGGTCAAAAATCTCCTCTTTATGAAATAACTCTCTTAATGAGAAGTCTCTGTCCTTACTGTCCAAGGGTGTCTTATCAATCATAAGGTCAATAACTTTATTATAGTCGCCGCAGAGTATTAAAAACCCCTGTCTTATTAGTGTCAGTTTGTTAAAGAAGGAAGTGAAGCTGTGATTTATTAGGTGCATATATGGATGCTATAGTGTAAAGCTGATTATTGATCAAGCCCCTATAACTCATACTCCCACATAGATATGGTATTAGTGGATAAAAGACTACTACAATATATAATTTCATCAGATATCAGTACCATAACTTGGTCCGACCATGCCCCTACCTCTATACTCACTAACCTACTATACTCTCCCTCGCTGAGGCCCACGGAGATTGAATAATTCAATTTTGAATAACCCTGAATACTTACCACTATTTTGCACCACTCTGCAGGAATATTTTACTTCCTAATAACTCATCTGAGGTCTCGTTGTCCACGATTCTGGTGCACTCACAAAGAGGTCATGAGGGGTATCTTTCTAAAATACTCTGCTTTGGAAAAGAGAAAGAGAAATCAAACGATCGAACTACTCATAGGCCAGATTCAACAAGTAGAACTGTGGACAACCAAAAATCTTGTAAAATTACCTTTGCAACCCAATAGAAAAATTTAGGATATGAGCTACATGCGTTAATGCAATCCAGATTTGAGTTCTACCTCCGCAAATCCAAATCCATTTATTACTATTGCAGAAACTAGAGCTAATACATCTTTAGCAAACAGGATTAAGGCTAAATCTGCCAAATCTAGGATCCCCTTTTTATATGGCACAGCAGGTAAGAAAATTATGAATCCACAAGAAATAGCTGATGAATTCTCCTCATACTACTCTAAATTGTACAATCTCGCCCTAGACACTGATACTCCTCAACCTACTGAAGAGATAATTACACCTTCCTGAATAAAATCTCTCTTCCCCAATTATCGTCAGAACAATTAGATATATTAACCGCAGATATCCATATTGATTAAATCATTCAAGTAATAAACTCTCTCAAACTAAACAAATCACCAGGGCCAGATGGTTCACTAATGAGTACTACAAGACATTTTCCATGATCCTCTCTCCATACCTGAAGGGATGTTTCCAGCAATTCTTTGGAGGCAATCCCATTCCCAAAGAAATGCTCTCAGTTCTAATAGTCACAATTCCCAAAGCATGCAAACCTCCCGACACTCCAGCAAATTGCTGCTCCATATGATTACTCAATTCCGATCTCAAGATCTTTTCTAAATTGTTGTCCAATAGATTGGTAGATATTTTGCCTAATTAAATAATAACGACCAGGTTGGATTTGTGAAAAATAGAAAGACATCTGACGGTACCAGCAGATTTATAGACCTCCTGGATATAATATGGAGACGTGTGACACCTTCTCTGCTCCTATCTTTGGATGCGGAGAAGGCGTTTGACAGGGTACATTGGGGCTTTCTGAGAGCTACTTTATTAAAATTTGGATTTCAAGGAAGCTTCTTTGTAGCCATCCTGGCTCTTTATTCTTTTCCCAATGCAATAGTGTATACTTTGAGCTTTTTATCCTCTATGTTTGACATTACGAATGGAACCCGTAAAGGGTGTCTCATGTCCCCTCTCATTTTCGTTTTGATTATGGAACCTTCTAGTGGAAAGCATTCAAAGCTCACCCGAGATCACTGGGATTAAATCCCGAGACATTACTAATATAATTGGTCTATTTGCAGATGACACTATTTTGGTCTTATCCAATTCCTCCCAATCCTTGATTGCAGCCAGTTGTACATTAATCGCTTTAGTGAAGCCCCCGATTACAAAATTAATGTGAACAAATCACAAATATTACCGATGAATATAGACCATAAAGTAGTCAGAAATTTGAAAACACAATATCAATTTCAAAGGGTCAAATCCAACTTGCCATATTTGGGAATAGTGCTCTCTTATGCACTACCCACACTGTTCCAAACTAACTATCTCGCATTATTAGAGGAGGTTAAGAATAAAATATCCTCCTTGAGGTTGTTTGGCATCTTATGGTTGGGGAGGATTGCTATGGCCAAGATGGTACTTCTACCAAAGATCCTATATATTTTTAGAAATGTACCAATATATGTACTCAATCTCCTATATCCAAACCTTTACACCAAAAAGAATAAATGTCCCCCCACTTAAAAAAAGAACAATCAAATACCAAAAATCTATAACTTTATAAAATTATGCAAATTGTGAACATATAAAAACAGTCATAACAGCGGCATACATGTACAAACAAAGAGGATACATTAATACTGCAGTAAATTATTGTCACGGCGGGGAGTGGGGGATACCCCCCTCCGTGCGGTGTCAAAGGCAAAAGGGGATCAGCCAGACCAAAAAGGAGTAATAAGGTAGCAGGTCACCTCCTACAACATACCTAATCCTCTCCCTGACTCCTCACTGTATGAGCGGACCCCGATGCTGGGACTGCTCATACCCTGGATACCTAATATCCTGTGTCGCCTTGGAAATACCTCACTTAGGAGCAGGGGAGAGATGACCTGTTCATCCCAGTCATGGAGGAACAGGAGTCTCTATCTGAGGCCAGGCTGCAAGGAGAGGGAAACACATACAGCATATGGAGATGGCAGGCAAGCGAAACCAAAAACACACTTACCTGCCACAGACACACTGACTGGAACCCGTGCACTAGTGCTGCAATCCACACCAACATTAAAGGACACAGCACACTCCACAAACCACACAAGAACCCAGGACCCCCATAGCTGCAATAACATGAGGCAGGGGAGACACTAATAAACATCCAGGACACCAAACACCACCAGACATGTAACACCAAACAAGAAATACATACACCCTGAACATCACCCACTCCATACAAATAAAGACAGGAAGGGAAAGAGACACCGGGATAACATTGATGACCACAAGGGTGGCCCTCACTGGACAGATGGAACACCCCGGACTGGAGCAGAGCTCCAGCACCAACAACAGCTGAAGTACCACTGACTCCAGCCAGGAAACCACAGGAGATATAAGCCAAGTGACCACACCCAGTCAGGGAGTTAACCCTTACAGCACCAGACAGAGGGAGGCTACAACTAAAAGGGGAAGTGCACACAGAAGCATACCAAACACGTAACCACAGGCAACAGCGTGCGTGGCAACCATGCCACGGCAATCACCCAGAAGGCCGAGACACTGCCACTGCATGCTCTCACAGCAACAAGTTGCTGCTGGAAACCGTAAGTGTAGCAACAGTGTCACAGCGTACACCATAGGCCGTGACAATTGTTATATATATTCAGTGAGCTACATCCATCTTAATATAGCATCCCAGTCTATCTCAGGATCACAAAATTTGTACAAAAATACGTCTAAAGTGCATAGTGCAAGTTAAAAATAATTCATGTTCCAAAAAGAGAAAAGAAAAATAGGACAGCTAAACAAGCACATCGATTTACATCACATACTAACAAGCCAGAATATAACCCGTAACAATCAAAAGCATACAGACCAAAGTTCCTCCAATTTTGGGGGTGATATATCCAAACCTTACAAAACTTGCTTATGCAGTTTGTGTGGGGTGGGAAGATACCAAGTGTCAAGGTGGACATCCTGCTTTCCCATAGTCATCAGGGTGGGGTGAACTGCCCATCTCTGTCTTTATACTATAAATCTGTGATACTGGCCCAGCTAAAGTAACTGTGGATTTGAGATGTCTCTAAAAATATGGGTTCAGATTGAGCTTGGCCTATTAAGGGGACACAGCACTTTCTTATGTTCCGTTTTATATTTTGGGTTCCACAACAATTTTCCATACTTAACAACTCCGATCTCAGCCGTGATACGGCTGTGGACTAACCCATCCTTTCATAGATGTTTTGACACCATAGAATTAATGGATATCCCTATATCCATTGTTGAGTTGTTTGTCCCTAACTTCTCAGCATCACCCTGGTCAGAGAAAGGCCTCCACTTGAAAGATCTGGGTGTTCCTACTCTACATCAATTCCATATTTTAGCTGCCAAACATAACCTGCCATCCTCAGAGTACTTCCAGTACATGCAACTTAGACATATGCTTAACTCTGGGTTGATTCCCATTGCTCAATCCTAAAATTTTACTTTATTAAGGCTATGGATCTCCAATCCTAACTCCAATTTCCACAGTATATCCTTTTGCTACAGAAATTTGCTAATGGAGGAAGGGGACATATTGGGAAAAATTAAAGACCACTGGCACCATGATTTAAATCAAAACTTTACTGATGATCAATGGCAATCTGCTCTTACCTTGGTTTTCAAATTTTCTAAGTGTATATCACACTTGGAAACTCATCAAAAAGTATTCTATAGATGGTACCTCACACCGTGCCGCCTGTCACGCCTTTTCCCCAATACATCAGATGTGTGTTGGAGATGTGACAATGAAATTGGTTCATATATGCATATGTAGTGGGAATGTGGAATAATAAAGAAAGTTTGGCACCAGATTTTCTCTATATTATCCGATATATGCCAATTTCAAATTGTCCCAGACCCGGCTTTAGCTCTTCTATCCCTTGGTATAGAACAGTTCTCCTTTTTACATTCTACTATAGTTTCTCATGAATGCATAACTATGCAACAAAAATTTGTGGCCAGTTGGAAAACAAGAACGTCCATACCCGTCTCAAACATTCTACAGTTCATTAATGAACAATGCTGGTATGAAAGGATGTCCTCCTCGGCTTTCAACGCGTCACGTCAATGTCAATCTAGATGGGACGTTTGGATCACTTCTATTTTTTATAAACCCCCTTTGATTGATTGCTCTATCTCTTAATCAGATGCACAGTATTGTCTGAGAAATGCCATATTAGCTATTAGTTAACAAAGACTACAATTTATGTAAGACCTGACATCTCGATTCCCTTAGGTTATTAGACAGTTTTCTATTTTTTTTTTTAATTTCCGTTGCATTTTGATGTAATCTGTATAATTGAAAAGAATACTATGATACCTGTAAATCACATGTTGCCTTATGTATACTTGATGGTATTTCAATAAAAAACTAATGTTTAAAAAAATTATAATAATCTTGAACTACTATATCAGGTGTTTTCATTCAGAGATTGAAAATGGTGCTCTCTGGATTGCAAAACATGAGTTGCAAAATTATAGTGTGGTTAATCCCCTACCCCCACACCAACATTAGAACTGTGCACGGAAGGTGGTTTGATTTCTGTGTACAGTGGGACTTATGTTCAATTTCACTATTAGAAATATTGGCATTATTGCTTTTGCTGCAATGCAATGTGTTTAAAAACAATACAGATATGATGCATTGAAAAAATAATTACTAAGCAGCAGCAGATGGTGTTATTGCTATAAAATTCTACTTCTACAAAGCATTGTGTTAAGCACTGATGGATATGATGCACTGAAAAAAAAATAATTTACACTGTTTGCTCAGCAGTCAGCATTGCAGCATAATGCTAATTGTACTAGGAATAAACTGGCAATAAGCAGGGAAACACACACACACATGGTGAGCCCTTACTGAAACCCAACTCTCTGTCCCTGCTTACTTGCAGTGCAAGCCCTAGCAGCAGGTCTGCAACTGGTCGACTGTCCCTATACTGTTTTAGTGCAGAGAGCAAGTCCAAGCACCCGTGGTAAAAACTGCAGGGACCTGTCCACACAGCCAGAACCCAAACAGACAAACACACAGAGAAGGGTCATACAGAAATTGTTAAATGCTGGAAGGACAATGCGCTACCAAATCACAGGATGGAGGGTAGTCAAAAATAGCCAAGCCAAAGGTCAAAACCATATGGGTATCAAGGTATAAAATCACTAGACTGAGGTAGGTCAAAGGCAAGCCGAAGTCAAATACAAAGCAACAATCCAAAACACGCACAGGAGCAACTGGAGTACAGCAAGGGAGTCCTTGGATTTGAACCTGATAGGTCCAGAGACTCAGCGCCCCATTGAAACAGAATACAAGAAGTCCTGAAATGCATAGGCCGGCTGAGCAGTTACTCAGCCTGCATCATAAACATACACAGTTGATAACTCATTAATCTCCCCCAGCGAGCAAGTACTGCGGAGAGGAAGAGAGCAGTATTCCATTGCTATGGACACACTTATGTCACCAGGGGCATGGCCTATGTGAGATATCACCAGGGGCGTGGCTTATGTGAGGTATCACCAGGGACGTGGTTTAGATGGTGCGTGGATTAAGTTTTGTGTCACCAGTGGGCGTGGCTTAGGTGACAAGTCACCAAGGGTTGTGGTTTAGGCAGTGCATCACCAGGGGGCGTGTTCTAGACTGCACAACAGGGAAGGGGGGCAGCATAACGCCTCACTCATCACAGCAGCGCCATAACCTCAGAGCACGTTGCTGGAGCACAGCCAGGCAAGTTACTTAATAGTTAATTAGGTTAAAAAAAACACAGCTGTCTTTCTGTTCAAATTAGAATGTTGGCTGCATTTGAGGTTCACCTATCCACCCTCATTTACAGACCAACACAGAATCATGTTCTAGTCGTTCTCCTAGGGTACTTCCCTGCCTGCTGCCCCACTGATTGCCACATCCAGGTGATCTGTTCTTAGTGTGTGAGCAAATTCAGGGCACATCCACTTCCACTTCCTCTCAGGGTCATGTGAGCATCCTTCTTCTTCCTTTCTAGTTTGTCCCACTGACATGTGCAGTAAAGTGGTGTCGTTTTACTAGATTTGTTTGTCGGATGCATTTTTTGGGAAGTCTGTAACAAACCCAGTTCATTACGAACTGGTTTGTTCATCTGCAGTTTTGATCAAAATACATAGGTCCACTCACCACATCAAGGTGACTTCTTTTATTCCGGTCCCTAATCTAAATTGGCGCAGTGCACATGGCCACCAGCCCTGCTATCAGGTTTAGCCCCCACAGCATTGGGCCCCACGAAACCACAGGAACAGCAGCAACAGCCACCCAGTAGCACCACACAATGTGAACTGATCTCAAACTCACCATTTAATGTGGTTTCAGAATCCAGATCAAAATCAAGTTTGAGTGTATTAACCCTTATGCAGTCTCTTGTAAAAAATATGCCAGTCTGCAGAAAAGAAAATATGAGATAATAAAATAAAAGATATTGATCGCGCATCCAAATGTCATACATTGATCTATTGCTTCTCAGCATCATTTACAAACTGTACATGAGGCATTTTGTATATGTTTTGATCAAAATACATAGGCCTACTCACCACGTCAAGAAGGCCTCTATTGAGTGGGTCCCTACTCTAATTTGGATCATACATGATTTATAAGGCGGGGGCAAACTTTTTTCGTTCTTATGGAATTAAGGTGTTCCCGGAATCTTTCTAACGTCGGCCTTATTGTCTTGCCTATATAAAATGCACTGTATTTACACTTCACTACATAGACTACATATGTGGTCCTACACATGCATAATTGTCTCATCCTGTGGGATATACCTCCTATGCATAGGATCTTGTCCCGGAGGATATATCCCCAGAAGGAGCAATTACCGCAGCGATGATTACCTGCAGGTTTTTTACCACCTAACCATTGTTCTGGGTTCTGTTCACACTTCATGCGGCTACTGACTAACTGATCTCTCAGAGTGTGGGTTTTTCGGAAAGAAATGAGAGGTTTTTAATCTGTAAATTTATCCAGACTACTTTCATTCTTTAATAAATCCCAATTGTCATGGATGATTTTTTTATTTGATTTGAACACAAAAACTAAGCGATCCTCTTTCTCTGTTTTCTTACTTTGATGCAATAATTCATATTGTGTGTGTCCATCCGCTCTAACAAATGCTTCATCCAGCATTCTCAGAGTATAACCTCTCTTCACTAGCCTATTTTTTAATTCAGTGCCCTGTGTTAAATAGCCTTTCCTCCTTTTACTGATACGTCTTAACCGTGTGAATTGGCCATATGGTATGGCCTCTCTTACGCTACGTGGATGAAAACTCCCATGGTGTAGAAGGGAATTAGAGGCCGTAGGTTTTTGAAAACCCTCTGTAACTATTTCACCATTACGTATAATGACACGAACATCAAGAAAGTCTAACACCTCACCTCCAAAATTCAAGGTGAAGCGCATGTTCATGTCATTCTCGCGATTTAAATAGGAAACAAATTCCTCACATTGAACCTGTGTTCCCTTCCACACCATGAAGACATCATCCACGTAGCGCAGGAATGTCTGTATGTATATCAAAAAGGGATTTTTTATACTGAATACATATCTGCTTTCAAGATTATAAAGGTATATGTTAGCGAAGGTACACGACACTGGCGTCCCCATCACCGTGCTGTGTACCTGTAAATACTATTGCTGTCCGAACCTGAAAGCATTGTTACCCAATACAAAAAGTAGCGCCTCCTCCACAAATTGGACATAGATCTCATCAGTAGTAAGAGGGTATATGTTTTGTCAAAGTGACAGGTACCATGCCCCCTTTTATACAGCTACCCTGCCCCTTTTATATCGCATGATACTAAGTTTATATTGCATGATATTAAGTTTATATTGTGTGATATTAGGTTTATATCGCTTGATATTAAAATGTATATTGTTTGATATTAAATTTATAGTGCTAGCTATTAAAATTTATAGTGTTTGCTATTACAATTTATATTGTTTGCTATTAAATTTGTAATGCTAACTATTAAAATTTATAGTGCTTAATATTAAAATTTATATTGTTTGATATTAAATTTGTAGTGCCAGCTATTAAAATGTATATTGTTTGCTATTAAAAATTATAGTGCTTGATATTAAAATGTATATTGTTTGATATAAAATTTATAGTGCGAGCTATAAAATTTATATTGTTTGCTATTAAAATTTATAGTGCTTGATATTAAATTTATAGTGCTAGCTATTAAAATTTATATTGTTTGCTATTAAAATTTATAGTGCTTGATATTAAAATTTATATTGTTTGATATTAAATTTATAGTGCGAGCTATTAAAATTTATATTGTTTGCTATTAAAATTTATAGTGCTTGATATTACATTTGTAGTGCTTGATATTAAATTTATAGTGTTCGATATTAAAATTTATAGTGCCTGATATTAATTTAATATAATAGTATTAAAAATCAAACGATTACAAATATAATTTGGTTAAAAAGCTTTATTCATTTTCCTTATTTGCAACATTCCCGTAGGTACAGACACGTTTGATTGTAATTACAGCAACGTATACATAAGCGTTTCATGCGTTTTGTTACAAAATGATCACGCAATACGGTAATTTTTTCTAAAATCGTTAGTGAACATTTTTAAAACATTTTCAAAAGATATTCCTTTAGCGAGACATTGTAAGATATAGATACAGTAATGGCCGCAGACGGTACTAACGGCGTCTTGTATTTGTCTGTTTTGATATCTTGTAGTCTTAGAATTTTTATATAAAAACTGCATAAAGTCACCAGGAAATATTTCATTTGCGGGGGATAAACCATAACTATCAAAAAAAATTGATATATCATTCGGGTATAATATAATTAAAATCCATTGCTTCCCCCGCTGATACGAATTATCCGTATTTACAATGTATGCGCGGGCCTGTCGATGATTTTACCCCCGGTAATAAATCACACGGGAATACACCTTTAAATATGCGCCTGGTGTTAATATCAGCTTTAATAACACAGGCAATTTCATAATTATTCATGTTTATTGAAAATCATATAATACCTCCCGCCGATTATTTATTTCAATAATATTTTCATGAACTGAATATACAATCATATTAATTGTGTTTGCAATCGGTTCGGCAAATCTAATTTCAGCTTGCAGATTGCCAGTTTTTACTAGAGAGAAATGACCGCCGGGCTCTTGATCCGGCGATAAATCAAAAGCTAACAAAGTGTAACCGTTCAAAAACTTGTGCCGATCGACGGATAAAGCGTTGTCTGCCTTGTGTTTCCCCGAAATATGTACTAGGGACATATATTCACGAACAGCTGATTCGTCTTGGAAGTTAGGTTGAAAAGGTTTTGCCAGTATCTGTTGACCATCCAAATATAAGGCTGCATAATTCACATTATAGTGGTTGAAGCACAAAGAATTTCTTTGGTAACTCCCGGAAAATTATTCGTTATCCACAAAAGCTAGTATTACTGTTTTTGGTAGGTTTCCGAGGAAAAGATTCTCGTGGTTACATATGCGAGTACCGGCGGGTACGCTATACACTTTAAGCGACGCCCGATCGATCGAGTACTTTGCGTTAGCTGTTAACAGAGCGTGACTGTGACCGATTCTTACAGCGGGCGATACTTGTACTCTTTTGACAAACAGGGAAGCGTGCTGTATTTGGACTTTAAAATGGGCCACCTCGGCCGACATAAGGCAGAAAGTGTCCTTGTTTCTGGTCAATTTTATCTTTAGATCTAAACCGTTCAGTATTAACTTCGGTTGATTAAATATATCGGCGTCAATGGGGCCCATTAATTCCACCCTTTTAGATCGGGCTGAATACTTTGTTCTCTTGCTGAAGCCGTCATTACGCCCGTCAAGAACCCTGTCATCATGTTGTCCCGCTGTGTCTTTATAGAATAAACCGGCTGTAAATTGGGACGCTAAAGTTTGTGAATTATAATTTATTAGGGACTCTATATACGCTCTATACATATAAAGGTTGTCGCTTCTTGAAATCAACGTGTCGCCGAGCGTTATATCCAGTTGATTAAAAAGACTCGCTATAGGGTAGTTAATAAGTGCAACGCGGGATCCTTCTGGTATGGGTGTGTTATCAGGACTAACGATTTTGCAAATGACGTGTAACAATGTGCTATTAAGGTCGTAATAATATTCACCGCTGCCCGTGATGTAGATTTCCAAAGGGGCATTGTCAGTGATTGCTGCGATTGGCTGCACCTCTACATAAAGCGATTTTTCAATGCTTGTTTGTGTAGGCGGTATTTGAAAGATATCCAACTCTGATTTGGCATACTCGGCGGATGCGTCATGCATGAAAGCCATAGCGTCTGACTAAAAGATGTCACTCGGTTTTCTGGCGGTGACGTCTCTTAGGTTGTGCTACTTTATTCATAAAAGTTGGTAGGACAATGGCAGCGCGTTCACGTTTTCTTTTACGCGTTTTTTTACGTATTTGTATGACACCAGAGCCCTCCTGGCTCTGCGCCAACCTATTTATACGATCCATAAAGGCGGTCGAAGCCGTAGTGACAATGTCTTTAGCGATGTTACGGGCGGCTGTTTTCACGGGCGGTTTTACAAGCTCCACACCTTTCTTAAATAGGGGAATGACACGACGGAACAGACCCCGAAATAACTCGGCGAGTCCAGAACCATGCATGAATTCAGTACCGTGAAATCCGTCCAAACCATGACCGGCTTGCGTTATGTAATAATGCGTATATGCGTCCGGGTCACCGTACACTCTCTGGGACAACATTTTAGTGCGTTGTCACCGCGCGCGGTCTAAAGTGTAATCGCACAATAGCCTTACCGTATTTAAATTTAACAGGTTTAGCCTGATCCGTGAGTATCTATATTGTAACCTTGTCAAAATGATGTTTACAAACAGGTATATAGTCCGGCCGGTGATACTTTTGCGTGACTATATCACCATTTTTACCGCCTAACTCGACAGGTCTTAAAAGTTGTACGTAACTATCGCCAACAAGTTGATGTTGGACGATATCGGTACAAACAAACAATGTATAAAAACCGGCTTTAATATCGGAATTAATTTTTTTCTCTTTTGATGAAACTAGAGAAAGCCCCTTTATACCACCAACATGATGTTCTAAAACAGGTAAGGCTACTTTCACATTAGCGTTCGGGGGCTCCGCTTGTGAGTTCTGTTTAAAGGCTCTCACAAGCGTCCCCGAATGCATCCGTCCAGCCCTAATGCATGATGCGGATCCGCTCAGAATGCATCAGTCTGGCAGAGTTTGGGCTCCGCTCTGCTCAGCAGAGGTGTCCACCTGGCCGTGCGGAGGCAGACGGATCCGTCCAGACTTACAATGTAAGTCAATGGAGACGGATTCATTTGAATTTGACACAATATGGCTCAATTTTCAAACGGATCCGTCTCCCATTGACTTTCAATGTAAAGTCTGGACGGATCCGTCTGAAGCTACTTTCACACTTAGAATTTTTTTTACAATATAATGCAGACGGATCCGTTCTGAACGGATCCATCGTCTGCATTATATGAGCGGATCCGTCTGAACGCAAGTGTGAAAGTAGCCTAAGCTGGGTCCTTTGTAGCGGAGAGTGATGTGCTCGGTGTCTACATTCTTGAGCGACAGAGCTTGCGAACACCCCGTCAGCCCCCAAATATTCCCCAACTTCACACAAGGCATGAACTTGTATGCTGGTGAATTCAGTACATAAACGGTTCTGTCAATATCGTCGTATCTTAGACGCAGTTGATCGGGAGGTATTTTTATAGATTCAAGTTTGCTATTAATGGCTTTGATGAGATCATGCATATTGGAGTAATAACCCGATTTAACAAAAAGCTCGCTGATCGTCTCGTCGCGCTGTGCGACGTAGAATACACCATCTCCGGGGCCTAAGGTTTCCCACGTATGTGGATACCGAATCTCCACTAAAGCCACTTCGTAAGGCCGCGAAGATGCACCGCTTTTGCTAACTTAGTGGTGTAATCGGCGATGCTGTTTTTCGGGATAAAGTTTGGCGGAGGCGTTGCAGGGCAGCGTGATAAAAAACTCTTTCAAAGGTCTTTCAACTTATAAAGGGGTCTGAGGCCCCTAGTGTTTACAGTGTGAATTTTAAATATCTCGTCCGTATAGGTTTGTTCATACACCTTTGTAAAAAAAAACTTATAACGCACAATACTGATGTGATCACCTATTTTTAATACCGGTTTAACTTTTTTAATAGTATCGTAACACCCGTAGATATTTTTCCAAACGGTTAAAGAGTTCTCTTTTGTCACATCGACGGGGCGCCGCCTTATAGTTCTGTGGTATGTGTGGTTATAACTATACACCAGGTCTTGCAACTTGTCGATGTACCTGTACGTGTTTTGTTCTCTAAGATAGAACCACATTTTAGTTTTCAGCATTCTATTAAAATGCTCGACCAACGCAGCCTTAACAGCGTTTGTAGTTAAAAAAAATGATGTATTTTATAGGTTTCACAAAGACACCTCATAGGTTTGTTTATAAACTCACGGCCCCGATCAGTCTGGAGCTTTCGGGGGCTTCGGCCGCTTAACTTAAATATCTGCTCAAAAGCGGTAGCCACGGTAGCACAAATTTATTTGAAAGGCCCGACACCCAGGCATATTTAGATAGAATATCAACGACCGTCAGCAGGTATTTTACACCATTATTTTCTTTAGAAAAATACATCATCGACACAAGATCTGCCTGCCATTGAGCATCTATATCAGACACCATAACCTTGTTTCTTGTAAAGGATTTTTTAACAGGTTTGTACAATGTGTAAGTATCCTCGTTGCTCAACCAGTTTTTTACAGAGTCTTTTCTTATTCCAAATTTCCGGACTTCTCTGAATAAGGATTCATAAGAGCCGACAGCTTTTGGCGTGTAGTACTGTTTTCGCAATATTTTGCTTTTTGCAGGCATTTTAGCTGTTTTTTAAACAGCGTCTACTCAACAACACGTACTAACTATTTATACAATTTTAAATAATCAAGCTATTATATTTATTGTAAAAAGAAAAAAAAAGACTACATTTTTATTTAAAACAGTTTATTTATAGTAAATAAAACATTATAAGAACATTACACACAAAGAAATTTTATATACATGCAAAGTAAAAATTTATGTAAAACAAATAAAAACATTATAAGATGTTTAATACAAAGAAAGTTTATATGCAAGCGCCAAAGTAAGAAAATTTACAACGTTAACCAAGCAGCTTGCAAGAAGGGCGATAGCCTCTTTTTAGGTAATAACGAGCCACGCGTCGACACAGTAGGTGATGTTAATAACACCGGAGGTGTAAAAGGGCTTCGAGCCTCGTCAAAGGGCTCACTCAGCGACCGCTTTTTCAAATTATCGAAAAGTTCTCTTGTTCTTTTATTACTAGAGTTGAGCGAACACCTGGATGTTCGGGTTCGAGAAGTTCGGCCGAACTTCCCAAAAATGTTCGGGTTCAGGATCCGAACCCGATCCGAACTTCGTCCCGAACCCCATTGAAGTCAATGGGGACCCGAACTTTTCGGCACTAAAACGGCTGTAAAACAGCCCAGGAAAGGGCTAGAGGGCTGCAAAAGGCAGCAACATGTAGGTAAATCCCCTGCAAACAAATGTGGATAGGGGAATGAATTAAAATAAAAATTAAATAAATAAAAATTAACCAAAATCAATTGGAGAGAGGTCCCATAGCAGAGAATCTGGCTTCCCGTCACCCACCACTGGAACAGTCCATTCTCAGATATTTAGGCCCCGGCACCCAGGCAGAGGAGAGAGGTCCCGTAACAGAGAATCTGGCTTCATGTCAGCAGAGAATCAGTCTTCATGTCATAGCAGAGAATCAGGCTTCACGTCAGCCACCAATGCAACAGTCCATTGTCAGATATTTAGGCCCAGCACCCAGGCAGAGGAGAGAGGTCCCGTAACAGACAATCTGGCTTCATGTCAGCAGAGAATTAGTCTGCATGTCATAGCAGAGAATCAGGCTTCACGACAGCCACCAATGCAACAGTCCATTGTCAGATATTTAGGCCCAGCACCCAGGCAGAGGAGAGAGGTCCCGTAACAGAGGATCTGGCTT
This sequence comes from Bufo gargarizans, assembly GCF_014858855.1. Taxonomy (NCBI): domain Eukaryota; kingdom Metazoa; phylum Chordata; class Amphibia; order Anura; family Bufonidae; genus Bufo; species Bufo gargarizans. Next base: position 179,690 of record NW_025334221.1, on the reverse strand, counting down.
CATGTCAGCAGAGAATCAGTCTTCATATCATAGCAGAGAATCAGGCTTCACGTCACCCACCAGTGCAACAGTCCATTTTCATAAATTTAGGCCCAGCACCCAGGCAGAGGAGAGAGGTCCCGTAACAGACAATCTGGCTTCATGTCAGCAGAGAATCAGTCTTCATGTCATAGCAGAGAATCAGGCTTCACGTCACCCACCACTGTAAGAGTCCATTTTCATAAATTTAGGCCCAGCACCCAGGCAGAGGAGAGAGGTCCCGTAACAGACAATCTGGCTTCATGTCAGCAGAGAATTAGTCTGCATGTCATAGCAGAGAATCAGGCTTCACGTCAGCCACCAATGCAACAGTCCATTGTCAGATATTTAGGCCCAGTACCCAGGCAGAGGAGAGAGGTCCCGTAACAGAGGATCTGGCTTCATGTCAGCAGAGAATCAGTCTTCATATCATAGCAGAGAATCAGGCTTCACGTCACCCACCACTGCAACAGTCCATTTTCATAAATTTAGGCCCAGCACCCAGGCAGAGGAGAGAGGTCCCGTAACAGACAATCTGGCTTCATGTCAGCAGAGAATCAGTCTTCATGTCATAGCAGAGAATCAGGCTTCACGTCACCCACCACTGTAAGAGTCCATTTTCATAAATTTAGGCCCAGCACCCAGGCAGAGGAGAGAGGTCCCGTAACAGACAATCTGGCTTCATGTCAGCAGAGAATTAGTCTGCATGTCATAGCAGAGAATCAGGCTTCACGTCACCCACCACTGTAAGAGTCCATTTTCATAAATTTAGGCCAAGCACCCAGGCAGAGGAGAGAGGTCCCGTAACAGACTATCTGGCTTCATGTCAGCAGAGAATTAGTCTGCATGTCATAGCAGAGAATGAGGCTTCACATCAGCCACCACTGCAACAGTCCATTGGCATATATTTAGGCCCAGCACCCAGGCAGAGGAGAGAGGTCCGGTAACAGACAATCTGGCTTCATGTCAGCAGAGAATTAGTCTGCATGTCATAGCAGAGAATGAGGCTTCACGTCAGCCACCACTGCAACAGTCCATTAGCATATATTTAGGCCCAGCACACAGGCAGAGGAGAGAGGTCCCGTAACAGAGGATCTGGCTTCATGTCAGCAGAGAATCAGTCTGCATGTCATAGCAGAAAATCAGGCTTCACGTCAGCCACCACTGTAAGAGTCCATTTTCATAAATTTAGGTCCAGCACCCAGGCAGAGGAGAGAGGTCCCGTAACAGACAATCTGGCTTCATGTCAGCAGAGAATCAGTCTTCATATCATAGCAGAGAATCAGGCTTCACGTCACCCACCACTGTAAGAGTCCATTTTCATAAATTTAGGCCCAGCACCCAGGCAGAGGAGAGAGGTCCCGTAACAGACAATCTGGCTTCATGTCAGCAGAGAATTAGTCTGCATATCATAGCAGAGAATGAGGCTTCACATCAGCCACCACTGCAACAGTCCATTGGCATATATTTAGGCCCAGCACCCAGGCAGAGGAGAGAGGTCCCGTAACAGAGGATCTGGCTTCATGTCAGCAGAGAATCAGTCTGCATGTCATAGCAGAAAATCAGGCTTCACGTCAGCCACCACTGCAACAGTCCATTGTCAGATATTTAGGCCCAGCACCCAGGCAGAGGAGAAAGGTCCCGTAACAGAGGATCTGGCTTCATGTCAGCAGAGAATTAGTCTGCATGTCATAGCAGAGAATCAGGCTTCACGTCACCCAACATTGGAACAGTCCATTGGCATATATTTAGGCCCCGGCACCCAGACAGAGGAGAGGTTCATTCAACTTTGGGTAGCCTCGCAATATAATGGTAAAATGAAAATAAAAATAGGATTGAATGAGGAAGTGCCCTGGAGTACAATAATATATGGTTAAGGGGAGGTAGTTAATGTCTAATCTGGACAAGGGACGGACAGGTCCTGTGGGATCCATGCCTGGTTCATTTTTATGAACGTCAGCTTGTCCACATTGGCTGTAGACAGGCGGCTGCGTTTGTCTGTAATGACGCCCCCTGCCGTGCTGAATACACGTTCAGACAAAACGCTGGCCGCCGGGCAGGCCAGCACCTCCAAGGCATAAAAGGCTAGCTCTGGCCACGTGGACAATTTAGAGACCCAGAAGTTGAATGGGGCCGAACCATCAGTCAGTACGTGGAGGGGTGTGCACACGTACTGTTCCACCATGTTAGTGAAATGTTGCCTCCTGCTAACACGTTGCGTATCAGGTGGTGGTGCAGTTAGCTGTGGCGTGTTGACAAAAGTTTTCCACATCTCTGCCATGCTAACCCTGCCCTCAGAGGAGCTGGCCGTGACACAGCTGCCTTGGCGACCTCTTGCTCCTCCTCTGCCTTGGCCTTGGGCTTCCACTTGTTCCCCTGTGACATTTGGGAATGCTCTCAGTAGCGCGTCTACCAACGTGCGCTTGTACTCGCGCATCTTCCTATCACGCTCCAGTGCAGGAAGTAAGGTGGGCACATTGTCTTTGTAGCGTGGATCCAGCAGGGTGGCAACCCAGTAGTCCGCACAGGTTAAAATGTGGGCAACTCTGCTGTCGTTGCGCAGGCACTGCAGCATGTAGTCGCTCATGTGTGCCAGGCTGCCCAGGGGTAAGGACAAGCTGTCCTCTGTGGGAGGCGTATCGTCATCGTCCTGCATTTCCCCCCAGCCACGCACCAGTGATGGACCCGAGCTGCGTTGGGTGCCACCCCGCTGTGACCATGCTTCATCCTCATCCTCCTCCACCTCCTCCTCATCCTCGTCCTCCTCGTCCTCCAGTAGTGGGCCCTGGCTGGCCACATTTGTACCTGGCCTCTGCTGTTGCAAAAACCTCCCTCTGAGTCACTTCGAAGAGACTGGCCTGAAAGTGCTAAAAATGACCCCTCTTCCTCCTCCTCCTCCTCCTCCTGGGCCACCTCCTCTTCCATCATCGCCCTAAGTGTTTTCTCAAGGAGACATAGAAGTGGTATTGTAACGCTGATAACGGCGTCATCGCCACTGGCTATGTTGGTCGAGTACTCGAAACAGCGCAACAGGGCACACAGGTCTCGCATGGAGGCCCAGTCATTGGTGGTGAAGTGGTGCTGTTCTGTAGTGCGACTGACCCGTGCGTGCTGCAGCTGAAACTCCACTATGGTCTGCTGCTGCTCGCACAGTCTGTCCAGCATGTGCAAGGTGGAGTTCCACCTGGTGGGCACGTCGCATATGAGGCGGTGAGCGGGAAAGCCGAAGTTACGCTGTAGCGCAGACAGGCGAGCAGCAGCAGGATGTGAACGCCGGAAGCGCGAACAGACGGCCCGCACTTTATGCAGCAGCTCTGACATGTCGGGGTAGTTGTGAATGAACTTCTGCACCACCAAATTCAGCACATGCGCCAAGCAAGGGATGTGCGTCAAATTGGCTAGTCCCAGAGCTGCAACGAGATTTCGCCCATTATCACACACCACCAGGCCGGGCTTGAGGCTCACCGGCAGCAACCACTCGTCGGTCTGTTGTTCTATACCCCGCCACAACTCCTGTGCGGTGTGGGGCCTGTCCCCCAAACATATGAGTTTCAGAATGGCCTGCTGACGTTTACCCCGGGCTGTGCTGAAGTTGGTGGTGAAGGTGTGTGGCTGACTGGATGAGCAGGTGGAAGAAGAGGAGGAGGAAGCCGAGAAGGAGGAGGTGGCAACAGGAGGCAAAGAATGTTGCCATGCGATCCTTGGCGGCGGAAGGACGTGCGCCAAACAGCTCTCCGCCTGGGGCCCAGCTGCCACTACATTTACCCAGTGTGCAGTTAGGGAGATATAGCGTCCCTGGCCGTGCTTACTGGTCCACGTATCTGTAATTAGGTGGACCTTGCTACAGATGGCGTTGTGCAGTGCACACTTGATTTTATCGGATACTTGGTTGTGCAGGGAAGGCACGGCTCTCTTGGAGAAGTAGTGGCGGCTGGGAACAACATACTGTGGGACAGCAAGCGACATGAGCTGTTTGAAGCTGTCTGTGTCCACCAGCCAAAATGACAGCATTTCATAGGCCAGTAGTTTAGAAATGCTGGCATTCAGGGCCAGGGGATCGAGGGTGGCTAGGTGGGAATTTACGCTTTCTCTCAAATGTTTGTGAGATGGAGAGCTGAACGCTGCCGTGTGACATGGTTGAGATGCTTGGTGACGGAGGAGGTGGTGGTGTTGGTGGTACATCCCCTGTTTGCTGGGCGGCAGGTGCCAACGTTCCTCCAGAGGCGGAGGAAGAGGCCGAGGCGGCAGCAGCAGAATAGGCCGAGGCGGCAGCAGCAGAAGAGGTAGCAGGGGGAGCCTGAGTGACTTCCTTGGTTTTAAGGTGTTTACTCCACTGCAGTTCATGCTTTGCATGCAGGTGCCTGGTCATGCAGGTTGTGCTCAGGTTCAGAACGTTAATGCCTCGCTTCAGGCTCTGATGGCACAGCGTGCAAACCACTCGGGTCTTGTCGTCAGCACATTGTTTGAAGAAGTGCCATGCCAGGGAACTCCTTGAAGCTGCCTTTGGGGTGCTCGGTCCCAGATGGCGGCGGTCAGTAGCAGGCGGAGTCTCTTGGCGGCGGGTGTTCTGCTTTTGCCCACTGCTCCCTCTTTTGCTACGCTGTTGGCTCGGTCTCACCACTGCCTCTTCCTCCGAACTGTGAAAGTCAGTGGCACGACCTTCATTCCATGTGGGGTCTAGGACCTCATCGTCCCCTGCATCGTCTTCCACCCAGTCTTGATCCCTGACCTCCTGTTCAGTCTGCACACTGCAGAAAGACGCAGCAGTTGGCACCTGTGTTTCGTCATCATCAGAGACATGCTGAGGTGGTATTCCCATGTCCTCATCATCAGGAAACATAAGTGGTTGTGCGTCAGTGCAGTCTATGTCTTCCACCGCTGGGGAAGGGCTAGGTGGATGCCCTTGGGAAACCCTGCCAGCAGAGTCTTCAAACAGCATAAGAGACTGCTGCATAACTTGAGGCTCAGACAGTTTCCCTGATATGCATGGGGGTGATGTGACAGACTGATGGGGTTGGTTTTCAAGGCGCCATCTGTGCGCTTTCTGCAGAAGACTGGGTGGGAGATAATGTGAACGTGCTGGATCCACTGTCGGCCACCCAATTGACTAATGCCTGTACCTGCTCAGGCCTTACCATCCTTAGAACGGCATTGGGCCCCACCATATATCGCTGTAAATTCTGGCGGCTACTGGGACCTGAGGTAGTTGGTACACTAGGACGTGTGGATGTGGCAGAACGGCCACGTCCTCTCCCAGCACCAGAGGGTCCACTAACACCACCACTACCATGTCCACGTCCGCGTCCCTTACTAGATGTTTTCCTCATTGTAATGGTTCACCACAACAACAAAAATATTATTTGGCCCAATGTATTGTATTCAAATTCAGCGGGATATAAATTTGAGGCCTAGTATTTAGGCGCTGGGTGACCGGTATGGATTTAGTGACAGAATTAGACTTGGAAATGCACAGTAGCGTGTGTGTGAAGTTATTCTGAATGACCCTATGTGCACCTTGAATATTATATACCCTTTTAGGGATAGATTTCAAATAGCTCTGATATAGCAGAAACCACTAAATTATGAAATTGCTAAATTGGGAATTGTATTTCAACCCTGAACAAAAAATGTGCTTTGACGGACACTAAATAACTTGCCCATCCACAACAGGACAGCGGTAACGACAGATTTAGCGGGATATAAATTTGAGGCCTAGTATTTAGGCGCTGGGTGACCGGTATGGATTTAGTGACAGAATTAGACTTGGAAATGCACAGTAGCGTGTGTGTGAAGTTATTCTGAATGACCCTATGTGCACCTTGAATATTATATACCCTTTTAGGGATAGATTTCAAATAGCTCTGATATAGCAGAAACCACTAAATTATGAAATTGCTAAATTGGGAATTGTATTTCAACCCTGAACAAAAAATGTGCTTTAACGGACACTAAATAACTTGCCCAGCCACAACAGTACAGCGGTAACGAGAGATTTAGCGGGATATAGATTTGAGGACTAGTATTTAGGCGCTGGGTGACCGGTATGGATTTACTAACAGAATTAGACTTGGAAATGCACAGTAGCGTGTGTGTGAAGTTATTCTGAATGACCCTATGTGCACCTTGAATATTATATACCCTTTTAGGGATAGATTTCAAATAGCTCTGATATAGCAGAAACCACTAAATTATGAAATTGCTAAATTGGGAATTGTATTTCAACCCTGAACAAAAAATGTGCTTTAACGGACACTAAATAACTTGCCCAGCCACAACAGTACAGCGGTAACGAGAGATTTAGCGGGATATAAATTTGAGGACTAGTATTTAGGCGCTGGGTGACCGGTATGGATTTACTAACAGAATTAGACTTGGAAATGCACAGTAGCGTGTGTGTGAAGTTATTCTGAATGACCCTATGTGCACCTTGAATATTTTATACCCTTTTAGGGATAGATTTCGAATAGCTCTGATATAGCAGAAACCACTAAATTATGAAATTGCTAAATTGGGAATTGTATTTCAACCCTGAACAAAAAATGTGCTTTAACGGACACTAAATAACTTGCCCAGCCACAACAGTACAGCGGTAACGACAGATTTAGCGGGATATAAATTTGAGGCCTAGTATTTAGGCGCTGGGTGACAGGTATAGGTTTACGTGACAGAATTAGACTTGGAAATGCACAGTAGCGTGTGTGTGAAGTTATTCTGAATGACCCTATGTGCACCTTGAATATTATATACCCTTTTAGGGATAGATTTCAAATAGCTCTGATATAGCAGAAACCACTAAATTATGAAATTGCTAAATTGGGAATTGTATTTCAACCCAGAACAAAAAATGTGCTTTGACGGACACTAAATAACTTGCCCAGCCACAACAGTACAGCGGTAACGACAGATTTAGCTGGATATAAATTTGAGGCCTAGTATTTAGGCGCTGGGTGACAGGTATAGGATTTACTAACAGAATTAGACTTGGAAATGCACAGTAGCGTGTGTGTGAAGTTATTCTGAATGACCCTATGTGCACCTTGAATATTATATACCCTTTTAGGGATAGATTTCAAATAGCTCTGATATAGCAGAAACCACTAAATTATGAAATTGCTAAATTGGGAATTGTATTTCAACCCTGAACAAAAAATGTGCTTTAACGGACACTAAATAACTTGCCCAGCCAGAACAGTACAGCGGTAAAGACAGATTTAGCGGGATATAAATTTGAGGCCTAGTATTTAGGCTCTGGGTGACCGGTATAAATTTAGTGACAGAATTAGACTTGGAAATGCACAGTAGCGTGTGTGTGAAGTTATTCTGAATGACCCTATGTGCACCTTGAATATTATATACCCTTTTAGGGATAGATTTCAAATAGCTCTGATATAGCAGAAACCACTAAATTATGAAATTGCTAAATTGGGAATTGTATTTCAACCCAGAACAAAAAATGTGCTTTGACGGACACTAAATAACTTGCCCATCCACAACAGTACAGCGGTAACGACAGATTTAGCGGGATATAAATTTGAGGCCTAGTATTTAGGCGCTGGGTGACCGGTATGGATTTAGTGACAGAATTAGACTGGGATATGGCCAAAAAATAACCACACTATTGCTGGTTAAATGCACTTGGTGTGACAGCTTGACCAACCACACTACTGAGGGTTAAATGCACTTGGTGACGGGCGCAGCTTGCCCCTGATGTAGTATATGGCCAAAAAATGAACAGACTACTGCTGGTTAAATGCACTTGGTGACGGGCGCAGCTTGCCCCTGATGTAGTATATGGCCAAAAAATGAACAGACTATTGCTGGTTAAATGCACTTGGTGTGACAGCTTCACCCTGATGTAGGCTTTAGCCAAAAAACAACCACACCATTGAGGGTTAAATGCACTTGGTGACAAGCGCAGCTTGCCCCTGATGTAGTATATGGCCAAAAAATAAACAGACTATTGCTGGTTAAATGCACTTGGTGTTACAGCTTCACCCTGATGTAGGCTTTAGCCAAAAAACAACCACACCATTGAGGGTTAAATGCACTTGGTCGCAGCTTGGATGCACTTGGTCGCAGCACCGCACAAGACACAAAATGGCCGCCGATCACGCCAGAAAAAAGTGACTGACAAACGGTCTGGGCAGCCTAAAAACAGTGAGCAATTGAATTTCAGCAGCTCAATGATGCAGAGCTGCAGATCGATCGATTAATCAAGTCCTTTGGAGGAGTTAATCTGCCTAATCTCGCCCTACTGTCGCAGCCGCAACCTCTCCCTACGCTAATCAGAGCAGAGTGACGGGCGACGCTATGTGACTCCAGCTTAAATAGAGGCTGGGTCACATGGTGCTCTGGCATATCACAGCCATGCCAATAGTAGGCATGGCTGTGACGGCCTCTTGGGGCAAGTAGTATGACGCTTGTTGATTGGCTGCTTTGCAGCCTTTCAAAAAGCGCCAAGAAAGCGTCACAAAAGCGCCAAGAAAGCGACGAACACCGAACCCGAACCCGGACTTTTACGAAAATGTCCGGGTTCGGGTCCGTGTCACGGACACCCCAAAATTCGGTACGAACCCGAACTATACAGTTCGAGTTCGCTCATCCCTATTTATTACCGATAACCGTTGACAGGGCGTTCAGCTGTGCGATAGTCTCCATAAAATAGTCCCAACCATGAGGTTTAATGTTAGGCAGCCCATGACTCTGGGTAGCTGTTCGAATCAGGTCAATAATGTTGGAAACGGGTACAGTTTGTTCTTTGTAAATTAATTCACCCATAGAATTCCAGTACGACTTATTACCAGCGCGGTACAGTTTACTTAACAACAGTTCTGCATTTTTTCTATAACGTGTGTTAACACTGTCAAGTATCTCGTTAGTATCTGTGCTGATTGAGGTTGCATTTGACAATTGTTGTTGATCGGTTTGCGGCTGTGTAATCAGGGTTATACCAGGCATTTCTTTACCGGACTGTTTGTTGAGCATTAAGTACCTCTGTAACACGACTGTGTATCTCTTAATTTTTTCATCATCTGAAAGGTCATTTCTGTGTAGTATTTCGCTAATCTCATCATCTAATCGCCGTATGGCTGTTTGGCGTATAGCTGTTGCATCTACGGACGTATTTTTAAGCCTGTCCATTTCATTTTTGGAAACCAGGAACATTTTCTCTGCATACTGCATTATGAACCACCGGCTGTATTAGCTATCAGGATAGTGATTAAAGGTATTGCAAAGCCGAGCAAAGCTCATATAAAACCGCCGCTCTGGTTCACAATGCGCTTCTTTCCTTTAATGGAGTACTTTTTATAGCTTAATTTCTTTATAGCCCTACGCCATTTTTTCAATATATTTTTTTGCCGCTCTTTAAGAGGGATCTTCCCTTTAAGGATGTTGAGAGCTATCTCGCCAATAGCCGATATCAAATCATTACTGGCGTTACGTAATATTGATTTTCGGGCCTTCAGATTTGTTTTGACTAATGCTTTTAAAAGATCCCAATTAAGCCGGATCCTGTTCGATATCCTTACAGCACCAGCGTCGCTAACAAAAATAACCGCAAAGATGTGAGATACCTCATTTTAAAGCTTCTGTTTGCACACATAAGCCACCGGCAGATCTGGCGGGAACAGACCGGTTCTGAGTTCTTAAATTTATGGTTCGGCTTTTCTTACCCTGACACAAAACGTTTTGAACGAGATACATAATGCTCACATTTCTGTGGTGTACGTATTTGGTCAATGCGTTTTGTATTTCAAGATTTTCACAAGCCGCCTCCATAAGATCATCAACAACCGCCAAATTTACCTTGTCCGTTGGAAATAGATCAGCGTCTGTAAAATTTTGCGGGACCCCCTCGATAAACCTGATATTTGTAAACAAACGGGTTAGTTCATCATACAATTTCTGCCAACAGGCGTAAAACCAAATGACATTATCAGGTCTGTGCGACATTAACGTATCCTTGTGCATTAATACATTTTTAACAAAAAACTCTTTCCGGAATTTGAGAGTCCTGCTAGAATACACGAAAAAGGGTGTTGAAATTGCGCAGTCATGTTTAATAGCAAAAAGGCAACGTTGTAAAGTCAGCTGTCTCTTTGTGTAGACGCACTTTAGCATTTTACGTAACGGTCTTGCCTCTATGGTCAAACGCTAACTATTTCTGAAAATGCCGTCTTGCTCGATACCTATTGTTTTCTGCGTCTCGGGGTCGGTGTTGTGTGAGTAATCCAACACAAGGTCTTTTAAACTGTCAAAATTAACAAACCGTGTGTTAGCGACATTGAGTGTTATACCCTTAACCTTCAATACGGTTTTACCGTTGTTAAGTTTGTAGCCGTAAGTCTTTGGGCCAGTGGATACAAACTCGGCAATGTGTGCGTCGTCGGGTATTTCACTAGTTAGTTCACCGAGAAAGACACCCATGGGTGGAGTCCATTCAGACCCCTTACTCACGAATATGACTGAGTCTGTGTCGTGATAAAGGCAACGTTCCTGTAGCCTGTCTAGGAGCTTGTATAATTCGAGTCTGGCATAGGCGGTTGTAAAACAGGCTATAAAAATGTTTGTGTTTTTGTTGTGGGTGTAGCGCTCTTTTACATAGCGCCAATTGACTACCGCCGTATCGTCATCGATGAAATTAACCTCGGAGAGGTCGTAGTACGGCACAAAAGCTAATTTGAAAAGATCGTCACGGTCCGTGACTATGCTGGTATGTGACAAGTTAGAACGCTGTCCAAACTTACCCCACAAATAGTTTAGGAACAGTTATGAAATTTGTCTTTTTGCTGGGTTTACAGCTATCTTATCAGAACGCAAGCATACATCTTCTATTTATAAAAATGCCACTATGTAAGCCGTTTTTTTCAGAATCCGTTTTACACCAACTGGGATAACCGGAAGCCTCCTGTTTATCTCTGAGGTGTAATTTGATGTACGGGGGCAAACAGATTGTCTGTTGTGTTCGGAAAATGCCAGATCTCGTAGATCTCGGCAATCCTGTAACCTTTTTCAACAGCTAAAACTAGTTCTATGGTGCACCATGTACCGGTTTGGGAACGCTCATCGTCTGTGTGGCTGCAAATGTCTTTCCGACAGTTCAAGGCACATGTGTAACATAGCGGAAACATTAGTTTTTTTTATTTAGCTTTACAGGCAGGACTGGAAAAAATTAATCTTTGGGCGGGTACACTTTAACTCTGGCAATGCCAAAGTATTTTTTGATGTATCTAAAATGATCATAAATGATTTTTGGGTGTCCTACAGGGTACGTCTTAGTTTTATTAACAAAAGGGTACAGACTGGTGAAATCGTAATAATGCACTGTTTCATCGGACTGCACCTTGTGATAAAGTTTAATGACGTCAGTGCGCCCGCCGTAAAGCGCGTCATGAGGATCCAAAGGAGTCGGGAATTTCATTTTAATCAGAAAGTCTTTGACCCCCGAATCATTTGCAATCATTTCCCGCCACTCGTGTTCCCACAGGACACGGACCGTAAAGCCTTGTCTCTGTAGTCGGCTTTTCCTGACTAGGAAAGATTGGTATAGCTGCCCGTAGGAGGATTTAGTAAGCTCGTTGCTGTCCTGCTCGTTATAGCACACAGGACACCCGTGATAAAAACATTATAAGTATTAAGAATTTCAAGCTCGCTAATTAAAACAACTCACCACAAAAGATAGATAGGTAATTGATACATAGATATGTAGATAGAAATATAGATAGATAAATTAATAGAATTTAGATAGTTGGGGTATTTGGATGCATAGATACATAGATAGATAGATAGATAGATAGATAGATAGATAGATAGATAGATAATTTGATAGAATTTAGATAGTTGGGGTATTTGGATATATGGAGACATAGATAGATAAATGGATAGCTAGTTAGATATAGATAGATAGATAGATAGATAGATAGATAGATAGATAGATAGATAAATTGATAGATATGTCATTATGACTTTTATTAAAAATTTTAAGACAAGCAGCAAAATGTAAGTGTTAAGAACTTCAAGCAGGTCTAATTAAAACAGAGCACCATGTAATATTAACTTACGGGCATCAGGGCAGCGTATAGGGCGTGGGCGTTGGTGCCCAACTCTGCTGGTTCTGGGAATTAAACAGTTCTGTTGACACTTGCACCACTACCAGGCATCTGAAAAACTTTAAATTACAAGGTTTGATTAGACGCCATTGTTTATAGACACTTAAAAGTTATAGACATTGTTGTTTGAGCGGCTTTAGAGGGCGCCTTACCCGTTGTGTTAGATTTCTTTGACACCGCTTTGGAGACACCGGTCGTGGCCATTTTTCTTTTCAGCACTGCATTTTAACAAAAAGTATTAGACTTATAGACATTGTTTAAAATATGTTTCAGCAACAATGCGTTTTGGTCCTTACGCTCTTTGCCCCGCTTGTGACGCTTTTGTAGGGCCTCATCGGAGAGTGTCGAGATGTCATCAATTGTATACACTTTTCTTTCCAGCGCTGCATTTTAAAAAGTGTATTAGAAATATAGATAATGTTTAAAACAGACAACATCAAAGAAGTCGATCGAGCCTTACGTTTTCTGGCGAGCCTGGTCATCTGTTTAATTTCAGGGCGTCCTGGGGTTGTGAGATCGATAACTCGCGACGGATCGTTCTCCTTTAGCTCGTCAGAATTGTTGTTGCTAGTAACTTCAATGTTTGAATGTTCTGTATTTTCAGTATCAACGTCTCTGTTCACAATTCTTAAAATGTCTCGGATTTGCGTGTCTGTAATAATATACGTAATAAAAGCATAAGATGGTTATACTTACTGGTCAGGCAAGGAGACATCGGATTGTAATCGGGTTCGCTTGAAATGTCAGTATGAGCTAGCTCCATACCAGGCGACGCATCTGAAAGCAATTGTGCCCCACCGCCGCTAATGTACGAATCATAGAAATCATCGGCCGCGATAAGCAGCTGCTTATCAGGTATAATGTCATCTCCCCATACATTTTGGTAAGAATCCATCTAAACAAAATGTATATTGTTAGTTAAAATATAGCAACATTTGTATGCTGTAAAAGACATTGGGCCGCATTACGCCCTATAAATAAGCACAGTTACATAGATACAGATAGCATAAGCCACATTCAATAAATAGTGAACGATATTGTTAGTTAAAATATAGCAACATTTGTATGCGGTAAAAGAAAAGACATTTAGTTAGTTAGTGAAGAATTACGAACTATAAATAAGCACAGTTACATAGAGACAGATAACATAAGTCATATTAAAAAATAGTGCACAATATTGTTAGTTAAAATATAGCAACATTTGTATGCGATAAAAGAAAAGACATTTAGTTAGTGAAGAATTACGAACTATAAATAAGCACAGTTACATAGATACAGATAACATAAGTCAAAAATAGTGAAAGATTTAAAAGCATAACAGACAAATGGTTCTTACCTTTTTAAGAGTTTTTGTCTTGGTGGCCTATGCCTCTCCGTGCATAAGTATATCTGTGCTATCAATGCAGAGACTGGGCCCTGTTTATATAGGCTGTTCATGTTGTAAACTATACCATGTGGTAACGATTAGCATATTAATTAGTTGATGTAGCTAGAATAGTTAGATTATGTTTTATAAGAATTTATATGTTTATAGTGGGTAGCTTTTATATCAAAAGCTTATCAACTGTTATAAATGGGCTTATCAATAAGATTTTATTTAAATGAAAGTTATGAATTGTATAAATTGATATAAATTCATATCAAAGTCATATCAAAATGGGTAGCTTTTATATGAAAAGTAAATGTTATAAATGAGTTATGAAATGTTATAAATTACAAATTTATTTATAAAGCCTAGTTAAATTATGTTTTATAAGAATTTATATGTTTATTATAGGTCTTTTTATGCATGAATCTTAATTTTATATCAAAAGCTTATCAAGTGTTATAAATGGGCTTATCAATGTCTTTTACTTTTATTTAAATGAAACTTATCCACGATATAAATTCATATCAAATTCATATCAAACTGGGTAGCTTTTATATCAAAAACTTAAATGTTATAAACGAGTTATGAAATGATATAAAATTACAAAATGTATTTAAAAAGCCGCAATGAAATATTTTGTGGTGCGACTTTATGAAGTTTTATTTAAAATAAGATTTTATAAGGGGGATAAAATCAATGACAAGAATACAGCCTGTGTCATGTCCAGACAGCGTTCATGAGCATGGCCGTAGAAATTCTAAACAGCTGTCAAAACCTTGTAGAACACAGCCTTGTTGTAAGATGACCTATGCATTAGAAATGCCTGGATTTTAAATAGATGTGATTTTGCCCTCATTTGTACACTGAAGGCTACTAGTAATCTGTCAAAAAAAAAATTTAAGCACATTTGCTAAAGTCTGAAGGATATTAATAATCTATCATACTTTTAAACACATAATCAAATCCATTTGCTAAAGCCCGGCTTTTAAAAGCTTTGCTTTTGATGTACATGACAGATGTCATGACCTTGTAGAACACATCCTGTGACGGGTCTGAGAAAGTCTTAATTTAAGCAGTGTGCTTTTGCCTGCATTTCTGAACTGACTGATATTAGCAGTAATCTGAGAAGTGATAACCATGCGATACAAACTTTATATCATGCGATACAAACTTTATATCATGCGATATAAACTTTATATCATGCGATATAAACTTTATATCATGCAATATAAAAGGGGCGGGGGTAGCTGTATAAAAGGGGGTGTGGTACCTGTCACTTTGACGAAACATATACCCTCTTACTACTCTCATCCTTATCAGTAAGATTCAGCATATCCACAACCGCCTCCACTCCTGCATGCTGGGGAATGCGGGTATACAGACTTTCTACATCTAATGACACCGGGTTCCAATCACTCTTCCACTGGAGATCCTCCAGTGCCAGGAGAAAATCCTTGGTGTCCTTTAGATAAGTAACTGACTTTTTCGGGGCCTGTCTCAATAGCCAGTAAAGGTACGTCGACAAAGGTTCTGTCACCGACCCGATCCCCGCCACAATAGGGCGGCCGGGAAGTCAAGTCGGTGACTTATGCACCTTTGGAAAAAAAATACCAAGAAGGCTTTTTGGGATATGCTGGCCACTAATTTTTCAATCATTGTGCTGGCAAAAAAAAACAATATCTATGTACTTTTGTAGCAACTCTTTCAATTGTACATAGTACGACAAAAGTATGGTCACTGGATAACTTTTTATGTGTCCCTATATCTTCTAACTGCCTTAATGCCTCTGATTAATGATATTCAAGGGACATCAAAACAATATTCCCCCCCTTGTCTGCAGGCTTAATCACAACACCAGGGTGGTTACATAACCACTATATGGCATTAAATTCCCATGAACTCACATTAAAAGGGGGTCCGAGGGTAAATCAATGCTTTCATATCACGGAGTATTCTTTTATATAAGGTATCAATGCCACTACCTGCAGACATAGGGGGGAATATGTAGATTTTATACCTCCAGTAAACCTTTTACATCCACTATCTCCTTCTTTTTTTTATTTTTTATTTATATTTTTATTGTAAATTTTTATAACAAGAAACCAAGGTAAAGGCTCGCAGGCCAAGCAGATGCAAGACATCGATATAAGACATGGATATGAGACATGGATATGAGACATGGAGCAGGCATACATCAATAATTAGCAGAGAGGCACTGGACGTTATTTGGAGTAAAGCCGACACATAATCGAGACATAGCCAAGCCAAGTAAAGAAGTAATGAGGAGAGGTCAGAATCTGATCCCAAAGAGGCAGGTAAGGCCTGAAGGGAGACGTGGAGGTATGCATAACAAGGCTAGGAAATTACCCCTAAAGAGTATGACACATGCTGGTCGAGGATGTAAAACAATTACCCACATGGGCTACACTCAGAGAAGATATATTACGGCTTGGGAGACCTAAATTTGGACCATAAGGACCATTTTTTGAGGAAAGACCCATGAACGCGTGCTTCCCAGGCTGACAACTCCTCAAATCTATGTATCTGGTCAATTTTTAGGATCCACTGTTCCAGGGTTGGAACTTCAGGGTGGAGCCAGAATTTGGGAATGAGGAGGCTGGCCGCTATCAACATTTGTTGGAATACGAATGGAGGTTTAGCATCCTCTTTAGTTTGAGGGAGGGATAGAAGGGCCATTTGAGGTGACAGATTGATCGAGGTGCCGCAAACTTTGTTAGCGAGTGAGAAGACCTCACTCCACCATGTATGGATAAGGGGACAAGTCCACCATATGTGTAGGAAAGTCCCTCTCTCCCCAAGGCATCTCCAGCAGGCGCCAGAAGCAGATCTGGCGTACCTTGATGTTTTATCTGGCGTGTTGTACCATCTAGTAAGGACTTTGTAGCCATTTTCTTGGATTCTGACGCAGCGGGAGGTCCCATGGGGAGATTCCAGCAAAGTAGGCAGTAAATCAAATGGGATTGCAGTGTTTAGATCCAATTCCCAGTGCGCAATAAATGATGGCTTAGCTAGCATAGGGGGTGAGCGGAGTTTACTATAGATCCGCGAGATTAGTTTTTTTGGTATCTGACATTGAGATATCAGAGATTCAAGCCAAACCCACGGGAGCGTGAGGTCTCCTAGTGTGACATGTTGTTTCAGGTAGGATCTAATGTAGGTAACAGAGAAAAAATCACGCGGATGAGGATTCAGAAGGGCATTCATGTCCTTAAGATCCATCCATTCTCCAGACTGAAGTGCTAGAGAAATTATAGCGGTCTTGGGTGACAAGAGCTCCAAAGAGGTCGCCCTCCTCAGCTCCGAGGGGGCCGTGTTTAATACATCAGATACGAACAGGAGTGGAGAGGGGAAAGGGATAGAGCAATGTGTGGAGGACAGCCATTTCCAAGCTTCTAGGGTGGCTTTAAGTATTGGGTAATAGGTCATAGGGCAAGGAGGGACTTGTTTGTGGCCTAAGAGGAGCGCTCTGGCTGGGCTATTCAGAACGTCTAATTCCATCTGAACTACTATGGGTGGTGGAGAAGGGCGTAACCAAGCCAAGGCCCTTGAGAGTTGGATGGCTCTTCCGTATAGTTCAGGATTTGGCAGACCAATTCCCCCTGCCTGTCTAGGTTTAGTGAGGAGAGCACTGGATAGTCTCGCCTTTTTTCCATTCCAAATAAAGAACCTGAATTTCTGCATAATGGAATCATAATAATGTTTAGGGACCGATATGGGAAGAACTTGTTGCAAATATGTGAGTCGTGGAAGTATTAGGGACATGATTAGGTTTTTTCGACCAAACCAAGACAGTGTGGGATTGTTTCGAGCTAGGTGATCGATGGCTTCAAAGAGTGACTGTTTCAGTGGAGTATAGTTGAGGGAGAATAGGTCCGATATGTTAGAGCTGATCTTGACTCCAAGATAGGTAATAGTGGGGGAAGACCAGTTAAAAGGGGAGTTTATCATCAATTCATGTTTAGTTGTTAGTGGGACACCTAGGCAGAGAACTAGCGATTTACTAGAATTGATTTTGAAGTCCGAAAGGTTGCTATATTTATTTAGGTGGGACTGAATTCGGGGTAGGGAAGTCTTAGGGTTGACCGTCATCACAAGGACGTCATCAGCAAAGGCAGCTAACTTCTGTTCCCTACCTCCCAAACATAGACCCATTACCTCCCGGTCCAATCTTATGGTGGCCAGTAGGGGCTCCAAGGCCAAGATAAAAAGAAGGGGTGATAGGGGACAACCCTGACGTGTTCCATTTCTAATGGAAAATGGAGAGGATATTGTGCCATTAACTAGGACAGCTGCTGATGCACACTCATACATCGCAAATGTCGCTTGAGAAAAAGAGTCAGGAATGCCGAAGATACATGTCTTAGATATGACCAATTGACCCTATCGAATGCTTTTTCGGCATCTGTGCTAAGTAAAAGTAACGGGGAGGATACTCGTTTGGCATGGCATAAGATATTAATCACTCTTGTGGTGTTGTCTTTGCCTTCCCTATTACAGATGAAGCCAACCTGGTCTCCATGGATCAATTGAGGCAGGAGGATAGCTAACCTATTGGCCAGCATCTTGGCCAGGAGTTTGAGGTCTATGTTTAGGAGGGAGATAGGCCTATAATTGGCACAAATGTTAGCATCTTTCCCTTCTTTGGGGATGAGAGTGATGTTGGCCGCGGTCATGTCCCTGGACAAGGGGATTCCCCGCAGGGTCTGGTTACAGACTTTCAGGAGATGAGGTAGGAGAATTTCATGAAATGTTTTGTAATAGGCCAGCGGGAGACCATCAGGACCTGGGCTTTTCCCTAGTGGCATTTGATTCCTCGCTGTTTTAAGCTCAGTAAGGGTAAAAGGGGCCTCAAGACTCGATTTCTGCACTGGGGAAACGCTAGGGAGGTTAGCAGCCTCTAGGAAAGAGGATATAGCCGAGGAGCGGGGTTCCTACATCCATTTTTGGGGGGAGATTATATAAATCTTTGTAGAAGGATCGAAATTGGGCCGCAATTTGGGATGCAGAATATATGGGAGTCCCATCTTGAGAGGAGAGCTGGTGGACATAATTCGCGGATCTTCTCTCTTTGATCCTGTTCATGACAAATTTGGTGGCCTTATCGCCGTGCGCAAAGAATTTATGTTGGGAGCTCATGTAGAACTTGGCTGCTCTAGCGTTTAGGAGGAGTTTGAGTTTGGCTCTATATTTTGAAAGTTCACTAAATTGGGGGTCAGTCGGTTTAATTTTGTGGGCGGACTCAAGCCTTTGGATGTTTTTCAGAGTTATATCTATTTCCTTTTCCCTGTTTTTCTTTTGGAAGGAGCCAATGTTGATGAACTGTCCCCTGATTACCGGTTTGTGGGCGTCCCAGATAGTATTAATTTGGAGTTCCGGACTGTCATTTAGGGAGAAATACTCCTTAATGTGTTTAGCTATCCTCTCGGACGAATCTTGGTGGCTTAAAAGGGATTCATTTAAGCGCCAATTGAAGCGCGAGGGGGCTTCATTGGGAGCCCTGATAGTTACAAAGATTGGGGAATGGTCTGACAAATGAATTGAGCCAATTGAAGATTTCTGACACAGGTGTAGATGCTCCTTGGAAACAAACAAGTAATCGATCCTGTGATATGTTCCATGTAGGGGCGAGTAAAACGTATAGTCTAAGTCATTGGGATGTTGGGTACGCCACACGTCAATCAGATGTAGATCCCACAAGAAGCTCCTAATTGCCTTTAGCGATCTATTGGAGTGGGAAGATTTACGCGTGGAGACATCAAGTTGCGGCCATAGAGCCACATTTAAGTCGCCTCCTGCAATCACAATGCCCTCCTTGAAGGACTCTATTAAAGGGAATATAGTAAAGAGCCAGCGGGCCTGGTGAGAATTTGGGGCGTATAAATTGATAAAAGTGTAGGTCTGTGGTCCTATTATACCTTTAAGTAGCAAATACCTCCCATCTGGGTCTATAATCTGATCAACAAATTTAAAGGGGATTCTCCTCTGTAACCCTATACTGACCCCGCTGGAGGCTGAGGAACTTCCCCCACAGTGATACTAGTTGGAGTAGTGTGAGAACCTCATGTCAGGATAGTGGTTGAAGCGATAATGCGTCTCCTGTAGGAAGATCACCCCGGCTCCGGTTTTTCTTAGAATGGCAAAGATTTGGCTCCTTTTTGAAGGGGAGTGGAAGCCTTTGACATTGTAAGAAGCTATTGATAAGTCAGCCATTAGGTGTGGTGTGGGTGGAATTACCTCGACGCCGGCGTGACCCTCCCCAGAGTAGCACTTCAAAGTCATGCGGGACCCTTGTCCCAAATGTTGTAGGAGTCGTGCAGGATAGAGGCCTGTTCCATGTCAATGCGAGAGACATATACCTTGGAGTAGGGGAAGAAAGGGAAAACATAACATAAATGTAAGAACATTCATAAAACAGGAACATGGACATATTGGAATATGTCTTAATCGAAGGGGGGTAGTTTGGTCAGTAGACCACTTTAGGAGACCGTTTAACGCCTCGGGAATGGCCTTAGATAGGCAGGAAGAGGGAAAGAAGAGGGAAAGAGACCTCATAAGAAATAGGATCTCACAAAGTCCTAGTAGTAATGGGACTCCAACTATTGCTGCGACAACGCTGTAGAAGTATCGCAAGAGTCCACAACTGCAGGTAGAGGTCGCATGAGTCCAATCAGTGTTCTTGCGACAGACTTCTTGGTGTGAGATGCAGGCCTCTTTTCTTTGAACGGGAGGTCTTCGGCGTACGGAGCACTTCAAAAGGGACCACCTTGGGGACATCCGGCAGAATACTTAAATCTTGGAAAAGTTCCCAGTTTTCGATCGGCATAGGAGGCACATTCAGTAGCTCGTAAACTGCTATAAGATCCGAAAATGATGAGACGTTCACTCTCTTGCCCATATATGCAAACGACAGGCCAAAAGGGTATGACCAGCGGTACAGTACTTTGTGGGACCGAAGCCAATCAGTCAATGGCTTGAGGGCTCTGCGTTTCTTCAATGTGGAGGGTGCCAGGTCCTGGTATATGTCTATCTTGGAATCTTCGTATCTCAGATCTTGATGGGAGCGCGCAGCTTCCAGGATGGCCGTTTTCACTTGAAAGTTGAGGAACCTGCAAATGATATCCCTGGGGGGTTCGGCTGGTTTGGGCTTGGGTCTCAGAGCTCTGTGTGCTCGTTCTATAACGATGTCATGTGGGCGATCGGGTCCCAGCAGGGATCCACATAACTCAATGATGGCAGCAGGGATTTCACCCGGAGAAACAGACTCTGGCATTCCCCTAAATCTCAAGTTATTTCTGCGCCCCCTGTTTTCCTGGTCCTCTAGGGAGTTATGCAGGTCATTCAGATACAGGGCGCACCGGCGAAAAGAGTCTGAAACTGCTGACTGGTGGTTCAGGATTTCCACCTGGTGTGATTCAAGGGCCTCCACGCGTTCCCCCACCTGCCTCACCTCGTGTCTGCACGCCGACAGTTCCGCAAGCATCGGCTCCAGTACCCTGTTTAGAGCACGGTCGAGGTATTTCCTAGTGATCGGGAGTTCAGCGCTGGGCTGGCAGGCCTCTGAGTCGCTCCCCCCGTCTGAGTCTGCTGAGGCACGCTTCGGGGCTTTAGGCTGTGGCGTCGGCGCCATCTTGGATTCTTTTGCAGCAATCGTGCCGGCAGCTTTTTTCAGAAACGTCTCCATTTCTCCGCTTGAGACTTGATTTTTCGAGGGAGTAGGAGGGTCACCGTGTCTAGCGTTCCCGATCTTGACCATTCTTGCCTATATTAGCTTAAGTTGGCTGGCGTTAGGGACGGTTCTCCTTACAGAGCAGAGCGCTATGCCACCATCTTCATCCGGCGCTAGCTCCGCCCCTCCACTATCTCCACTATCTCCTTCTTCACATACAGTAAACTTTTTATCCACTAAAATGTCTAAACAGGCCGTTTCTGGCTCCTCAAAATTCATAGCAAGCATCTCGCTTTGATGGCCAACTGCTATAGGAATTTCACGCTTTCTCAGGGGAGTAAAAGCGGTAGGGGTATCATGAAAAATCTTTTGAAGATACAGATTTATATAAATCAATTTCAAAAGTTGCACGGTCGAATTGCTCTACCAGGCTTAACCCCGGTCCTTTATTAAGTGCTTAGGTGCAGTCCGGCGGCAACTCGATACCGGAAAGATTAATGATCAAATCTTCATTTAATGCGGTTTCATTCTCTACTATTGTCTCCAATACACTTGTTTCCTGCTTCTCATGGATTTTCAAACTCTGTTTGTTGCTTCTCCGTCCACCTCTCCTTGTTCTCCTCCTTTGGAGTTTTTTTTATACTTTTTCAGTTGATGTATTGGGGTCATCTGATGCACTAGAATCAGAATCGGTTTTCCAAAAGTCAGTTTGATTTCTTCTTTGTGGGCGTCTCCTACGTTGTTTCGTTCTTCCCCAATCAAATACTCTCCCAGTTTCACAGTCATTTTTATCCCGCACTAATGTATCCTTCTTATTCTCTTTTATTTATGTTTGTGTGATAACCAACTTCCTATTAAGTTTTCTTTCAAAAACTTGTATTTGGTTTTCAGTTAGGCATGTACGAAATTCCTCTTTTGCTTTTAATAAGGCCTCATTCAGTGCCTCATATTCTTGTTCATTTTTATGCAGCACCATCTTTAAAATTTGCCATCTTTAAAATGTAACCACCCTGGTGTTGTGATTAAGCCTGCAGGCAAGGGGGTAATATTGTATTGATGTCCCTTGAATATTATTAATCGGAGGCATTAAAGCAGTTAGAAGATATAGGGACATATAAAAAGTTATCCAGTGACCATACTTTTGTCCTACAAATACAATTGAAAGAGTTGCTACAAAAGTACATGTAAAAAGGCCGATTCATTGGCCTGGAGTTGTGGGAGGGGCTGGCCTGCCTACTTCAACGGCTTGCGCCCCTCCCACCTTGTACGTCGTTCAGCGTTCTGGTTGATCACGTACCTGGCATCGATCCTGCAGGCGACGGTAAGCAACATTCGGGTCCGGTCAGCACGGTCGGCCCCTTGGTGAGTGGGGACCCCGTGTTCCGGACAGTGCATGACCGGAGGGCAGCTCTTCTCCTACCCCCTCGTGGTGCCGGTGAGACCGCTGGCAGCTGGGGGCGGTGCACGTCAGGGAGCTCCCGCTCCGGTTATGTGTCTGGAGGCCGCGCTGACTCCCCTCGCAGTGGAGCGCGCAGCCGGCGGCGGGCCAGCCCCTTAGGCGAAGGGGGGCTCCCCCGCACTGTGCGTTCTGCTTGGGAGCAGGGCGGCCTCCCACGTGGCACGCTCGTTTGTCCGGCGGGGGGCGGAGTCAGGATGTTTCGGGCCTCCCCCCGCCCGGCTTGTGTCAGGGGGTTGCGCTGGGTCCCCACGTGGGGGAGCGCCCAGCCGGCGGAGGGTCAGCCCCTTAGGCTATGGGGGTCCCCCGCTCTGGGCGCTCTGCCTGGGTGCAGTGCTGCCCCCCTCGTGGCACGCTTATTTCCCGGCGGGGGGCGGGGCTTTGATATTTAGAGCCGCCCCCTGCCCGGCTCTATGTCAGGGGGTTGCGCCGTGTCCCCACGTGGTAGGGTGCTCAGCCGGCGGAGGGTCAGTCCCTCAGGCTATGGGGGACTCCCCCGCACTGGGCGCTCTGCCAGGGAACGGTGCGGCCCCCCACGTGGCAACATTTCACTGACTGGTGGGGGCGGGGCCTACGTTAGCCGGGCTACCCCCCTTACCAGTCCATGCCAGGGAGCAGCGCTGCTCCCCACGTGATAGAAGCGCCCGGCCGGCAGGTGGGTCGGCCCGTGGAGATCAAAGGGCCCCCCCGCACCGGGCGCTCTATCAGGGAGTCGCGCGTGCTCCCCACGTGGCTCACGAATGGCGTCCGTGTGGGGCGGAGGCCACCGAGCAGTGAGAATTCCCCCGCGCCATCCCTCGATGCCTGGGAGTTTCGCGCTCCCCACGTGGTTATCGTTGGGGGGCGTGGGTGGCGCGGTGGTCCCGCCCCTCACCCGCTTTAAAGTCTGGCACGGGCCGCCGTGCCGCTTAGATAGGCAGGGATCCGTGATTACACTAAGGTCGGACAGGGGGAACGGGTGTTAGCCGTCGGCTGGCCTCCTCCTACCGGCTGCTCTCTAGGTTCACTACCACGTCTTCATGTCTTACTTTTCGTTTGGTTGTTTGCTACGCGTGCACATCCAGAGTTGATGCTTATTGTTTTGCTTCTAGGTCATAGTCGGTCTTACTTACGTCCTGAGGTTGTGGCCTGTCGGTAAGGTAGTAGGGGACAGGCGGGGGTAGGGGGTGAAGAGGCCGTACTGGCGGGGTCATGTCTCATGCTCTGTCTCACGTCCAGGTTTCATTGTTTACTAACTCCCTGCGGTGGTCTTTCTGTAGTTTTCCAAGCTGGTAAGTATGTCATGTTCTCTCTGCATGGTACTTACGGGTGTCGGTTACGGTCCACTTCCTCACGATCCTTCTGGTGTCAATGTGCGAAGCTTCACGGGGGCGGGTCACCTTTCTATACACGGCTGGGCTGGTCACTGGTGCTGGCGGTCGTCCAGTATAGCTGGTCATTTACGTTACTGTTTCCACAGCTGTGATGTCGCGCGCGTCGGACATTGTCGAGGCGTCCGTGGATGAGAATGTGGCAGGAGTATCTGAAGGGGGCAGTTTACCGTCTCTACGAGCTTGGACTATCCCTAGGCTCATGTCGGAAGGCGGAATTATATCGCTTATGGAAAGACTCTGTGGCCTCCAGTCAAGATGTACTCCCCATGTCTACAGTGCAAACATCGCTCGCGCAGCTACATGTCATGCTGAACGGCCTGACGGCAGCTGTAAATTCCATACAAGCGAGGTTGGAGTCAGTTGAGTCCCGTGACTCGGTCGTTCCTGCTCCCCCCCCTGACGTTCCGGTAGCCACTACCTCTGCTCTAGGGGAAACCCGTACTGCCCTGGCTGTTCCCAATGTGGCGCCCTCTCATTTTGTCCCGACCAACGTCAGGAAAGACATCCTAGAGGGTAGGGATGTTAACCTTGCATCTTTACTGATAGCTTCCAGGGATCTGTCCGATAACAAGGTTATAGCTTGCGGGGAAGTCTCGTGGTACTGAGAGGCCGCGACCACAGGCTTAACCGCAAGTTAACCATTCCCGAATTTGTCATGGCTTTTAGCCTTTTCAGAGATGTGATATGTTCGGCCAGGCCGGATAGGAGGGAGGAGCTTGATCTGTACCTTTTTCGCGTGACGGAGTTGGGTCATAAGTATGAAGGGGTTTCGTTTTATGACTACCATTGTTCTTTTTCGGCCAAGGCAGCAGCGGCTTTTACTCAGTTTGGTTATGTTACAGATTGGTCCAACTTGGATACTGAATTATTTTGCCGGCATTTCGCAGGTCTTAAAGCTCCCTCCTGTTCGGCCTGTCAGTCCATCTTCCACTCTACCGAGTGGTGCCACAAATCAGCCAGCAGTGCTCAGTCTTTCCCTTCCGGCTCGTCGGCTGGGCCTCTCGATGTGTTCAGACCTCCCAGTTCAGTCGACAAGTTAGGCCGGCCCATCGTGCAGTTGGGTAGGTCACAGATTTGTAATAATTTTAATTTCGGGTCTTGTAATTTTGGTCAATGCCGTCTTCTACATATCTGTACCAATTGCTTTAGGGCCCACCCCAGAGCTGCATGCTCATTAAAATCAGTTAAAGCCTACATGAGTGTGGTCAATACCGATTGTTTACTAGAGCTTTTGCAGGGACACCATAATCCAGGGTTCGTGCAGTTTCTAGTTGCTGGATTCTGCAAGGGCTTTCATACGGGGTTGATCACGACACCCGAATACACGTATGAGTGCAGGAATCTCCAGTCTGCCGACAGGAACCCCGAGTCTGTTGACAATCTAATCGAGTCCGAGCTGGGTAAGGGTTTCTTGATTGGTCCTTTCAAGGTGCCCCCCTTTCAGGGATGGAGAGTCAGTCCTGTGGGGGTAGTCACGGGCAAATTCAGTAAGAAGGAGAGGCTCATCATTGACCTGTCAGCCCCACATGGTTCCCATGTCCCTAGTCTTAACTCCCTTATCCCTTCTGAGGAAGTGGGCATGAGGTATTCTTCCATCGATCAGGCCATCGCCATTATTTTACAGTTAGGGCCCGGAGCGATGTTGTCCAAGGCTGATATTTCGGACGCCTTTAAGTTACTCCCCATTATGCCAGCGCTCTGGCAGTGGCACGGCATTAAGTGGAAAGATCAATATTATTTCTCCACCCAGCTCACCTTCGGTTCTAAGAGCAGCCCCTGGCTCTTTGATCAGCTGGCTCAGGCCCTTCATTGGATATTAGAACAAAAAGTCCGCTGCGAGTTTGTCATCCATTATCTTGATGACTTCCTGCTGATTGAGAGGCCAGGGGCAGCTCCCCTAGGCTTGGGGAAGTTACTGAGGTGTTTCTCTCAGCTAGGTGTACCAGTCTCCCCCAAGAAAGTCGAAGGCCCGTCCACAGTCATCACCTTCCTGGGCATTGAGCTTGACTCGCAGGGCATGTTAGCCAGGTTGCCGTCAGACAAGTTGGCTAGGATTAGGGAAGTCATCCACAGGTTTTCAGTCACAACGGTGGTCACCAAGGCGGACTTACAGTCGCTACTGGGCATGTTGAACTTCGCCATGCGCATTATCCCGCAGGGCAGGTCTTTCATCTCCCGGTTGCTGGTGCTTCTCGCCACGGCCCCGGAACAGGACAGCCCAGTGTGTCTGGACAGTCAGGCCTTGGCAGACCTTCACATGTGGGACCACTTTCTTTGCCAATGGAATGGGGTGTCTTTGTTTATCCCTGAGTTGTCCAGCCAATCCCCTGTAGTGTTTTCTGATGCGGCTGCTAGTTCAGGGTTTTTCGCTATTTTTGGCACCCACTGGGTCGCAGACGAATGGCCGGCTGAGGTCAGACAGATCCCAGGTTTCCTACATACCTCAGCGCTGTTCGAACTGTACCCCATCGTGGTAGCCGCCCATGTGTGGGGCAGTAACTGGGTCAATCGCTCTGTCTTGTTTGTTACTGATAACGCTGCGGTGGCTGACATTTTGAATAGTGGGTTGTCTAAATCCTTGCATGTCATGTGTCTCTTGAGACGTTTAGTTCAACTCTCCCTTCATTATCATTTCCGTGTCTGTAGCACGCATGTACCAGGCCGACAAAACGTGGCTGCTGACGCCTTATCTAGGGCTAATTTCTCCCTTTTCTTTCAGGTCATGCCAGAGGCAGATGTCGTGGGTGCTACCGTCCCTCCCCACGAGTCATTAGTACTAATGTGACCAGACACCTAGAGACGGCCCACGCCTTAATAGCCAAGTCCCTGTCACAAAACACGACCAGGGCGTATAACACCGGGTGGAGGGTGTTTTGTAGGTTTCAGCAGGAGTGTCCTCAGGGGGAGTCCAGTTTCATGGAGTATATTCTTGCTTTCATTGGCCACTGCCATGCAGAGCTTAGGCTATCCCATACCACAGTGAAGACATACTTGTCGGGGGTGCAGCATTTCCTTTCGGTCAGTCATCCTGAACGGGCATCGGTTTTTTCCATACATGCCGTCAAAGCTGCATTGAGGGGTCTGGGCAGATGTGGATCTGGAGGCCAAGTGCGCAGACAAGCTGTCACCGGGCTCCTTTTCCGCAACTTGTCCGACGTCCTGGATAGGAGCCCTTTCGGGGCCTTACCTAGCCTGGTACTTAAGTCCGCTATTTATTTAGCCTTCTATGGTTTCTTAAGACCGGGGGAGTTCACTTGTTCTCCTGGTAGTGACAGGTTTCTCACGGTCAGCCAGTTGGTTCAGTGCACCGAGGGTTACGTGCTACTACTCAGGACGTCCATAACCTCGCAGACGGGTCCCCCAGTTCCGGTGTCTTTTTTCCCCACGGCTCATCAGTGGTGCCCCGTTGCAGTCCTCCGTCAGTTGCAGTCAGCGTTATCTGGGCACGGGCCGGATAGTCCTTTACTGCCGTTCGGAGTGATGCCACTCACTACTCATCAGTTCGTGTCCCATGTACGCTCCTTAGTGGCCAGTCTGGGTGGTGATCCAGCCGCAATCTCAGGACACTCATTTCGTATAGGTGCCGCGTCCGTGGCCTCTAAGAATCAGGTGCCAGCGCATGTTATCCAGAAGTTAGGGCGTTGGCGCTCCGCGTGTTTTAGCCGATATGTACCTCATCCCAAAACTGAGATGTCTATGGCTTTTCAAAGTTTGGTTTTGTGAGTTATGTTGTAATAAATTATTCCTGCTAACCAGTGTGTCTTTTGCCCTCTTTCAGGCGTCCCCACTACGGCGCGGTTGCGGCACAACTCTAACTGCTGAGGGACAGGGTAGTTAGGTAGGGCAGGGACGCTCCCCTGGTTGCCACGACCACAAGTGAAAGGCCGATTCATTGGCCTGGAGTTGTGGGAGGGGCTGGCCTGCCTACTTCAACGGCTTGCGCCCCTCCCACCTTGTACGTCGTTCAGCGTTCCCCACCCACCCACCCTTACTGTTTACTACTCTCAGAAGGGATGCCCTCTTTCAGGCGTCCCCACTACGGCGCGGTTGCGGCACAACTCTAACCGCTGAGGGACAGGGTAGTTAGGTAGGGCAGGGACGCTCGCCTGGTTGCCACGACCACAAAGATATTGTTTTTCTTGCCAGCACAATGATTGAAAAATTAGTACCAGCATATCCCAAAAAGCCTTCTTGGCATTTTTTGCCAAAGGTGCCTAAGTCACCGACTTGACTATCCGGCCTGAATGACCGCAACGATCTTAGTGCATTTGTTTGAGGTAAATACCCTTTGCTGTGATTTGCTTTTAACACGCAAAGAGGTGGTGTTTTGGTATACTTTTTGCCATGCCTCCTAGAGTTAATTACACCCACCTTTAAAAAGGCTAGCACACCTATCTGCGTCATACAGGTAGCCGGAAGAAGCACATTTGTGCAAAACTGTCGTTGCTGCCCTTTGCCGCTAATGCGGCTTTTGTTTCTGTGAACACTTGTCCGTCCCAGCCCTGTGATGTCTGGGTGTTTTTGCAAAGCAATAAAGAAATAAAGACAACTGCAACTGGTGAGTCCCGCAAATTTTGCTATTTTCATCTCTTTGTTCATCTATTGATAGTGCAGGCCATGCGCACAGGCCATCTCATATCGCTATCATATTCTAAGTCGGCAAGCATGGGCAGCAGAGCACCTTTTTAAAGAAGAAAGAAAGGAAAAGTAAGACAAAGGGTAAGAGAAAGGGAAGAAGGAAGAGAGGAAAGAAGGGGGGGGAGAAAAAAAATGAAAGATTTTTTTGTTTAGTTTTTTTGTTAACCAAGTGCTCACGCATCAGCTGCCGGCGCAGGATTTCCCTTACTTTTTAGTTGGTGCACATGGGTAAAGGCATGCAGTGTCTCGGCTACTAGAGACTGAGTGCTCACGCACCCGCCGCCTGCGCAGGACATGCGCTTTGGAAAGCATCATCTCGCTGAGTTTCTAAGTTGGAGCGCAGTGACAGCTTGCGCATGATGTCATAAGGAGACCTCTTCTGTCCTGCTTTCATTTGTTAATAACAAAATATGGAGGGCAGCTATTCCAAATCTCTTGCGTTCTCATTTGTCACTTGGTGTAGCTTGCTTAACAGTAATTGGCTACCACACAAATCATTCACAGAATTGCAGCGTATAGACCACTCTGTTGTGGTCTGTTCACCAATGATCTGGTGAAACATGTTGGGGGGCAGTTGATTGTTTTAAACAATTGTTGTCCACTCCAATGTTGATTGTTAGTTTAGAAGTCCTTGTGTAGGACATTTCATTCAATATAGCAAGTTTTTTTTGAGCTAGGTGAAGCGCTTAGCAGCGTGAGTGCAGTGTAAATGTGTCTTGACAGCTACTGACGTAGTGTCAGATAAGTGTGCTGTGCTGTGAACCTTACTGTGTAGGAGCACAGTCACCTATTCCATTTCATCAGTTTTTGCAGGCAACTACAGGTAGTTTGCTTACATTAGTCTATCCCCACATTGCCCCCATATGTTCAATCTCTGCAGATATAGTTGTGGTGAATAGGAGATAGTGCACATCTCCCTCACCTTGGCAGCAACTAAGTCGTCAACTCTTTGGGGTGGAAACAAAGTGTTTTAATTGTTTGTGTGACGAAACCAACCTCGCCACGGTGTTTTGGAGGGGGCTGGTTGCCAGCCTCCTGCCTCAGGATTATGGCCCATACTAACTTTAAAGAAGACAGGCCGGCCGCACAGCTTAAATCTGTCTTTGGAATTGCATTTTGTTATGTGAGGGTACCCAGATGGCTAGTTTAATTGTATTCGTGTGGTCTGAGTGCCATTCGCCTAATGATATGCACTCAGACTTAAGCTATCTGGGAATATGTTAAATGTCTGTGGTTGCTGGGAGGGTGTGACATTGTGTGTTTAAATGGTGATGTCTGTCCTGTTGTCTCCACATGTGTATTGGCGCTCTCCCCTTTGTCCTGAGAGATAATTGGATTATTCCTCGGTTGTCTCTGGGGCAGAGAGGAGGAAACCATGATGCATTGTGGGGATGTGTTGTTCTGTTCGGTGTGTCGCAGTCTCCATTCTGGTCCCCTGGGGGCGTGTCCACCAGATGGGGACCTGCATAAATACGGGCGGGTAGCCCTCAATAAAGTGTTCCTGTTTTATCCTTCATCATGTTGAGACTGGTGTTTGGATAACTGATCAAACTGGGGGATTGCTATACGCTGACAATTTGCTATACTCCCCTGGCATAACTACTAGCTCTTGTAAGAGCTGTTCCTGCTCTCTGGCTGTAGGAGAGGTTCACCCACTGGAGCCTGGAGCCTTGTCGTAGGTCCAGCGTGGGTGGAGGACGGTGAGACCCCAACCAAGCTGCGGTGGTTCGTGGGGTCTGCAGGGCGTACGGTGTCAAGTGGAGTGCTTGGAGTCCTCGGAAAGCACTAGGAGCATCTATCGACGGAGGTACCCAGTCGGGGTGCTAGGAGATCCGTTACAGTTATGGCTCACAGCCGTTTTATCATTATGTCGAATTAAAAGTGAAGTTTTAATACACATTTTATACCTGGGTCAAGATAGGTCTAGGCCATTCTTGGCATTAATATATATGTGGATACAAATACCTTTACCCAGGTTAGGTCCACCTCCCCGTTTTTTGTAAACCAGGATACAGCGAAGTCTCAGGCGAGGAAAGCGACAACACACAGCTTTGTGCAAAACAGAAACTTTACTAAAACAGTAATATAGACATAACAATGTGAAGGTGCACCAAAGATCTTATACCCTGGGCCCACAGTCACTGTCCCTGTCCGGTTGGACAGACCTATCATAATGGTGCACACAGCAAAGCCTGCAAGTCAATAATGTGCCGTAGAACAATTCTGTAAAGCCTGCCAAGAATGCAAGTCCTAACTAACTATTTGTAGGCCTAAATGTAGTCTCTGATGCTTCAGGCACCACTTGTATAAGGTGATGAGTAAACAGATTTACTAACCTGCATCCGTTCTGTGTCAGAGGATGTCTTTTAACTGAGGTGATCACCAGGCCCCCAGTCCTCATGCGGCCTTGCTTGGTAATTAAACTTCTGTTCAAACGCTGTAAACAATCCTCCTGGAACATTCCCTCTTCCAAAAAGCAGGATCTAGGTGAGAGATAATGACCAGTCCCCCTCCACTGCGTCCCCGAACACTCCAGGACACTCTGACACCAGGATGGAACCGGATTCTATCTCACACATCCAGTGCTTTCACAATCTCAGCTCTCACTTCCTGGTTCTTCTTTCAGCAACCAGCAGCATGAGTCATCCTCTACTTTGCATATTTAAATCCAGCAGTAACTTAGCTGTAACAGAGAACCAGTGACAATCCTAAAGTCAATTATGCATAGGATTATACAGGAAGAGCTGTTCCACAATCTCACACTACAGTGAAGTTCTGACCCATGTGGCCCTCTCTACCACATTTATTGCAGTTTGCAGAGGTAGGCTGCTTTGCTTTCTGATTTCTGGAGTTCCTACAACCATAGGTACTAGGTTTGGAAATTACATTAGCTGATAAAGATGCCTTGTTTTTAATATGTAAACTCAGACAGCTCAAAGGTTCTTGCAATCTCTTGCAGACTGACATGTGTCGGATTAGGTTCTCTCAGGAGTCTCCTTCTTAGATGCAGAGAGGTGCATTTCTCGATAACCTGACCTCTGATTATTTTCTCTGTTACAGCACCAAAGTCACAAGACCTGGCAAGATAACATAGCAGTCAGTGGTTTCTCCAACTTCTTGTATTGCCTGTCTAAAATTCTCTTTTTCATAGGGAATATTTTTCTTGGGCCCAAAGTACTCATGCAGTGGCCAGGTACGGGGGGATAATATTCTGTATTTGTTTGTGACGCCAATTGCAGCGTGCGCAGAGTACTATCCCAGGGACCTTCCAAGTTGTACTAAAGCACATCTCAGATTAGGAAGTGGTGTAATGGCCTATAATGTCTCTGTAGGATAGTGATAATTGTGTAACGGTGTCTCCTACCTGGGTACGGCCGGACTCCTGGCTCACTTGCAATAAATTTGAGTGTAGTGAAAGTAGGAGTAATAGAGGAACTTTGCAGGATGAATGATGTCCAGACCTTTAGATGAAGTTCAAACGCTTTACTTGAGGTAACTTGCATCCAAACAGTATGCAGCTTTGGTCTCTTGGTCCCAGCTGGTTTTGGCAATGATTGGCAGGGATAAGTACTTCTACTTTAAATGTGGAGCTTGCAGGATAAACGTCTGCTTGGTAACTCTGTAATTGTGGCAGGGTTAGCTTCTGCACTTATCTGTAACTTCTGCTGTGTGAACAATTGCATTTAACATAGGTTTATATGCACATTTGTGGAGCACATAATATAAATTACATCAGATGACAGTATAAGGGCTCTTAGGAGATAGTAGTGGGGTAGAGGAGTTGTCACAGTCATATTGTTGTTTGACCATGACACGGTTGCCGGTTTACAAGTGCATTTCCCCTTTAAGGTGTGTCTCCCTGCGGTTTGGTGAGTGATGGGTTAATCATCTAGCTAGTGTGGACTTAGGTGTGTCCTGGGTGTGATCATGATGTGGATATTACCTCTGGCTTCCAGGCTGGAATCAGTTGAACTCCAGCCTTGTTTGGTTTTGGAGCTCTGCTCCTTTCCTGGGTGATTCTGCCCAGTCCTTGAGGGCCACCTTGTTAGACATAGAATGTTTTCCTTTTGTATGCTCCTTATACCCTACCTCACTTGTTGTATGTTAGGGGTGGGTTTATGTTTCGGGTGTGTTGTACATCTAAATTGTTGTTACAGTACATGTCTGGGCTGTTGTTGGTGTTTATGCCTGCTTGTATGTAAGACAATTTCCCTGTGTGTTGTGTCCTCTAGAAGGGGGTTGGATTCCTGGAGGGGTGAACCACTAGCCTGTATGCAGTGCTGCCTGGGGCTGCCATGCACCTTGCGGCATAGGGGTCGTGGCAGAGTCTGGTGTGCTGGATACCTGTGTAAGTTGCTGGTAGGGCGTCTTGTTTGGTTTTAGGGCTCCTGTACGTATGCATGGGTTCCAGTCGTGGAGACGTAAGTGTGTTGTCTTGTGTTCTTAACTGCCGATCCTCTTGCTGTGTATGGTCT
The DNA here is from genome assembly GCF_014858855.1 of Bufo gargarizans. NCBI lineage: Eukaryota > Metazoa > Chordata > Amphibia > Anura > Bufonidae > Bufo > Bufo gargarizans. The sequence continues at coordinate 146,564 of NW_025334221.1, read as the reverse complement.
CTCCTTTTTCCTGCTATTAGGTCTTTAGAGATTCTTGTTCTGCCGTGTCTTAGATGAACAGGATGTCTCCCCCATGCTCCTATATGAGGGATTATCAGGGCGACTCGGGGGCCCAGGTTTCCATGGTATGAGCCGTCCTACCACCGGGTAAAACTCACAGACCTTTATATGTGCGATTTAGAGAACATAAAAGATCGATTTTAACAGGTATCGGTGCCATGCGCCTCATAGAACATGCTAAAGATGTGCATCAAGGTAATGAAGAGGTATTGAAATGTAAGGCGTCGAGAGGGTTAATCTACTTGTGAGAGGTGGAGACAGGAAACGTATTTTGTTGCAGAGAGAAGCCGAATGGATAATTAAAACCGAGGCTATGCGAGGATTAGGTTTTAATGACAAAAAAGATCTTTGTGTCTTTGTATGATTTTAATGCTTTTATTTACTTGTAAAGGTGATCGGTAGGTATGATTGATACACCAGTCTGGCTGTGATGTGCGGGGAGGAGACAGGTACTTATGGCGCTCCCCTTCCACATCATAGTGGGCTTGACAAAGCGCGATCTTAGCGTGAAACGGCTGTTGCCTGACGTTGATGCAATTGTGACCCGCATCCGCTGTGTTTTAACCTGTAATAAAGCTACGATTTGTGAAGATTTGGTGAGTGACGCTTTTTCGTTCTACTTATTTTTGGTCTGGCAGAGCACCACCTATTTCACTGCATGTTTGCTGGAAGAGAAGTGTTGCCGACATTGGACCGTGTTCAGTAGCGCCAGCTGTGATTTCTTCTTGTTGTGGACAATCTGTAATTTATTCCATCATTTCTAATCTATTATTTGTTGTTGTAAATATTTCACAGGCTCAACGTGCTTGAATACAGAAGCATCCTGGCATTTATCTTTGCCATTGACGAAATAAATGCGGATCCCCATATTCTCCCCAATATTACTCTGGGGTACCACGTATATAACACATGTTCCGATCCAAAGAAAACAATAGCCTTCTGCCAAATGATATTGTCCGGTTACAGGCCAGAGATTCCAAATTTTTCTTGCATTAAACACGGAGAAATAGCTGGTTTCATTGGTGACAGTACATTTCTCACCACACATGCAATGGCGCAGTTACTCAGTTTGTACAGGTATGTGCAGGTAAGTAAACCTCTCTTAATTTGGATATTTGGTTTTGTGTAGCAAGAAAAAAATACATGTTCACTTCTGAACAAAATTTGTTGGGTTATTAATGTAGTAGTAAATGTTGGATTTCCATGGGGGGGGGGGGGGGTTTATTGGGACAGAAGGACGGTCACATGTAAGGGATAGGTGATGTTGCCATATGTTCTGGTGGTGGCCAGGTCACTTCACAGAAAATTGGAGGATATTTTTGCGGCCTGAGTAGTATGCATGGCTCCCTACTCTCAGTTTCTGGAAGGCATCGGGCACAGTTGGCTTTTTCAATTGGAATGGCTTACACTGGGGTAGCTTCTGTTTTATTACCCCCAAATAAATTACCTTGGTAATTATAAAATAAATTTACACACCTCCTTTGAACCAGTGATCCTCTTTCTAATATGTGAACCTCACTGTCATCAAACAAGTGACCTTTGTCCTTAAGATGTAGGCACACAGCTGAGACTTGAGCGTAGGTTTTGGCTCTTCTGTGCTTGGCCATACACTGGGGTAACTTCCTTTTTATTACCCCAAAGTACAAGTGCAGGGGGACCCAGAAAGATAGACAGGAAGAAGATTGGAGTGGTGGCGGGAATAGGACTAGTAGCGGTTGACACAACGGCAATCCTCACACTGGCATCCCCTGGGTGGTGCAGTAATGGGAGGGTGCAAACCCTTCTTCCCCTCAGGGAACACCCGGTTCTTGGGGCTCCGAATTGACAAAGCAGAGATAGCGGCAAGAATGCAATGCTGTATATGGGAATATAGGCCATGCAATAAAGGCTTTTCTGAGTCTCTTCCCGCTCAATCCAAGCAACTTCCCACATCGATTAAATGGTGCAGAGTCTCTCTTACTATATATCTGCAATGCCCGACTGTGTGGTGCAGTCAACCTTATCAGTGTGGTGGGCGCCGAAAGCTATAGACTGAGACCATGTACAGTAAAGTCCACAGCCATACACGTGCATTACCTTTCACTGGTGTAATGTCTGTGTACTGCCCCTTTTGTAATGGTCCTTAACCTTCTGCAAAATGTAATGTTTCTTTCCCACAGAGGCTGACACAGGTTACTAGATACTTTTCTGGTGTCTCTTAGCTTTCAGGGCTGGTATACCCGGTCAGCTGCTTCTCTCCTAAACATAACAGCATAATAGAACTTGGCTCTAGAAACCCTAAAGAAATTAATAGACATCTGTGCACATGTCGACTGCCCGCACCATTCATTCCGGAGGCTCCACATGGTCCCAGTTCCCATGATTTGTGCGGTTCCCAGTGGTAGGCCCCACACTGATTGAATAGTTATCACTAGGGTTGAGCGTACCGAACTTTAGTTTTTTTGGACCCCGGACCCGAACCCAAACTTTTCAGTAAAAGTTTGGGTTCGGTGTTCGGTGATTTAATGGAGCTTTTTGAAAGGCTGCAGAGCAGCCAATAGACAAGCTTTTCACTCATGTGCCCTTAGAAGCCATCACAGCCATGCCTACTAATGATTAATGTAGGGATAGGATGCTGCTGCTGTGAGAGAAAGAATAGGAAAGAACCTTTAATTTGAAGTGCTTGTTAACTCAGCAATCTACATAGATTTTGTTTTGTGGGTGCAGTGTACAGTCGTGGCCAAATGTTTTGAGCATTACATAAATATTGAAAATTGGAAAAATTGCTGCTTAAGTTATTATAATAGCAATTTGCATATACTCCAGAATGTTATGAAGAGCGATCAGATGAATTGAATAGTCCTTCTTTGCCATGAAAATTAACTTAATCCCCAAAAAACTTTCCACTGCATTTTATTGCTGTCATTAAAGGACCTGCTGAGATCATTTCAGTAATCGTCTTGTTAACTCAGGTGAGAATGTTGACGAGCACAAGGCTAAAGATTATTATGTCAGGCTGATTGGGTTAAAATGGCAGACTTGACCTGTTAAAAGGAGGGTGATGCTTGAAATCATTGTTCTTCCATTGTTAACCATTGTGACCTGCAAAGAAACACGTGCAGCCATCATTGCGTTGCATAAAAATGGCTTCACAGGCAAGGATATTGTGGCTACTAAGATTACACCTCAATCAACAATTTATAGGATCATCAAGAACTTCAAGAAAAGAGGTTTAATTCTTGTTAAGAAGGCTTCAGGGCATCCAAGAAAGTCCAGCAAGCGCCAGGATCATCTCCTAGAGAGGATTCAGCTGCGGGATCGGAGTGCCACCAGTGCAGAGCTTGCTCAGGAATGGCAGCAGGCAGGTGTGAGCGCATCTGCACGCACAGTGAGGCGAAGACTTTTGGAAGATGGCCTGGTGTCAAGAAGGGCAGCAAAGAAGCCACTTCTCTCCCAAAAAAACATCAGGGACAGATTGATCTTCTGCAGAAAATATGGTGAATGGACTGCTGAGGACTGGGGCAAAGTCATATTCTCCGATGAAGCCTCTTTCCAATTGTTTGGGGCATCAGGAAAAAGGCTTGTCCGGAGAAGAAAAGGTGAGCGCTACCATCAGTCCTGTGTCATGCCAACAGTAAAGCATCCTGAGACCATTCATGTGTGGGGTTGCTTATCATCCAAGGGAGTGGGCTCACTCACAATTTTGCCCAAAAACACAGCCATGAATAAAGAATGGCACCAAAACATCCTCCAACAGCAACTTCTTCCAACAATCCAACAACAGTTTGGTGAAGAACAATGCATTTTCCAGCACGATGGAGCACCGTGCCATAAGGCAAAAGTGATAACCCAGAAGTTGATTGAGAGCATGCCCAGTCGAATTGCAGAGGTCCCGAAAAAGAAGGGCCAACACTGCAAATACTGACTCTTTGCATAAATGTCATGTAATTGTCGATAAAAGCCTTTGAAACGTATGACGTGCGTGTAATTATATTTCACTACATCACAGCAACAACTGAAACAAAGATCTAAAAGCAGTTTAGCAGCAAACTTTGTGAAAACTAATATTTGTGTCATTCTCAAAACTTTTGTCCACAACTGTACAATCTTTTCACCCTGCCCTAAGTCCAGTGACACAGAAAAATAACTTTTATCCGTCTGTTAGTTAGGTGGGCGGCGGCGGCCATTTTATGCACCAGCACAGCATTTGTCAGTGTGAAATACAAGCTTGAAATACTGCAATAATATTCTGGGTTTAAAAAAAACACCCAATTTTGGCAATATCCTACATCTGGTGCCTTTGCAGCATTTGTTAGTGTGAAATACAAGCTTGAAAAAACTTCAATAATTTTCTGGGTTTAAAAAAACACCCATTTTTGGCAATACTCTACATCTGGAGAATATGCTGCATTTGTTAGTGTGAAATACAAGCTTGAAATATTGCAATAATATTCTGTTGTAAAAAAAGAACACCCATTTCTGGCAAAATACTAAATTTGCTGCCTTTGCTGCATCTGTCAGTGTGAAATACATGTGTTAGATACTGGTGTTCTATTCTGTTATTAAAAAACACCCATTTTGGGCAAGATCCAAAAAATACTCCAAGTGCCCCCATAATGTGCCAGTATAAAATACCCCTATATAGTGCCCCAAGTAAATGCCCCCATAGTGCTTCTCTCCCCTTCCTCCTAGTGCCCCCATAATGTACCAGTATAAAATGCCCCATATATAGTGCCCCAGTAGATGCCCTCAGTGTCCCTCATAATTTGCAAGTATAAAATACCCCTTCTTAGTGCCCCCCGTAGATGACCCCATAGTACTCCTCTCCCCCCTCCCATATAGTGCCCACCAATAATGCGCCAGTAAGAAGTGCCCACCCTAATGTGCCAGTAACAAGAACCCGCCTAATGTGCCAGTAACAAGATTCCCCCCTAATGTGCCAGTAACAAGATCCCCCCTAATGTGCCAATAACAAGAGCCCCCTAATGTTCCAGTAACAAGAGGCCCCCCTAATGTTCCAGTAACAAGAGGCCCCCTAATGTTCCAGTAACAAGAGGCCCCCTAATGTTCCAGTAACAAGAGCCCCTCTAAAGTGCCAGTAACAAGAGCCCCCCCTAATGTGCCAGTAAAAACTATTGTACATATAAAAAACAAACAAAAAAACACTGATACTTACCTCCATGTCAGCGATGTGATGCAGGCCTCTTCCGGCCTGTGTCCCACGCTGTACGGCTCGGCAGTGCGATGACGTTATCGTGCCGCCTGAGCCGGCCTCTGATAGGCTGCCGGCCTAGTGCCTGCAGCCTATCAGAGGAAGGGGAAGGGACACTCCTCTCCCTCCCCTGCCCGTTCGCATTCACAGCACATCCATCTGTATCGCTGTCCTGAGGACGGCGATATACAGTTGCAAGAAAAAGTATGTGAACCCTTTGGAATGATATGGATTTCTGCACAAATTGGTCATAAAATGTGATCTGATCTTCATCTAAGTCACAACAATAGACAATCACAGTCTGCTTAAACTAATAACACACAAAGAATTAAATGTTACCATGTTTTTATTGAACACACCATGTAAACATTCACAGTGCAGGTGGAAAAAGTATGTGAACCCTCAGATTTAATAACTGGTTGAACCTCCTTTAGCAGCAATAACTTCAACCAAACGTTTCCTGTAGTTGCAGATCAGATGTGCACAACGGTCAGGAATAATTCTTGACCATTCCTCTTTACAGAACTGTTTCAGTTCAGCAATATTCTTGGGATGTCTGGTGTGAATCACTCTCTTGAGGTCATGCCACAGCATCTCAATCAGGTTGAGGTCAGGACTTTCACTAGGCCACTCCAGAACGTGTATTTTCTTTTGTTTAAGCCATACTGTTGTTGATTTACTTCTATGCCTTGGGTCGTTGTCCTGTTGCAACACCCATCTTCTGTTGAGCTTCAGCTGGTGGACAAATGGCGTTAAATTCTCCTGCAAAATGTCTTGATAAACTTGGGAATTCATTTTTTCCTTCGATGATAGCAATCTGTCCGTGCCCTGATGCAGCAAAGCAGCCCCAAACCATGATGCTCGCACCACCATATTTCACAGTTGGGATGAGGTTTTGATGTGGGTGTGCTGTGCCTCTTTTTCTCAACACATAGGGCCAGATTTATCATTAGCTCAGGTCAGAATAATGGAGTGAAAAAGTCCCAAAAAAGTCCCAAATGCTAAAACTGCGCACAAATTGCGACTTTTTTTCTGCTCTTCACTATGCTCTCCAGTTTTCTGAAAGTGGGCGTGTTTTCTTATGTAAATGAATCTCTAGACTGATTTACTATTGGGACTATTTAAAAAGTCGCAAAAAAGTCGCAAAAAAGTCGCAATTTCACTCCAGTGAGGACCATGCTTATCTTTTGAGACTTTTTAATAGAACATGCGACTTTTTCATAAAAACGTGCGACTTTTCGTAAAGATGTGCGACTTTTGCAAAGCTGCTTACTGACGGATAAACTGCTACCGTCAAACCACATTTATTACAGTCTTAAAGGGCCGATCATAAATCTGACTTGGCTAAAACTGACTTTAGCCATATGTTAAAGTGGAGTGAGCTGTCAGAGTAATGATAAATCTGGCCCATAGTGTTGTGTGTTTCTTCCAAACAAATCAACTTTGGTTTCATCTGTCCACAGAATATTTTGCCAGTACTGCTGTGGAACATCCAGGTGCTCTTGTGCAAACTGTAAACGTGCAGCAATGTTTTTTTTCTGGACAGCAGTGGCTTCCTCTGTGGTATCCTCCCATGAAATCCATTCTTGTTGAGTGTTTTACGTATCATAGATTCGCTAACAGGGCTGTTAGCATATGCAGAGACTTTTGTAGGTCTTAAGTTGACACTCTAGAATTCTTCTTCACCTCACTGAGCAGTCTGCGCTGTTCTCTTGCAGTTAGTGCTGAACTTACTCCATTTATAGACAATTTGTCTTACCGTGGACTGATGAACAGCATACAGCAATGCTTTTGGAGATACTTTTATAACCCTTCCCAAGTCAACAATTCTTAATCGTCGGTCTTCTAAGAGCTCTTTTGAGCGAGGCATCATTCACATCAGGCAATGCTTCTTGTGAAAAGCAAACCCAGAACTGGTGTGTGTTTTTTAAAGGGCAGGGCAGCTGTAACCAACACCTCCAATCTCATCTCATTAATTGGATTCCAGTTGGCTGACACCTCATTCCAATTTGCTATTTGAGATGTCATTAATCTAGGGGTTCACATACTTTTTCCACCTGTACTGTGAATGTTTACATGGTGTGTTCAATAAAAACAAGGTAACATATAATTCTTTGCATGTTATTAGTTTAAAGGGAGTCTGTCACCACATTTTAGCATATTAGACTGATCAAAAAGCGTTATATGTGCCACCGAGAACTTAAAAACGGTACCTTTGTTGTATCTAATGGAGTTTTCTTTCAGCCAAAAATAAACTTTTAAGATTCCACTGCGGCTGCGCGGTCAAATTGGTAGCAAGCGCAGTGGAAAAGGAGAGAGGAGGAGAGTAAACGGGCGGGCAGAGGCACACGGAGGGCGGGGTTATGAGCCGTTGAGGAGGTGCTGCCTGGGGCTCGGACGATTGAGACGCCGCCCTGGGCACTTGAGAGGGCGCATTTACAGATTCTTAAAAGTGCAAGTGACCTGTGTAGTTCGGAGGAAGAGGCGGTGGTCGCACAGAGCCACATCAAAGCAGAAGAGGGAGCAGGGTGCAAAAGTGGAGCGGCCGTCCCCTAGACAGAACGCCTGTACTGCCCAATGCAGTAAGGGACCGAGCACACCAAAGCCAGCTTCAATGAGTTCCTTGGCGTGGCAGTTCTTCAGACAATGTGCTGACGACAAGACATGAGTGGTTTTCACGCTGTGCAATCAGAGCCTGAAGCGAGGCATAAACGTTCTCAACCTGAGCACAACCTGCATGACCAGGCATCTAAATGAAAAGCACGAGCTACAGTGGAGTAGAAACCTCAAAAACTAAGAAAGGTCTTGGGCTCCTACTGCTTCCTCTTTTGCTGCACTCGGCCTCTTTACCCACCTCTGGAGTGACAGTGGAACCTGCCACCCCGCAAACAGAGGATCTGCCAGCAACACCACCACCTGGGTCACCAAACATCTCCACAATGTCCCACGCAAGCATTCAGCTCTCCATCTCCCAAACACTGGAGCGGAAGAAGAAGTACCCCCCTACCGACCCGCGATCCCTGGCCCTGAATGCCCTCAAAATTCCTGGCCTTTGATATGCTGTCATTCTGTCTGGTGGAGCCGAAGAGTTTTAAAATCCTTATGGCGGTGGCTGTCCCACAGTACATCGTGCCCAGCCGCCACTACTTTTCCAGGTGAGCCATCTCTTCCCTGCACAACCAAGTGGGGGACAAAATCAGGTGTGCACTGCGCAACGCTATCTGTGGCAAGCAACAAAAGAGAAGGCGGCACTGCCGGGTGTCACTAACGAGTGCACTGGGTCCTCAACCACCTGGCCCTTTAAATACACAAGGTGGTCCGCAACCACTAAGTCAGGTGCAATGACCATGCAGAAAGGAAAATAGAAACGTCAGCACTCACCAGTGTTGATAAAGCGGTTCGGGGTCAAGTTCGGGTCCTGAACGCGAACCTTTTTGTGAAGCTCGGCCAAAACTGTCGAACCCAAACATCCAGGTGTCCGCTCAACTCTAGTTATAACCTATCCTGTGAATAGGGGATAACTTTACATAACCCCAATACCCCTTTAAGAAACCAAGTCCTTTCCTGGGTACGGGACTTAAAGGGGTTCTGCAGTTCTTTATAACTGATTATCTATACTCTGGATAAATTCCGACACCTTGGACACTCCAGGAGTTCAGCGGACTTCTCTCTGTTCACTGCAGGCTCACTCACAATTTTGCCCAAAAACACAGCCATGAATAAAGAATGGTACCAAAACACCCTCCAACAGCAACTTCTTCCAACAATCCAACAACAGTTTGGTGAAGAACAATGCATTTTCCAGCACGATGGAGCACCGTGCCATAAGGCAAAAGGTATAACTAAGTGGCTCAGGGACCAAAACGTTGACATTTTGGGTCCATGGCCTGGAAACTCCCCAGATCTTAATCCCATTGAGAACTTGTGGTCAATCCTCAAGAGGCGGGTGGACAAACAGAAACCCACTAATTCTGACAAACTCCAAGAAGTGATTTTGAAAGAATTGGTTGCTATCAGTCAGGAATTGGCCCAGAAGTTGATTGAGAGCATGCCCAGTCAAATTGCAGAGGTCCCGAAAAAGAAGGGCCAACACTGCAAATACTGACTCTTTGCATAAATGTCATGTAATTGTCGATAAAAGCTTTTAAAAAAGTATGAAGTGTGTGTAATTATATTTCACTACATCACAGAAACAACTGAAACAAAGATCTAAAAGCAGTTTAGCAGCAAACTTTGTGAAAACTAATATTTGTGTCATTCTCAAAACATTTGGCCACGACTGTATACACACACATAGGACCTATTTTGCATGCAAAAAGTTTTTTATATATCCCGAATATCCACAAATTTTGCTGATATACACGTATGTATCTCCGCTGCCAGTGCATTAAGTTGGAACATACACATGTATAGCAGCTGGATAAACACAAGGTCCCATCCCCTTGTAAAAGAGGACTAATGCCTTGATCTCAACAAAAAAGTGCGTATGTGCATACAGGTCCTTCAAAAAAAATTAGCATATTATGATAAAGTTCATTATTTTCTGTAATGTACTGATAAACATTAGACTTTCATATATTTTAGATTCATTACACACAACTGAATTAGTTCAAGCCTTTTATTGTTTTAATATTGATGATTTTGGCATACAGCTCATGAAAACCCAAAATTCCTATCTAAAAAAATTAGCATATTTCATCCGACCAATAAAAGAAAAGTGTTTTTAATACAAAAAAAGTCAACCTTCAAATAATTATGTTCAGTTATGCACTCAATACTTGGTCGGGAGTCCTTTTGCAGAAATGACTGCTTCAATGCGGCATGGCATGGAGGCAATCAGCCTGTGGCACTGCTGAGGTGTTATGGAGGCCCAGGATGCTTCGATAGCGGCCTTAAGCTCATCCAGAGTGTTGGGTCTTGCGTCTCTCAACTTTCTCTTCCCAATATCCCACAGATTCTCTATGGGGTTCAGGTCAGGAGAGTTGGCAGGCCAATAGAGCACAGTAATACCATGGTCAGTAAACCATTTACCAGTGGTTTTGGCACTGTGAGCAGGTGCCAGGTCGTGCTGAAAAATGACATCTTCATCTCCATAAAGCTTTTCAGCAGATGGAAGCATGAAGTGCTCCAAAATCTCCTGATAGCTAGCTGCATTGACCCTGCCCTTGATAAAACACAGTGGACCAACACCAGCAGCTGACATGGCCCCCCAGACCATCACTGACTGTGGGTACTTGACACTGGACTTCAGGCATTTTGGCATTTCAGTCTCCCCAGTCTTCCTCCAGACTCTGGCACCTTTATTTCCGAATGACATGCAAAATTTGCTTTCATCCGAAAAAAGTACTTTGGACCACTGAGCAACAGTCCAGTGCTGCTTCTCTGTAGCCCAGGTCAGGCGCGTCTGCCGCTGTTTCTGGTTCAAAAGTGGCTTGACCTGGGGATTGCAGCACCTGTAGCCCATTTCCTGCACATGCCTGTACACGGTTGCTCTGGATGTTTCTACTCCAGACTCAGTCCACTGCTTCCGCAGGTCCCCCAAGGTCTGGAATCGGTCCTTCTCCACAATCTTCCTCAGGGTCCGGTCACCTCTTCTCGTTGTGCAGCGTTTTCTGCCACACTTTTTCCTTCCCACAGACTTCCCACTGAGGTGCCTTGATACAGCACTCTGGGAACAGCCTATTCGTTCAGAAATGTCTTTCTGTGTCTTACCCTCTTGCTTGAGGGTGTCAATGATGGCCTTCTGGACAGCAGTCAGGTCGGCAGTCTTACCCATGATTGCGGTTTTGAGTAATGAACCAGGCTGGGAGTTTTTAAAAGCCTCAGGAATCTTTTGCAGGTGTTTAGAGTTAATTAGTTGATTCAGATGATTAGGTTAATAGCTCATTTAGAGAACCTTTTTATGATAAGAATTTTGGGTTTTCACGAGCTGTATGCCAAAATCATCAATATTAAAACAATAAAAGGCTTGAGCTACGTCAGTTGTGTGTAATGAATCTAAAATATATGAAAGTCTAATGTTTATCAGTACATTACAGAAAATAATGAACTTTATCACAATATGGAAATTTTTGGAGAAGGACCTGTATTATCATCCATTATCATCCCCAGAAGAAGGCATCCCAGCCGAAACACGCGTCGGGGTACGTGGCTCTCTTGAGTTTGGACAGTTTTTTTTATTATATGGGTATGTAATTTCAAAGTGTGAGGCTACTCTTTGCTCCGATAACCAATGCTTCTGTAACATAATTTAGTTACTCTTGTATATGGTGCAGGGATCGATCTTTGTGACTTTTTAATTTCATCTATTTAGATATAGCTATTTAGTTGATAGATTCCTGTGTATATGTATTTGTATATGCATATGTATCCGTACATGGTTCTACTTTTGGGGCACTGGCAGTAATCTCACATATATGTCCACACATCTTTATAGGACTTTGTTTCTGTATCTCTATATTTTTTATAATGGATAATAATATGTACATACACACTTTTTTGCTGAGATCAAGGCATTAGTCCTCTTTTACAAGGGGATGGGACCTTGTGTTTATCCAGCTGCTATACACGTGTATGTTCCAACTTGATGCACTGGCAGCGGAGATACATACGTGTATATCAGCAAAATTTGTGGATATTCGTGATATATAAAAAAACTTTTTGCATGCAAAATAGGTCCTATGTGTGTGTATATACGTGTACAAGTTTTGAGTTATGCACTTGCACTTTCATTGGACATTTGTGAGTCTTAGCTGAGTGTTGGCCTCATTGCCCTCTTTGTATGTAATTATGTTATGTCCCCTCAGGTGTAGTCCACCTTTTTATCTGATGTGATATATCACATATAAATTATTTTTTTATATATTGTCTAATAAAGTATATGTACATTTTGCTACTATACCCGTCTAGTTTCAAATTATCCTTTGTTTGTGTTAGTCAGAAACACGTAGACTGATCTTCCTGGGGGGATGTTTTTTGTATGCTGCGCGGTCTGTTTTTAATTCTGTCTAATAAATAGAATTTTTTTTTATTCTCAAGTGCTTGAACCAAACTTGGACCTCATTTAGGGAGGAAGACTAATGAATCTTTTGATGCATGTGTCTTTACAGAGGAAGAGGTACTAAGTCAGCTGTCTAAAATTAATACAAATGAGATATTGTTTAATATCTTTATCAGCAAAATTGTAGAAGGCCTCGATGGTAAGGTGTGTCTTTTTGCTGATGACACTAAGATTTGTAACAGGGTTGATGTTCCTGGAGGGATACACCAAATGGAAAAGGATTTAGGAAAAGTAGATGGTCAAACATCTGGCAACTAAAATGTAATGTTGATAAGTGCAAGATAATGCACCTGGGGCGTAAAAACCCAAGAGCAGAATATACAATCGGTGATACAGTCCTAACCTCAGTATCTGAGGAAAGGGATTTAAGGGTCATTATTTCAGAAGACTTACAGGTAGGCAGACAATGTCATAGAGCAGCAGGAAATGCTAGCAGAATGCTTGGGTGTATAGGGAGAGGAATTACCAGTAGACAGAGGGGGGGGGGGCGCTCTACAGAGCACTAGTGAGACCTCATCTGGAGTATTGTGCTCAGTACTGGAGACCATATCTCCAGAAGGATATTGATACTTTGGAGAGAGTTCAGAGAAGAGCTACTAAACTAGTACATGGATTGCAGGATAAAACTTACCAGGAAAGATTAAAGGACCTTGACATGTATAGCTTGGAAGAAAGACGAGACAGAGGGGATATGAGAGAGACTGCTAAATACATAAAGGGAATCAACAAGGTAAAAGAGGAGAGTATATTTAAAAGAAGAAAAACTGCTACAAGAGGACATAGTTTTAAATTAGCGGGGCAATGGTTTAAAAGTAATATCAGGAAGTATTACTGAGAGAGTAGTGGATGCATGGAATAGCCTTCCTGCAGAAGTGGTAGCTGCAAATACAGTGGAGGAGTTTAAGCATGCATGGGATAGGCATAAGGCCATCCTTCATATAAGATAGGGCCAGGGGCTATCCCTAGTATTCAGTATATTGGGCAGACTAGATGGGCCAAATGGTTCATATCTGCCGACACATTCTATGTTTCTAAACCTTTTTTTGCAATTTAAAAATGTTGTTGTCATTTTAAATGAGTCTCCCAGCATGTGTAAGAGGTCAAATAAATGAGCAGGGGGTGGGCCTGCATAATCTGATGAGGCCTGGGGCATGTGGCAGGCTGGGCCTGACCTACCTGCATAATATGGGATTGGAAGGCACTTTAGCTATGCAATATGGGAGAGAGGGTTACCACTATGTGATATGGGATGGGAGGGTAGATGAAACTTAGGATACTTAATATGGGATGTATGGAGACACTGGGGCTACCCAACTGTAGAAATCAGATAGCAAGGCCTTACTTAGGATTTGTACAATAAAAGAAAGAAAAAAAACTGTATACGGCGCCAAATGCCTCAGAAGTAATCGGCTGCTTGTAGTTGAATGGTAAAATATGGAGTAGTTCCAATCACGATTTCAAAATCACAATGTTTGTGTAACAAGCAGAGTTGCCTTTTAAAATGATAATAATAATAGTGCATTAAAAACCCCTGTGAGAATATAAATAAATTTCAAGTAAAAAATCACTTCACCCAGGAGGGGCAGGGTGGGATAAAGCACATAACACCCACTCTGCTTCCTCCTGCGCCTGGGTCGCCTATAAGATCGTCCGGAAAAAACGGCAGTCACAAATGGAATGTCTGGTTATTTCCTTTTTATTAGCACAGGGTAAGGGTGAGGGTAGGCTCAACGCTGCCTCTCTGTGCCCGCGTGGACAGGAGGTGTGTGTGTAAACTGTACCAACCTGACCTCTCTTGCTCCTCATGGAGGGCGTAACGTCACGTTTTTGGTAACCTGGGACGATGCCACGTTTCGTGAGTTCGACGTAATTGACGTCAAGTGGGCACGAGGTGTCACAATCCCATACAGAAAACCCCAAAAAGATAAAGTACCAGCAGATACACTGAGACAGATTTTAGACTAGTCATTCACATTTTCCCTGAGATTTTAAATGTATATTGTACATTTTTAGTTTATTACCCCCTTACCCTACCCCCTCAAAAATATTTTTGTTAAAATGGCAAAAAAAAAATGAAAAAAAATGTCCTCGCAGGTAGCGGATTTTTTATTTACTTTTTTTTTTTACTCATTTGTACAGCTTTATTTTTGATCCACATGAGGTATAAAACTTCCATATAAAATCTTCTAACATAGTATTGACCAAATATCATCAGATCATGTTAACCTTCTAATTGTGGATTAGAAGCCAGATACTGATAAGTTCAGTACTGTTGCAGTCGTAGAAACTGGTAGAGAATAGTAAAAAGACTTTTCAGTCTATTGTCGTCAGAGCCAGATTTCACCTTTTTATTATTAAAATTTTTATTATAATTTTTTTTTTTTTTTCAAAATAAGAAAACAATACACGGTACATATTTGATAAGCAAAGCGTCTAACATGATGCTGTTGTTGATACAAAGGTTATACATTCTAAGTGCATAAAGGTTCCTGAAAAGTATTAATATGCACAGCAGTTCCATAATCTATGTATATGCATTATTAATTGCATAATGATGATATTTACCATTAATGGGAAAGCTTAGCACATTCAAAATAGATGTAGGAAAATCCAAGGGTATGAAAGGGTATGAAAGATGGTACTTTTATCCTATTCTAATCAAACATTGGACTAAGGTGGAAAAATCGGTCAATAAGTGAACCTAAACTCCCGCCATAGTCGCCATTGTTTTGCGATTTTTTGATGATTCCTAGCTTCCCATGCGGATAGTTCCTCAAAACAGTACAGTTGGTCCACTTTTTGTCTCCACTGTTCATAGATGGAAGAGTAGTTGAAAGCCAGTGTTTCGGAACCAATAGACGTGCTGCAATAAGCAGTTGTTTAAATAGAAAGGGGGGAGGACGAGGGTCCCCTGGCTCATTTGTTTCATAAATGCTAAGCAGGGCTTTGAGAGGAGAAATTGTCACTGTGGTTTGGCATATTAGGTTGCATAGGCGAAATATTTCCTTCCACCAATTGATTATAGCAGGACACTCCCACCAGATATCTATCACTTAGACATCTCCAACAGTTATCAGAGGATGATTCAGAGAAAAGGCAGGTAATGTCTGGCGTTTTATACCATCTAATTAGTAGCTTGTATCCGCTTTCTTGTATGCGGACAAATCTAGACGCAATATGTGGAGCTAAGAGTATGTCTGGTAGACTGGAGAGAGGAAAATTTTGACCCAGATCTCGTTCCCAATGCCTTATGTATGCAGGTTTGGTGAGTAGGGGGGGGAGGGGTGTTCAGCCTATGAAATAGTTGGGAGATAAGCTTTTTTGTTGGGTTGAAGTTGTGTTGAATGAGGGCCTCTATCCAAACTAAAGGTCGGAGAAAGTCACCTCTAGAGGTATGTTGGGAGAGGTATGAGTGAAGGTATGATATAGGAGACATGCATTGGTGATTTGGTGTGAGCAATTTTTGGAGCTCTGAAATAGGTAACACCTGGCCCTCTGGGTCGAAGAGAGAGGAGATGGGTATAGTTAGTTCTCTCAGGGGTCGTGGGGTACATTTAATTACCAATGGAAGAGCTGTACCCAGTATATCTCTCAGAGAAAGGAAGGGTGACGGGAAAGGTATTGAGCAATGGGTGGTTTGAAACCATTTCCATGCTTTCAATGTGGCTTGGATGATGGGGTATGATGAGGAGGCTAAATTAATAAGACTGGAATTTCCCAATAATATGGAAAGCAGTGGTATACCTAATAGCTCCTGTTCCATCGCTACCCATGGTTTAGGGTTTGAATTCCTGAGCCATTCCACTGCCCTGGATATAAGTACTGCTTTCCCATATAGTTCAGGGTCTGGTAGTGCCATTCCTCCAGACCGCTTAGGGCGAGATAGTGTGTCGTACGATAGCCTGGGTCTCTTGCAGTTCCATAAAAATTTACAGAAAATTTTCCTAAGGGAATCATAATAGGTTTTAGTTATGTGTATGGGTAGAACCTGTTGCAGGTACGTGAGGTGTGGGATAATTAAGGACATAAGGAGGTTTTTCCTGCCAAACCATGATATTATGTGGGCATTCAAACTATATAGACTGGAGGATATGGATTGTAGAAGTGGGGAGTAGTTGAGAGTGAACAGATCAGCTACATTTGGGCTTATCTTGATTCCAAGATATGTGAGGAAAGGAGATGACCAGTCGAATGATGAGTTGGTTTTTAAGCGATTTTGTGTTGTTAAGGGGATACCAAAGCAAAAGACAAGTGATTTTTGTTCATTTATTTTAAAATTGGAGAGGGCGCTATATTTGTCTAAATGATATTGAATTGCTGAGAGTGATGTTTCTGGGTTAGAGGTCATGATCATAATGTCGTCCGCGAAGGCAGACAATTTATGCTCCTGACCCCCCAAAAATATACCCTTAATATCAGGATCTGTTCTCAATCAGATTAGTAGGGGTTCAAGGGCTAGAACAAAAATTAGGGGTGAAAGGGGGCATCCTTGGCGGGTGCCATTTCGTATACTGAAGGGGTCTTGGTAGTATATAGCAAAGGTGGCTTGTACAAGGGGACCAGATAGGCCGAATCCCCGCAGGACCTGGTTAAGATAGGACCAGTTAATCCTATCAAATGCTTTCTCCGCGTCTGTACTAAGTAGGAGGAGAGGTTTGGATCAGAGGGCAGCGTAGTACACAACATTTAGAACTCTAGATGTGTTATCTCTGCCCTCCCTACCCCGGATGAAGCCCACCTGGTCCCTATGTACCAATGACGGGAGAACCGTAGACAAACGATTCGCCAGCATCTTTGCTAGTAGCTTAAGGTCGATGTTGAGGAGTGAAATTAGTCTATAGTTAGCGCATTGGTTAGGGTTTTTCCCTTCCTTGGGTATCAACATAATATGGGCTATTGTCATATCTCTTGAGAGTTGTTTCCCTTGGACGGTCGAGTTGCAAACCGAAAGCAGGTGGTGGAGAATAAGTTGTTGGAAGGTTCTGTAATGCGAGACAGTTAATCCGTCTGGGCCTGGGCTTTTGCTAGGAGGTGCTTGTTTTAGTGCCGTTGTTAGTTCTTCCAGTGTGAATAGAGATGATATTTTCCGTTTGATATCCGTGGGGAGAGATTGAAGGTCTAGTGTTTCTAAGAAGGATGAAGTAAGGGTGGAGTGGGAGTCCGATGTAAGTGTAGAGTAGTGATGAGCGGCAGGGGTCATATTCGAATTCGCAATATTTTGCGAATATTTTGTAGAATTTGCGCTTTTTTTTTACTCGAAAAATCGGCAAGGTAATGATTGTGTAATATGCTAATTTTTGTAATTCGAATTTTCGGATTTTTATTTTTTATTGCAAATTTTTCAACTTACAACTATTAGAGAAAGAAGATTATAGCACTATATTAGCTAAATTGCTCTATATTCGATTTTTTTTCGAATATTCGCTATATTGCCATAACTTTGTTTTTTCGAATATTCGTAATATTCTAAAACAAGAATATATAGCAATATAGCGAATATAAAAAACAAATATAGAGATAAATTCGCAAACACTACTACTCCTAAAGTCAAGTATATTGCAGCCTTCTTATTGGCCCACAAGCTAGAAGCAGGGAGAAATCATGTGTACTGATAAAAAAAAAAATCTAATAAAAAAAAAAAGGGGGGGGGGAATTTGAATATTCGAAATTACGAATATATATAACTATATTCGAAATATTCGCAAATTTTCGAAGTACCTATATTCGCGATTAAAATTTGAAATTCGAATATTCGTGATCAACACTAGAGGGCAAATTATATAGGGATTCATAGAATTCCTTGAAACGGGACGCTATTAACTTAGAGGAGTATAGGGGAGAACCCTGGGGGGCAGAATCTATTTGGTGAATGTAGTTTGCTGCTTTCCTATTTTCTTCTACGCATCATAAACTTTGATGCTTTATCCCCATGGGTGAAGAACTTGTGCTGTGGATATAGAAAATACTTGGTTGTTGAGTGTTGTAGGAGAGACTTTATTTCTGATCTAAGATTGGAAAGTTCCTGTAGGTGGGATTCTGACAGGGAGCATTTGTGCAGAGATTCAAGGGTTTTAATTTTTTGGCATAAGGCATCTAACTTTTTTCCCCCTTTCTTTTTTGAGGAATGAGCCCAGTCTAATAAAGTGCCCTCTGATGTATGGTTTATGGGCATCCCATAGTGATTGGTCAGATGTTTCTGGGCATTTATTTTATATAAAGTATTCGTTTAAAAGATCGGATATTTTTTCTTTGGTCAGTTTGTCACCCAAAAGTGACTCGTTCAAGCGCCATCTAAATTTATTTGAAGTCGGTAAAACTTTAAGTGAAACTTTAAGGAAGATGGGGGCGTGATCTGATAAGTGGATGGATCCCATTTTTGCTTCGTGACATAGCTGCAGGTGTGCCTTAGATATAAATAAGTAATCCAATCTTTGATAGGATTCATGGACATGAGAATAAAAACTGTAATCCCTCAATTTGGGATGTAGCGTACGACATACATCGATAAGATGTAGGTTCCAAAATCCCTCCCTTATTCCGCGCAATGCGCTGGCAGATAAAGCAGATCTCTGGGAAGATGAATCAAGTTGTGGAGTTAGGGTAGCATTTAAATCACCTTCCAGAACCACCAAACCTTCCGCAAAGTTCTCAATGATTGGCAAGATTGCGGAAAACCATCTGGACTGACCTGAATTAGGGGCATAAAGACTAATGATGGTGTACATTTGAGGGCCTATGCTACCCTTAAACAGGATGTACCTCCCCTCTGGATCCTGCAGGTGTGAGGTGTACTTGAACGGGACCTTCCTCTGAAATCCAATACTCACCCCTCCCGAAGAAGATTAATCACCACCACAGTGATACCACTGGGAGTAGTGAGCAAAGGATAGGTTAGGGTAATGATTACATTTGAAGTGTGTCTCCTGTAGGAGCAAGACACTGGCCCCAGATTTGCGCAACAATGTAAAGATCTGACTCCTCTTAGAGGGGGAGTTGAAGCCCCTAACATTGTAGGACACAAATGATAAGTCAGCCATGGTGACTAAAACGTAGAGGGTTACCTAGCTGGGGTGCGTCCTCTCCCCAGGGAGACACACTTCGTTCATGCAAGATCTGAACTTTCAGGCTGGGCGAGTTGGATCTCAGAGGTTTCTCAAATATTCTTTGTTTCTTCAGAGAAGATGGAATATGTATCTTAAACAATACAAAAACAGTAGCATGTAAAACAAAAGTATAAACTTTTAACAGTGTGTACCCGTTAAGGCGGGTCATAACAGTGAATAAAGTGAGGGTCGCAAGGGGGGAAAATGGTTGATCAACCCAGTTACAATCCTCATAGCGCCGGATAAGGCCTCAAAGGAGAGGCTATCAGACAGGAGAGAAAGGTCAATTAAGGCCAAAGAGGATAGGCATAGTAGGTTAGGAATGAATGCAGACAGAAGGATAAGATTGGTATGGGGTGGGAGGGGCTTAAGCTATGAGAGTAAAGGGAAGGTATGATTCAGAAAGTATAGGAAAAGGACCGAAGCTAATGTGCTGCAGAACATTAAGTGAAGACAGTTAACATTACTGGACCCGTCCCTATGGGGTGAACTGTATGTTCCTTCGCTTGGCTTTCTGCGATTTTGGAGTGCACGGAGATTCGAATGGCACTATCACAGGAAGCTCTGGAAGTTCCAAGATGTCCTGGTAAAGCTCCCAGTTCTACATTTCCATGGGTGGAATCTGCAGGTGTTCAAAAACTCTGGCTAGGTTGGCATACGCTGAGATAGAGAGCCGGAGCCCGGCATGAGCAAAGGTAAGTCCGAATGGGAATGTCCATCGATATAAAATCGCTGTAAGTTCGCTCAGGATCGGCTCCATAGCTTTGCTGAGCGTTTGTTTTAGTAATCAGTGGGTAATCGGGAGCGCCGTCCTGCTGTGAGAATCTTCATTATCAGGCTCCCCTTCCGAAAGATCAGTAGCGCGCTCACTAACCTTGAGCAAGGGCGTCGGCGCCATCTTGGGCTCTCGCTCCGCAACAGTGGCGGCTGCTTTTCGGATGAATTTATCCATTTCACCGCCTGAATTAGCGGATTTATTGGTACTGGAGGAGTCTCAAGATCTAGGCTGGCCTATCTTGACCTTTTCTCCGGTTGTCTGCTTGCGTGTGCTGGTGCTATGTAGGATCTAGTACGGAGAGCTCCTGACTAAGCTGCCATCACAGTCAGGTGCTAGCTCCGCCCCCCGCTGGTAGCTAATTTTGATTCTATGCAGCAGCTGCAGCTTTGCTATAAGGCAGTAATTGCAGCTGGAACATACTAGCACACCTAACTTCAGCTCCTCAAGTTTCACTCACTGGCTCACAGCTTTCCCTGCCTTTCCTTATTTTACCCAATTATTCATTCTAACCTTTCCCTTCACTGTCCCTCACACTAGAATAGAGCATTGATTGTGACTGTAAATTGTCCCTAAGATGGTTTTCTGTCAATGCAAGACCCATCCAACCTCATTCATACCTCAACACAGAATGATTTTGTGCTTGTTCTGCTCGGGACCATCCCTGCCTGCTGCAGCACTGATTGGCTCATCCAGGCTGTCTGTCAGTCCAGGAGACAATAAGGACACACCCCTCCCACCCCATGTCCTCTTAGGGTCATGTGAGAACCCTTCTTCTTCCTCCCTAGTACTATTTCCCTCCGACATGTGCAGTAAAATGACGCTGCACAGCATTTTACTGGATTTGTCCTTAACAAAGTTGAAATGGTTCGAGTTCAGATGCTGAACAAAATTTCAAAATTACAATACAAGTCGTAAGAAGCCCACATCGTTACAAACTGGATCGCTCATCTCTAACACGACGCAACAAAAATAAACCTTTTGTCTACTACTGGGCAAAAACCATTTTTCCTATACTAAATCGACGGTGCGGATTACAAATCCAAAGTCAGAATTGTTGTAACACGTCAAGAAATTTTGCTATGCATAAGTATGCCTAAATTAATTAAACGCAATGAATAATTTTGAACAGAACAAGTTTTACTCCAACAATTACCTGATCTACATCAAAGTTTGCATAGTAAACAGTGTATGAAAATATAATAGAATACAAAAATTTCAAAAGTCAAGTTTTTTCAGTTTAAAAGTCTTACTTGAGCGAGGCCCAGTACTGTTAAAAGTGCTTCTTTTGTGTTTCTTAATGGTCATATTTTCCCGTTGCAAAAACCAGCAGTAGTCCCCCATCATGTTGGGATTCCAGTGGCCTTGATACCTGTTCTCCATTGTAGAAATATCTTTATGGAACCGCTCTGCATGTTTGTCACTTACATGTCCCAAATTGGGTGGGAAAAAGTCAAGATGGGAATGTAAAAACCGCACTTTTAATGACATTCGGCAGCCAAGTTGTTCATATTCTGTAAACATGTTGTCTACTAATTCAGCATAGTCTGCAGCTCATCTCTTCCCAAGGAAGTTCTGCTCTTCTAGCACAAATGCATCCCAAGCTGCAAGACGCACTTGCTTTGTCAGATTCTTGTGCTGATCATAAGTAGTGTATTTGCCACATATGTAGCAGAAATTGTCTGGATTGTTAATACGTTTGCGTTTATCTTAAGTTTCAAAACTGATAGCACTATAACAGATCACTTTATTAAAATCTGTCCAGGTTGCCTTATATACTTACTGCTGACATCATCCTGAGTACGTCCGGACAGGTCTGGACATGTCCATTGGAATATCTCCAATATAATGCATTAATATTATAACTGAATAGGCTTTGCATGTACTTAACTCTGAATAGCAGAGACCCGCGGCACATGTATGCGATCAGTCATAAGGCTGCATACATTTTACCTTTCTGATGCCGTGGTCAAATGTGACCACAGCATCTGTGCAGTCTGGAAGCTGAAGTCACGCACTTCCGCTCCGGTAACAGTGTTCCACGGCTGAGATCTGGGAACCAATTACATTGATCTAATAGGCTAAACCCTCAAGCAAGCTTCGGTGCCTATTAGATGACTATACCAATAGAGGCCACTAGTTAGCAGCATTGTATTAGTATAGTGCACATGAAGTGTTCAATGGTGTCTATATAGACATCAATGAACACAATAGGCAATCAAATGATTGCCAGTTATTGTCACCCAAGGTGACTTAAGAAACGTAAAGAAAGGCTGCATTTATTTTACCTTTCAGATGCCGTGGTCAAATGTGACCTCGGCATCTGTGCAGTCTGGAAGCTGAAGTCACGCACTTCCGCTCCAGTAACAGTGTTCCACGGCTGAGATCGGAGACTCTGTTACATTGATCTAATAGGCTAAACCCTCAAGCAGGCTTCGGTGCCTATTCGATGACTATACCAATAGAGGCCACTAGTTCGCAGCATTGTATTAGTATAGTGCACATGAAGTGTTCAATGGTGTCTATATAGACATCAATGAACACAATAGGCAATCTAATGATTGCCAGTTATTGTCACCCAAGGTGACTTAAAAAAAGTAAAAAAAAGATTTAGCAAATATAAATAAATAAAAATTGTTCAAATCACCCCCTTTCCCTAAAATAAAATAAAAAATACTTAAACAATAAAAAAATAAACATCATGGGCATTGCCGCCTACAAAAATGCCCATACTATTAAAATATAACATATTAATCGCATATGGAAAATGGCGTAACGTGAAAAAAATAAAAACAGGCATTTTGCCAGTTTTTGTCACTTCAACTACCCAATATTTTTTTTTTTATAAAAAGTTATCAAAAAGTCGCACACACTATCACTGAAAAGAACAGATAGTCCCACATACAGTCATGTGAAAAAATTAGGACACCCTTTACAAGCATGTGGTTTTTTGTAACATTTTTAATAAAAGGTTATTTCATCTCCGTTTCAACAATACAGAGAGATTAAAGTAATCCAACTAAACAAAGAAAACTGAAGAAAAGTCTTTTCAAGATCTTCTGTAAATGTCATTCTACAAAAATGCCTATTCTAACTGAGGAAAAAGATAGGACACCCTCACATGTATTCCCTCTTAAATTGGCTCAGATCTCACACAGGTATATCACACCAGGTGCACATAATTAGTAGATCGTTACTCTGCATGTTGAATGAGGCTTGCCCTATTTAAACCTCAGACATTTAGTTTGGTGTGCTCCTGACTGTTGAAGTGAGAGTGAGCACCATGGTGAGAGCAAAAGAGCTGTCAGAGGACTTCAGAAAAAAGATTGTAGCAGCCTATGAGTCTGGGAAGGGATTTAAAAAGATCTCAAAAGATTTTGAAATCAGCCATTCCACTGTCCGGAAGATAGTCTACAAGTGGAGGGCTTTCAAAACAACTGCCAACATGCCCAGGACTGGTCGCCCCAGCAAGTTCACCCCAAGAGCAGACCGCAAGATGCTAAAAGAGGTCTCCAAAAACCCTAAAGTGTCATCTCGAGAACTACAGCAGGCTCTGGCTACTGTTGATGTAGAAGTACATGCCTCTACAATCAGAAAGAGACTGTACAAGTTTAACTTGCATGGGAGGTGTGCAAGGAGGAAACCTTTGCTTTCCAAGAGAAACATCGAGGCCAGACTGACATTTGCCAGAGATAAAGTTGACAAAGACCAGGACTTCTGGAATAATGTTCTTTGGACAGATGAGTCCAAAATTGAATTATTTGGACACAACAGCAGAGGACATGTTTGGCGTAAACCAAACACAGCATTCCAAGAAAAGAACCTCATACCAACTGTGAAGCATGGAGGTGGAAGTGTCATGGTTTGGGGCTGCTTTGCTGCAGCAGGACCTGGTCAGCTCACCATCATAGAATCCACGATGAATTCTACTGTGTATCAGAAGGTGCTTGAAGAACATGTGAGACCAAAATTAAAGCTGAAGCGGAACTGGACCATGCAACATGACAATGACCCAAAACATACTAGTAAATCAACCAAAGATTGGCTGAAAAAGAAGAAATGGAGAGTCCTGGAATGGCCAAGTCAAAGTCCAGATTTGAATCCCATTGAGATGCTGTGGGGTGACTTGAAAAGGGCTGTACGTGCAAGAAACCCCTCAAACATCTCACAGCTGAAAAAGTTCTGCATTGAGGAGTGGGGTAAAATTTCCTCAGACAGATGTCGAAGACTGGTAGATGGCTACAAGAACCGTCTCACTGCAGTTATTTCAGCCAAAGGAGGTAACACTCGCTATTAGGGGCAAGGGTGTCCTATCTTTTTCCTCAGTTAGAATAGGCATTTTTGTAGAATGACATTTACAGAAGATCTTGAAAATACTTTTCTTCAGTTTTCTTTGTTTAGTCGGATTACTTTAATCTCTCTGTATTGTTGAAACGGAGATGAAATAACCTTTTATTAAAAATGTTACAAAAAACCACATGCTTTCAAAGGGTGTCCTAATTTTTTCACATGACTGTAAAATGAGCCTTCACACAGTCCCGTGCACATAACATAAAAAGTTATAGGGGTATAAATATGGTTTAGTGATGAGCGGCAGGGGCAATATTCGAATTTGCAATATTTCGTGAGTATTTTGTAGAATATTAATCATATATTTGTGAATTAGCGAATTTGAATTTATATATTTGATTGCAAAAATCGGCAATGTATTATTCACGTAATGCGCGTGAAATATCGGCATGGGGTAGGCAAATTTTCTATTGGTTGTTAGTGATGTTGCTAAGCTGTGACAAAGCCTTATCATTGACCCACAAGCTAGAACAAAGGAGAGATGATCACCTGAAATATGCTGTGTTAAATTTTTTTATCGTCATTACAAATATATAGCACTATATTCTAAATATTTGCGAATTCTCGAAGTGCCGATATTCTTGAAAAAAAATATATATTTTTGAATATTTGTGCACTTTTATGGTTATTACCAATTTATTTTTCCTCAAAGGTTTTAATTTTTCTTTTCAGTATTAAAATGCAAAAAAAATTATACAAGTGTGGTATCGTTGTGAACCGTACTGACCTGGAGAATGAAGATAACAGGTCAATTTTTTTCCCAATTCTACCCCATTTGGAATTTTTTTTCCCCGATTTCTACTACATGGTATGCAACCGTAAATGGTGCCATTAGAAAGCACAGCTTGTCCCACAAAAAAAAAGGCCCTCATAAGGCAATATGAATGGAAAAATAAAAAAGTTAGGACTATGGGAAGGCAGGGAGTAAAAAACGAAAACGCAAAAATGGAAAATCCCAGGGTCCTTAAGGGGTTAAAATCTAGTGGTGTCAGGCAAATTCCAAGTTCATATTTGGAATCAGCACGCTCATTTTAGTATAAAACACAAGTTTTTCTCTTAGTAGCAAAATCATTGTTGCACGGTGTAATTAATATATCTATCGATCCTGCAATTTCCTTAATTTTACGACTTTTCCTTCTCAGAGTTGTAATTTCAATGTTGAGGAGTGTACGTTCATTTATCGTCCTTCTGGACCTGGTCTTCATTTTCTTTGTTGGATTACTCTTGATTAACAGAGATACAGAGAGATTGTCTGGCCGACTGCAACAATGTCAGGCAGAGCATAGAAGACAGGAGTTAAAGATAAAGGGGCAGATTTATTATTGCAAATTTGCAATTTGCATCCATAAAATGTATGTACATGCTTCTCACCACATTTATCAAGTGTTGTAGAGACGTTTCTAACCTTTTTTACATCTCATCTGACAGGGGGCATGGCTAATCACAAAAGAGGCATTGTGTTGTGTAAAACAGGGCATGGTTTAACTGAACCTCAGTGAGCAAAAAAAAAAAAAAATTACAAAATCTTTCCTCATTTTTGGAGTAAAACTAAGACAACTGGCTACAGCCAGGGGCGCACCGCGAAGTGAGACGATTGCATCAGGCAGCACCAGGTAGGGATAAGTAGCAAGCAACACAAAGGCCTTGGGCAATGAGTGTGTTCCTCTCTGCATATTCAACTGTATCACTAAATTAACCAGTATGTTTTGTAGCACTATACATAAGGTTTTCCAAGTATGTCTTTAACAGTAAGGCAGGAGGAAAGGGGTTAGGTTGAGAGGACCAGGCATTAAAAACATCATCACACCTGGTCCTTTCAATGAAAACGGCACAGGACGAGGAAATTGCAGAGAGAGCAGAGCCTCTAGGTGTAATGGCAACATCCCTGTTGCTCCTAGAGGCTCATTAGCATGGATTAAAATATATTTTTTCTTAGCAGTGCGGGCACATATGAACATGGGACCAACACAGATGCCTTCAGCTGCCAAGTGCACATGTAAGAGGTCAGCCAGTGTCATAGGAACAAATCTGCTGACAGATGGACTTTGTGTGTTCTGGTGAACATACATCTGAACATTGAACTCCCATTTATTTTATCAAATTATCGAATCATAATTACAGCTCATAAAGTATAGCAGAGTTTATGGAGCACATTACCTGATACCATTGTCCTTTTTGCCTAGATCAACTATGCAGTTTCCGATCCCGTCCTGAGTAATAAGGAACTGTATCCAGGTTTCTATCGGACAATTCCAGATGATAGTATCTGGTATATGGCTGTAGTAAGGTTTCTGGATCATTTTGGATGGAATTGGGTTGGACTAATTACACCAAGTGACGGCAGTGGTGAAGAAGAATTACGACAATTAAGTAAATTGATGACCAGATTTGGGATCTGCATCGAATTTGTTATTAAACTCACTGATGACCCAAACCTCAATAGACAAAGAATGGCCGAT
Organism: Bufo gargarizans; assembly: GCF_014858855.1. NCBI lineage: Eukaryota > Metazoa > Chordata > Amphibia > Anura > Bufonidae > Bufo > Bufo gargarizans. The sequence goes on along the minus strand of NW_025334221.1, from coordinate 119,566 downwards.
CTTCACACGTTCACATCTGAGGTCATTATCATATGTGGCCAATTTTCTGTGCCATATGCTCAATTACTTAGAGAATCAGAGGTTATTCTGCAAAATATTACACTCATTTTCAACGATTCTTGGAAAATATTCCGATTTATGAAAATTAAGTTCCTGCTGTTACTTAATTGCAGTTTAATATTCATGTTCCCTGATAAATATGTGCCTGGTATGAAGGATTTTATGATTAATATGAGGCTTACAAAATGGACAAAGGATCCTATTCTGGAAGATATTTGGATACAAGGTTTTCGTTGTTTGTCCTATAACTCTTTTAAAAATAAATGGTTGCCATGTTTGGGTAATTTTACTGTGTCTAATTGCAGCAAAAATCATGTAATTAGTGAAATACACGGACATTCAGACTATACAAAACATTACTATGCTTACACAGCAGTGCATATCATGGCACAAGCTTTACAGAGAATGGATCTAAGCAAAAAAACATCTAGAACTCATGGATTACAACAAAAGGTATTATAACATTATGTGTGTGTATAGTCATGAGAAAACCAAAGTACACCCTAAAGTGGGCCAGCATATGATTCAGTTTCGCACTATGGCCTTGTCCCTGGCTTGGAGTATTGAGGCATTGGTCACAGCCTTTTGGTAAGGGCTCTCCAGCCAAATTAAAGCTGAATTAACAGGCCAGGACAATCCAACCTCCCTAGATGCCCTGTCATCTTTTGCTACCTGGATTAAAACCCGACTTTGCGAATGTGCTAAGGAGAAAGGCCAAGACAGAAGATCCCTTTGTCTGTCACCAAAATTCCAGAAACCATGGTCATCTCCTTCTCCTTCACAGTCAGTAATCAAACATAGGCTGGTGGATTAGCTGTTTTCCCTTTTGCAGCAGGGCCCTAGCTTTGATTATCAGAATGGGTGGGAGTCGCAGAGGTCAAATTGTTGCAGAGTATGATTGCTAAGTGTAGCAGAGTCAATTCAGATCAGACGTTGTGGAGTAACAGGAACTGACTTTATTGGGACATGCGTGCAATCACAGAAGGTCACAGACAGGAAAAAATCTGTGAGTTCACCTGTACAGGAAATACAACACATCATAAAAATACATAGATAGACTACCAGTCAGCATTAGTAACAGCGACATCTAGTGTTATAACTGTGAACTGCAGTCGATCCAGCAGAAGTAACTCCAGCAAGAGACTAAGCTGTAAGTTGTTGTATCTCCAACATCCCTTCTCAACAGCTAGTGCTTAGTCCGTTAAACCCATCTTCTTTGTACGCCTCTGTCACGGCTGAGGATGGGGAAAACCCTCAGCCGTGCGATGCCAGAAGATGGTAGGGCGCTACTTGGCCAGGACCACAGAATTAGGGAGCAGGTCACCTCCTAGAGCTTCCCTAATCTGACCCTGACTCCTAGCTACATGAGCCGACCTTGAAGGTAGGAGGGCTCATGCTCAGGAACCTCGGATCCCTACTCACCCTCCACAGATCCCTGAGCTAGGAGCTGGGTAGACAGCCCGTTCCTCCTGGACGTGGAGAAACAGGAGTCTAAAGTGGCCAAGCTGCAAGGGGAAAGGAACATGAACAGCCTATGGATATGGCCAGAGAGTGAAAGACTCCCACCCCTACCTGCCACAGACACACTGACTGGATCCCTGAGCTCAAGTGCTGAAATACACACACAGACATAAAAGGACACAGCACACATAAACTCACAGGAACCCAGAACCATAGCTGCAATAATAACAGACACCACATAAACATAAACTTAACATCACATAACAACATTTATGACCACAAGGGTGGCCCTCGCTGGCAGATGGTAATAACCAGGAGGATAACTCCAGCTTACAAACAAGGCTGGAGTACCCCTCAGACTACAGGTCTTTACTGAGGCTTTATAGGCCCAAGTAGCCACACCCACACTCAGACACACCCAGTGCAAACACACTAGGAAGGAAGTTAACCCTTCCAACACCAGGGAAGGGAAGACAGCAACTTAAAAGGGAATACACACACAATAAACCCCGTGCACACCAGACAAGGAAAGTGCACACTTATAAGGAGAGGTTGCCAGAGACAACTGCCTGCTATGACAGCGAGCAGCCTAGCAACCAGCTCCAGCTTCTCTACTGCCACATACCTAATGTTGCCAGCGGCAACCACACCGGTGATTGAACCAGCAACCAAACCGCAGGCAACAGCAAGCAGTTCAGGAGTCACGACCATGGCCATGGCCGTGACAGTCTCTTAGTGGTCAGGGGCTTTGTAAGGATATCTGCTGTCATATCCTTAGTTGGACAATAAAGTAACTCAAGAAGTCCCTGTTCTTGAAGATTCCTAAGAAAGTAAAACTTTAAATTGAGGTGCTTGGTTCTCGAGTTAACTCTTTCCATCTGCGCAAGTGCAAGGCATCTGATTGTGCTAAAAAATGTTTGTTGGACCCCAACTGTGGTTGACCCAAGTCTGTTAACAGTTGAGTCAGCTATATAACTTCTTGGCTTGCCTGCGCTGCTGCAACATGCTCTGCTTCAGTAGATGATAGTGTAACAAGAGAGCTGCTTTCTGCTAGGCCAGCTGATAGCACCTCCTGACAGAAGAAACAAGTAGCCACTGGTAGATTTTCCATCGCTGGTGTCTCCGGCCCAGTCAGCATCCACATATCCTATTAGGGTGCTCTTATCACTCGCTGGTAACTTTAGCTTGCAGTGCAAAGTCCCTTTAAAATAGTGAATAATTCACTTTACAGCATTCCATGCCATCTGACTTGGCATTGAAAGCTTTCTGCATAGGATTCCAATAGTTACTGCAATGTCAGGCCTTGCAGCAGTGGTAAGGTACAGCAATTTCCCTATAACGGGGTATCTTGGCTGTTCATCTCCTTCAGGTAGCTGGTTTCTATGGGAGACTTTACTGGTTTGGCATCTTCCATTCCAAATGTTTCAATTATTTATTGTATTTTGTGTTTTTGGTTCAGAAGAAAGCTGCCTTCTTCCTCTCTCTCAAACTGGATGCCGAAGTAATTATTTATGTCGCCAAGATTTTTGGTCTCAAAGTGTCGATTTAGGCTGAGTTCACACGGGCGAGATTTCCGCGCGGGTGCAATGCGGTAGGTGAACGTATTGCACCCGCACTTAATCCGGCACCATTCATTTCTATGGGGCTGTGCACATGAGCGATTTTTTTCACGCATCACTTCTGCAATGCTTTAAAATCGCAGCATGCTCTATATTCTGCGTTTGTAACGCAGGACAGGCCCCATAGAAATGAATGGGGCTGAGTGAAAATCGCAAGCATCCGCAAGCAAGTGCGGATGCGGTGCGATTTTCACTCATGGTTGCTAGGTGACAGTCTATTCACTGTATTATTTTCCCTTATAACATGGTTATAAGGGAAAATAATAGCATTCTGAATACAGAATGCTTAGTACAAGGTCAATTGAGGGTTAAAAAAAAATAAAAGAAATTAACTCACCTTGTCCTCTTCATCGCGCAGTTCCCGGTCTCTTCTGATGAGCTGTCGGCTAAAGGACCTTTGGTGACGTCAGATCACATGCTCCAATCACATGGTACATCACCGTGGTGATGTACCATGTGATTGGAGCATGTGATCTGACGTCACCAAAGGTCCTTTAGCCGACAGCTCATCAGAAGAGACCGGGAACTGCGCGATGAAGAGGACAAGGTGAGTTAATTTCTTTTATTTTTTTTTAACCCTCAATTGACCTTGTACTAAGCATTCTGTATTCAGAATGCTATTATTTTCCCTTATAACCATGTTATAAGGGAAAATAATACAATCTACACTACAACTAACCCAAACCTGAACTTCTGTGAAGAAGTTCGGGTCTGGGTACCACAGTCGGATTTTTATCACGCGAGTGCAAAACACATTGCACCCGCGTGATAAAAACTGAACATCGGAACGCAATCGCAGTCAAAACTGACTGCAATTGCGTACCTAATCGCGCGGGTTTGCCGCAATACACCGGGACGCATCCGGACCTAATCCGGACACGCCCGTGTGAACCCAGCCTTAGGTTTTTCTGTATTTCTCCTTCATCCCCTTCTTGCTCAAAACAAATCAGAAATATAGTCCACATAAATAGACACATATACCCATCTGTTTGCCAATTTCTTTGTGCATAAGCAGGGGTCTGCTTTAGGCCTCTTGTACACGAACGTTGTGCATTCGTTCCATGCATTGGGGACCACAATTTACGGTCCCCAATGCACGGGCAATATCCGTGCGGCGGCCGGGACGGATCGAGACCCATTCAACTTGAATGGGTCCGTGATCCGTCCACACCGCAAAAAATTGAACAAGTTCTATATTTTTGCGGCATGGAGGCACGGACAGAAATATCACAGAAGCAGGCCGCTTGCTTTTGGCTGCTTGCTGGCTGCGGTATCTAGTGTGTTCCTGCCTGTGTGTGTCCCCCCTTTGGCTGTATCATCTCCCTGTGGGTATATCAGGTTTGTTGCGCTCTTGCATGCTTGGTGCTAGGGGCAATGTCCTGTATAGCAGCTGTTATGCTGTGGTTTCTTGTTACCCCTGACCTGTTTTGGTACCTCCCTGTTTGGTTCTGTTTGGGTTAACCTCCCCGGTTCGGTTCCTGGGTGTGTCCTTTCAGGTGCATTTGTTAGGCTGCTATTTCTGCCTTTGAGCGTGGTGCGTTTGGGTTCGGTCTGTGTGCAGTCTGTGGTCAGTACTGTTAGTTCAGGCTGTCCTGTGTCTGTGTGCAGTCTGTGATCAGTACTGTTAATTCAGGCTTTCCTGTACCTTGCCATACCTTCGGTCAGTCTGTCTTTGTCATGTCTTGTGGGTGTTTCACCCTTTTGCTTTGTCAGGTTTGTCTATCTTTACTTTGCCCATTGCTACTGACCCAAGGGGTCTGGCCATCTATGTCTCAGTATGTGCCGTCTGGTTCTGCATTGTTGTCTTCTTTCCTGTATCATGCCTTGTACCATGCCTTGCCTTGTCCTTGTCTTGTACCATGCCATGCCTCGTTCCTGTCCTGTACTCTGTTTGCCTTGCTTTGCTTTTTTGCGTCTGTTCCATGTTCCTGTTTTTGTCTGTCTGGCAGTCCTTACTGCTCCTGGTGTTCCGTTCATGTCTGCTTCTATTATTGTTTGTCCATGTCTGCCTTTGGAAGAGGGTTCCAGTGCTCCCCGGAGGGGGATAGCCCTTTCTATGCCTCTGTTATGTTTCCTGTCCTGTACCATGCTATGCCTTGTCCTGTACCTTGCTATGTCTAGTACCTGTTCAGTACTATGTCATGCCTTGCTCATGTACTGTTGGTACCTTGTCTGGTATCTCCTTGCCATCTGTTACTGCTGCCACTGACTCGGTTTACACTCTGGAGTTGCCCCCTGGCAACTGCCGTGGCTCAAGCCTATCCTCAGGCTCTAGTGAAGACCAGGAAGCTGCTTAGTTACACCCCTCCAGAGTATTGCTAGTCAGTGGCGCAGTGGGCTCACACCCACTGATCTGGTTCAGTACATTGAGGTCTTCTGTCATTGTCACGTGTCTTGTTTCCTTTGTAATGGTTATGTGATCAGTGGTCCTTGGCCTGTTTGCCTTGTCCTGCTCGTATGATATCCCGTAGGTCCCCCTGGGACCCTTGGCATGTGACAATGCATGCATTTTATCTCTCCCTCAGCAGCTTTTATCCATTTACTGGCTTCCCCTTCTGAAAGCTGAGATATGTCTTCCCAGGTTGCAGGTTCATTGGCACTGGCAGTGCTTGCCTTGTATGAGAGACGTGCAGCTGGTTTACCTTTGTGTTCTCTCGTTGAGCTTCTCGGTTCTGACCTTGCTTGTGTCTGCTCTTCAGTACTGGTAGAGTCTCCACTCTCTTCAACTGTTTGTTAAGAAGTTACGGAGATTAACTGGTCAGTGTCATCTTTCTCTTCTGTTCTTGCTCCTTCTGATGTCATTACATTGTCTCTCAGATAGTCAACAAAAATTATGCTGTTGCTAATGCTGACCTTGTCTGTTTTGGGATTTAGGATTCTGTAACGCTTAACATTGTCGCTGTATCCAACAAAGACACTGTGACAGACTGAACAGTCACTGGGGCTGCTGGAGAAGCCTGAGGTCCAGCCTCCTTCCTAAGGACTATGGACCCAGAACTATGGAGACCCCCTCAGACCTTTTGGGGTTAACTCTGCACTGAGACTCCCACTGATTGTGTTAGTGGTGGGATTAAGCTAGCTGACTTTAGGAGCAGCCGACTCCTAGATGAGTAGATCACTATAGATAATCCCATCACACGTGTCTCCTCTCTCCCTATTTATTCATTATGGAGGGGGGAAGATGCCTGTTTGCATGTTGTTCATTGTTGATTGATTTATGTTGTTAGAATTCTTGAACTGCATATATCCTGAGTTGATCTTGTTTTACCCTCAACATAGAGTGTCATCTCATGTGTGGGGGAACAGCTATATTTACTCTGGGGATTGCTATCGGTATTATACTCTCCTAGGATTACAACACGGTTCTACCCACTGGAAGTTGGATCCTGGTCTTGGGCCCAGGGTGGGTGGAAGACGGCGAGACCTCAACAAAGCTGCGGCGGTTCGTGGGGTCGGCAGTGATTATGGTGTCAAGTGGAGTGCTTGGAGCCCTCAGGAAGCACTAGGAGCATCCATCAACGGAGGTACCCAGTCGAGGTGCCAGGAGATCCGTTACAGACACCTTTAAATGCTATGTTTCTGCGCTTCGTTTTTCTTCGGGAATGTAGATGAACACTTTGCATACAAAAATTCTTAGGTGTTTTACACTTGGCTTCTCATTGTGACACAGTTCATATGGAGTTTTCTCCATGTTTCTGGAAAGCAGGCTGTAGGTATATAGCTGTCATTACCGCCTCACCCTAGTATTTTTGTTGTAGTCCAGAGTCTGTCAGCATACATCTGATCATTTCAGTTAAAGGTCTGTTCTTTCGGCTACCCTATTTTGCTCTGGTGTGTATTGGACTGTCTTTTGATGATCGATTTCATTCTATCTCTATCTATCTTATGTCCTGTTAATTCAACTCCATTATCACTCTTAAGTATGAGAGGCTTCCTCTGAAACTTGTTAGAGATAGAATGGTCTTTGCTACATAGTCTTGTAATTTGTCAAGAACTTCCCTCTTGTGTTGCATTAAGTAGGTGACTGTGTATCTGTCACGGATGGTGTAACAGAAAACAAGAAGTTACAAATAAGGATCCGACTGGCTTGATCCGAAACTAAGGAACAAAAGGATGACCCCTATTTAAGCCCTGAAACTCTCCCTGTCTTCTCAGCCCATGCAAAGATCTCTATGATAGAAAATTGCATGCCCTCGTGCCTCGACTGTATGACACCTGAACACCCTATAATAGTGAGGGGACATGACCACCGGCTCCCTACACTTAATACGGAGGGAGTCAGGGTCACCTAGGATCAAGCAAACAGGAAAACACAAATCAATGAACAGACTTATCTGTAGAAGCATCAGTTGTAGCATCCAGCAGGTACACACTCCAGGAAGTTGTATAAACCGCAAAGTTATGCAGTATGGGAGGGGATTTAAAGAAATGCAAACAGTGCAACTAGATGATAGCTGAGAGAGGGAAACGAGATGACAAAACGAAAGCAAAACAAAAGAACCTCAGGCAGGAGGTTCTGAAGGACGTCTGTCAGAGCTTCTCCGATGTCTGGCGGTGACAATATCTTGAATCTATGAAAATCACTATGTACCTATTGCCTCCAGGTGTAGGTGGGTTTAGGGGACCACATACGGATGTAACATGGTTAGTAGAGTTGAGCGAACACCTGGATGTTTGGGTTCGAGAAGTTCGGCCGAACTTCCCGGAAATGTTCGGGTTCGGGATCCGAACCCGACCCGAACTTCGTCCCGAACCCGAACCCCATTGAAGTCAATGGGGACCCGAACTTTTCGGCACTAAAAAGGCTGTAAAACAGCCCAGGAAAGAGCTAGAGGGCTGCAAAAGGCAGCAACATGTAGGTAAATCCCCTGCAAACAAATGTGGATAGGGAAATGAATAAAAATAAAATAAATAAAAATTAACCAATATCAATTGGAGAGAGGTCCCATAGCAGAGAATCTGGCTTCACGTCACCCACCACTGTAACAGTCCATTGTCATATATTTAGGCCCAGGCACCCAGACAAAGGAGAGAGGTCCCATAACAGAGAATCTGGCTTCATGTCAGCAGAGAATCAGTCTGCATGTCATAGCAGAGAATCAGGCTTCACGTCAGCCACCACTGTAACAGTCCATTGTCATATATTTAGGCCCAGGCACTGTCATGGAAGGTGTACAGGAAACAAGACAATGCAAAATGAATATATGACTCACTGGATCCAAAACTAGGGAACAAAAGGGAGACCCCTGCATAAGACCTGGCACTCTCCCTGACTGCTCAGCCTATGCGAACACCCCAATAGTGGATGATCGCATATCCTCGTACCTCGACTATATAACACCTGAAACACCCTACAATAGTGAGGGGACACGGCCACCGGCTCCCTACACTTGACACGGAGGGAGTCAGGGTCACCTGGGATCCAGCAAACATAAAATCACAAATGAAAGTACAACACTTATCTTGTAGAAGACTGGGAAATAGGATCAGCATGCACACACACACTCCAGGAAGTTGGGTATGAACAGAAAGGGGGTAGATTTTTCTTCCTGGTCGGTAGTGGCACGTAAGGCCTTTTCTAATATCAAGGAGAGTTTTGCTTCCGCTCCCATCTTGGTACAACCTGATATTTTTCTACCCTTCATAGTTGAGGTTGATGCTTCTGAGGTGGGTGTGGGTGCGGTCTTGTCTCAGGGTTCCTCTCCTGCCAAATGGCGACCGTGTGCCTTTTTCTCGAAGAAACTCTCCTCCGCAGAGAGAAATTACAATGTGGGAGATAGGGAATTGTTGGCCATCAAGTTGGCTTTTGAGGAATGGCGCCATTGGCTAGAGGGAGCCAGACACCCTATTACCGTATTTACTGACCATAAAAATCTGGCCTACTTGGAGTCAGCCAAGCGTCTGAACCCGAGACAGGCCAGATGGTCTTTGTTCTTTTCAAGGTTTAATTTTGTTGTCACGTTCCGCCCTGGGGTTAAGAATGTGAAGGCAGATGCCCTGTCACGTTGTTTTCCTGGAGGTGGGAATTTTGAAGACCCGGGTCCCATTTTGGCTGAAGGTGTGGTGGTCTCTGCTCTTTATCCTGAATTGGAGGCAGAGGTTCAGGTAGCCCAGTCAGAGGCTCCTGATCTTTGTCCTCCTGGGAGGTTGTTTGTGCCTCTCGCTTTAAGACACAAGATTTTTAAGGAACACCACGATATGGTCCTTGCTGGGCACCCGGGGGCAAGAGCCACAGTGGATCTCATCGCTCGGAGATTCTGGTGGCCTGCGCTTCGTAAGTCAGTTGAGGGTTTTGTGGCAGCCTGCAAGACTTGCGCTCGTGCCAAAGTCCCACATTCACGGCCATCAGGTCCTCTCCTTCCCTTACCCATTCCTTCCCGTCCTTGGACACATCTGTCCATGGACTTCATTACGGACCTGCCTCGTTCCTCGGGAAAGACTGTGATTCTGGTGGTGGTGGACCGTTTTAGCAAAATTGTACATTTCATCCCTTTTCCTGGTTTGCCGAATGCTAAGACGCTGGCGCAGGCATTTATTGATCACATTGTCAAATTGCATGGTATTCCTTCAGACATAGTCTCTGATAGGGGCACGCAGTTTGTTTCCAGATTCTGGAAGGCTTTCTGTTCTCGCTTGGGGGTTCGGTTGTCATTCTCTTCTGCTTTCCACCCGCAGTCGAATGGCCAGACGGAACGCGTCAATCAGAATCTGAAGACATATCAGCGCTGTTTTGTGGCGGAGAATCAGGAGGATTGGTGTTCTTTTTTGTCCCTTGCCGAGTTTGCTTTAAATAAACGTCATCAGGAGTCCTCTGATAAGTCACCATTTTTTGGTGTATATGGGTTTCATCCGCAGTTTGGGACATTCTCGGGAGAGGGGTCTTCTGGTTTACCTGATGAGGACAGATTCTCCTCATCTTTGTAATCGATTTGGCAAAAGATTCAGGATAATCTAAAGAGCATGAGTGAGAGATATAAGCGTGTGGCAGATAAGAGACGTGTGCCTGGTCCGGACCTGAGTGTTGGTGATCTGGTGTGGTTGTCTACCAAGAATATCAAATTGAAGGTTCCCTCCTGGAAGTTGGGTCCTAAGTTTATTGGGCCTTACAAAATCCTGTCTGTCATCAATCCTGTTGCCTACCGTCTTGATCTTCCTCAGACTTGGAAGATCCATAATGTTTTTCATAAGTCCTTATTGAACCTTATGTTCAACCTATTGTACCTTCGCCTTTGACTCCTCCTGATGGTAATCTTGAATTTCAGGTCTCTAGTATTGTGGATTCTCGTGTTGTCCGCGGTTCTCTCCAGTACCTCGTTCATTGGGAGGGTTATGGTCCTGAGGAGAGGATGTGGGTCCCAGTGACGGACATTAAGGTCACTCGTCTCATCAGAGCTTTCCATAGGTCCCATCCTGAGAAGGTGGGCTCTGAGTGTCCGGAGTCCACTCGTAGAGTGAGGGGTACTGTCACAACCAGACATCTGAGAAGCTCTGACAGATGCCTTTCAGAACCTCCTCCTTGAGCTTTCTTTGCTTTGGTTTTCAGTTCCTCATCTCGTTAGCCTCTCTCAGCTGTCTTGTAGTTTGACTGATTGCATCCCTTTAAATTCCTCCCCATAATGCATTAGTGTGCGGTTTATACAACTTCCTGGAGTGTGTGTGCATGCTGATCCTATTTCCCAGTCTTCTACAAGATAAGTGTTGTACATTCATTTGTGATTTTATGTTTTCTGGATCCCAGGTGACCCTGACTCCCTCCGGGTCTAGTGTAGGGAGCCGGTGGTCGTGTCCCCTCACTATTGTAGGGTGTTCAGGTGTTATATAGTCGAGGTACGAGGATATGCGTTCATCCACCATTGGGGTGTTCGCATAGGCTGAGCAGTCAGGGAGAGTGCCAGGTCTTATGCAGGGGTCTCCCTTTTGTTCCTTAGTTTTGGATCCAGTGAGTCATATATTCATTTTGCATTGTCTTGTTTCCTGTACACCTTCCGTGACAGGCACCCAGGCAGAGGAGAGAGGTCCCGTAACAGAGAATCTGGCTTCATGTCAGCAGAGAATCAGTCTGCATGTCATAGCAGAGAATCATGCTTCACGTCAGCCACCACTGTAACAGTCCATTGTCATATATTTAGGCCCAGGCACCCAGGCAGAGGAGAGAGGTCCCGTAACAGAGAATCTGGCTTCATGTCAGCAGAGAATCAGTCTGCATGTCATAGCAGAGAGTCAGGCTTCACGTCACCCACCACTGTAACAGTCCATTGTCATATATTTTGGCCCAGGCACCCAGGCAGAGGAGAGAGGTCCCATAACAGAGAATCTGGCTACATGTCAGCAGAGAATCAGTCTGCATGTCATAGCAGCGAATCAGGCTTCACGTCAGCCACCACTGTAACAGTCCATTGTCATATATTTAGGCCCAGGCACCCAGGCAAAGGAGAGAGGTCCCGTAACAGAGAACTTTGGGTTGCCTCGCAATATAATGGTAAAATGAAAATAAAAATAGGATTGAATGAGGAAGTGCCCTGGAGTACAATAATATATGGTTAAGGGGAGGTAGTTAATGTCTAATCTGCACAAGGGATGGACAGGTCCTGGGGGATCCATGCCTGGTTCATTTTTATGAACGTCAGCTTGTCCACATTGGCTGTAGACAGGCGGCTGCGTTTGTCTGTAATGACGCCCCCTGCCGTGCTGAATACACGTTCAGACAAAACGCTGGCCACCGGGCAGGCCAGCACCTCCAAGGCATAAAAGGCTAGCTCTGGCCACGTGGACAATTTAGAGACCCAGAAGTTGAATGGGGCTGAACAATCAGTCAGTACGTGGAGGGGTGTGCACACATACTGTTCCACCATGTTAGGGAAATGTTGCCTCCTGCTAACACGTTGCGTATCAGGTGGTGGTGCAGTTAGCTGTGGCGTGTTGACAAAACTTTTCCACATCTCTGCCATGCTAACCCTGCCCTCAGAGGAGCTGGCCGTGACACAGCTGCCTTGGCGACCTCTTGCTCCTCCTCTGCCTTGAACTTCCACTTGTTCCCCTGTGACATTTGGGAATGCTCTCAGTAGCGCGTCTACCAACGTGCGCTTGTACTCGCGCATCTTCCTATCACGCTCCAGTGCAGGAAGTAATGTGGGCACATTGTCTTTGTACCGTGGATCCAGCAGGGTGGCAACCCAGTAGTCCGCACACGTTAAAATGTGGGCAACTCTGCTGTCGTTGCGCAGGCACTGCAGCATGTAGTCGCTCATGTGTGCCAGGCTGCCCAGGGGTAAGGACAAGCAGTCCTCTGTGGGAGGCGTATCATCATCGTCCTGCATTTCCCCCCAGCCACGCACCAGTGATGGGCCCGAGCTGCGTTGGGTGCCACCCCGCTGTGACCATGCTTCATCCTCATCCTCCTCCACCTCCTCCTCATCCTCGTCCTCCTCGTCCTCCAGTAGTGGGCCCTGGCTGGCCACATTTGTACCTGGCCTCTGCTGTTGCAAAAAACCTCCCTCTGAGTCACTTCGAAGAGACTGGCCTGAAAGTGATAAAAATGACCCCTCTTCCTCCTCCTCCTCCTCCTCCTGGGCCACCTCCTCTTCCATCATCACCCTAAGTGTTTTCAACAGGGCACACAGGTCTCGCATGGAGGCCCAGTCATTGGTGGTGAAGTGGTGCTGTTCCGCAGTGCGACTGACCCGTGCGTGCTGCAGCTGAAACTCCACTATGGCCTGCTGCTGCTCGTACAGTCTGTCCAGCATGTGCAAGGTGGAGTTCCACCTGGTGGGCACGTCGCATATGAGGCGGTGAGCGGGAAGGCCGAAGTTACGCTGTAGCGCAGACAGGCGAGCAGCAGCAGGATGTGAACGCCGGAAGCGCGAACAGACGGCCCGCACTTTATGCAGCAGCTCTGACATGTCGGGGTAGTTGTGAATGAACTTCTGCACCACCAAATTCAGCACATGCGCCAAGCAAGGGATGTGCTTCAAACCGGCTAGTCCCAGAGCTGCAACGAGAATTCGCCCATTATCGCACACCACCAGGCCGGGCTTGAGGCTCACCGGCAGCAACCACTCGTCGGTCTGTTGTTCTATACCCCGCCACAACTCCTGTGCGGTGTGGGGCCTGTCCCCCAAACATATGAGTTTCAGAATGGCCTGCTGACGTTTACCCCGGGCTGTGCTGAAGTTGGTGGTGAAGGTGTGTGGCTGACTGGATGAGCAGGTGGAAGAAGAGGAGGAGGAAGCTGAGTAGGAGGAGGTGGCAACAGGAGGCAAAGAATGTTGCCCTGCGATCCTTGGCGGCGGAAGGATGTGCGCCAAACAGCTCTCCGCCTGGGGCCCAGCTGCCACTACATTTACCCAGTGTGCAGTTAGGGAGATATAGCATCCCTGGCCGTGCTTACTGGTCCACAAATCTGTGGTTAGGTGGACCTTGCCACAGATGTCGTTGCGCAGTGCACACTTGATTTTATCGGATACTTGGTTGTGCAGGGAAGGCACGGCTCTCTTGGAGAAGTAGTGCCGGCTGGGAACAACATACTGTGGGACAGCAAGCAACATGAGCTGTTTTAAGGCTGTCTGTGTCCACCAGCCTGAATGACAGCATTTCATAGGCCAGTAGTTTAGAAATGCTGGCATTCAGGGCCAGGGATCGAGGGTGGCTAGGTGGGAATTTACGCTTTCTCTCAAATGTTTGTGAGATGGAGAGCTGAACGCTGGCGTGTGACATGGTTGAGATGCTTGGTGACGGAGGTGGTGGTGTTGGTGGTACATCCCCTGTTTGCTGGGCGGCAGGTGCCAACGTTCCTCCAGAGGCGGAGGAAGAGGCCGAGGCGGCAGCAGCAGAAGAGGTAGCAGGGGGAACTTGAGTGACTTCCTTGTTTTTAAGGTGTTTACTCCACTGCAGTTCATGCTTTGCATGCAGGTGCCTGGTCATGCAGGTTGTGCTAAGGTTCAGAACGTTAATGCCTCGCTTCAGGCTCTGATGGCACAGCGTGCAAACCACTCGGGTCTTGTCGTCAGCACATTGTTTGAAGAAGTGCCATGCCAGGGAACTCTTTGAAGCTGCCTTTGGGGTGCTCGGTCCCAGATGGCGGCGGTCAGTAGCAGGCGGAGTCTCTTGGCGGCGGGTGTTCTGCTTTTGCCCACTGCTCCCTCTTTTGCTATGCTGTTGGCTCGGTCTCACCACTGCCTCTTCCTCGGAACTGTGAAAGTCAGTGGCACGACCTACATTCCATGTGGGGTCTAGGACCTCATTATCCCCTGCATCGTCTTCCACCCAGTCTTGATCCCCGACCTCCTGTTCAGTCTGCACACTGCAGAAAGACACAGCAGTTGGCACCTGTGTTTCGTCATCATCAGAGACATGCTGAGGTGGTATTCCCATGTCCTCATCATCAGGAAACATAAGTGGTTGTGCGTCAGTGCATTCTATGTCTTCCACCGCTGGGGAAGGGCTAGGTGGATGCCCTTGGGAAACCCTGCCAGCGGAGTCTTCAAACAGCATAAGAGACTGCTGCATAACTTGAGGCTCAGACAGTTTCCCTGGTATGCATGGGGGTGATGTGACAGACTGATGGGCTTGGTTTTCAGGCGCCATCTGTGCGCTTTCTGCAGAAGACTGTGTGGGAGATAATGTGAACGTGCTGGATCCACTGTCGGCCACCCAATTGACTAATGCCTGTACCTGCTCAGGCCTTACCATCCTTAGAACGGCATTGGGCCCCACCAAATATCGCTGTAAATTATGGCGGCTACTGGGACCTGATGTAGTTGGTACACTAAGACGTGTGGCTGTGGCAGAACGGCCACGTCCTCTCCCAGCACCAGAGGGTCCACTAACACCACCACAACCATGTCCGCGTCCTTTACTAGATGTTTTCCTCATTGTTATCGTTCACCACAACAACAAAAATATTATTTGGCCCAATGTATTGAATTCAAATTCAGACCTTTTTTTACAGACACCTAACACTATCTGGCTATCTATTTAGGTACCGTATTACAGTAATACAGGCACAGCAGTAACCACAGATTTAGCAGGATATAAATTTGAGGCCTATTATTTAGGCGCTGGGTGACAGGTATACGTTTACAGACAGAATTAGACTGGGATATGCACAGTAGCGTGTGTGTGAAGTTATTGAGAATGACCCTATCAGCGCCTTGAATCTAATATACCCTTTTAGGGATAGATTTAAAGTAGGTCTGATACAGCAGAAACCACTAAATTAGGAAATTGCAAAATTGGGAATTGTATTTCAACCCAGAACAAAAACTGTGCTTTGACGGACACTAAATAACTTGCCCAGCCACAGCAATAACCACAGATTTAGCTGACTATAAATTTGAGGCCTATTATTTAGGCGCTGGGTGACAGGTATACGTTTACAGACAGAATAAAAAATAACCACACTATTGATGGTTAAATGCACTTGGTGTGACAGCTTCACCCTGATGTAGGATATAGCCAAAAAACAACCACACTACTGAGGGTTAAATGCACTTGGTGACAGCTTGCCCCTGATGTAGTATATGGCCAAAAAATAACCACACTATTGATGGTTAAATGCACTTGGTGTGACAGCTTCACCCTGATGTAGGATATAGCCAAAAAATAACCACACTATTGAGGGTTAAATGTACTTGGTGGCAGCTTGTGCTGGCGCACCACAAGACACAAAATGGCCGCCGATTACCCTAGAAAAAGGTGAATGAAAAACGCTCTGGGCAGCCTAAAAACAGTGATCAATTGAATAGCAGCAGTTCAATGATCCACAGCTGCAGATCGATCACTGAATGAAGTCTTTTGGAGGAGTTAATCACTGCCTAATCTCGCCCTAACGTCGCGGCTGCAACCTCTCCCTATACTGATCAGAGCAGAGTGACGTGCGGCGCTACGTGACTCCACCTTAAATAGAGGCTTTGTCACATGGTGCTCTGGCCAATCACAGCCATGCCAATAGTAGGCATGGCTGTGACGGCCTCTTGGGGCAAGTAGTATGACGCTTGTTGATTGGCTGCTTTGCAGCCTTTCAAAAAGCGCCAAGAAAGCGACGAACACTGAACCCGAACCCGGACTTTTACGAAAATGTTCGGGTTCGGATCCGTGTCACGGACACCCCAAAATTCGATACGAACCCGAACTATACAGTTCGGGTTCGCTCATCCCTAATGGTTAGCACTCCTTTTTTCTGAGATTTGTGTTATCTAATCTAAGCAAACACCTTCAATTGCTTTTCAATGGCTTTTGTCTCAAGATAATGAAATGAGTTAATAAATGTGGTCTCCAGCGCATTGATCAGAGCAGTATATGTATCGGGTAAACTGCACAACAACATGGCTGCGGCGTTATTGTCCGTTTTATTCTTCCCGATTGATCTGAGTTGTGCAATCATGTCCAGCATGGTGTTTATATGCTCCTGCATGTCCTGTTCTCTGCTAAGCCTAATTTTGCAAAGTTTCCTCAGCAGAAACAACTTACTGTTTAAGGTCCATTTCACGCTTGCGTTGTTGGATTCCCGGCAGGCAGTTCCGTTGCCGGAAATGCCTGCCGGATCCGGAAATCCATATGCAAACGGTTTGCATTTGTTTCCAGATCCGGATGCTGATCCGTCTCTCCGGTGTAATCCGGTATTTTTTTTTTAATAACATTTTTAAAGTTCTGCGCATGCGCAGACCGGCAGACCGGATCCGTCAATGAAGTAATTTTAATGCTGTATCCGGCACTAATACATTTTGATGGAAATTAATGCCAGATCAGGCATTCCGGCAAGTCTTCCGGTATTTTGGCTGGAGAAAATACCGCAGCATGCTGCGGTATTTTCTCCGGCCAAATGCCATATAAGGGACGGAACGGAAGACATCCTGATGCATACTGAACGGATTGCTTTCCATTCAGAATGCATTAGGACCAAAGTGATCAGTTTTTTTTCCGGTATTGAGCCCCTAAGACGGAACTCAATACCGGAAAACTTTAACGCAAGTGTGACAGTACCCTAAACTGGATCTTTCATGCAGTCTTTTCAATACATCCCACATGCCTTTTGCTGTGCCCTCGTGGCGTATGTGAATGAGCTGATCATCCTCCACTAGTAAGGGTACTTTCACACTTGCATGTTGGATTTCAGCAGGCAGTTCCGTCACCGGAAATGCATATGCAAACGGATAGCATTTGTATCCGGATGCGGATCCGGCTGACAAATGTATTGATACATGTATCATGTATTTATTTATTTTCACATTTTTAAAGGTCTGTGCATGCGCAGACCGGGAAACTGGATCCATTTTTCCGGAACACTTGGTGCCGGATCCGGCATTAATGTATTTCAATGGAAAATAATGCCGGCAAGTGTTCCAGAATTTTGGACGGAGAAAATTCCGTACGGCCAAATACCGTAAGAGTGACTGAACTGAAAGCATCCTGATGCATACTGAAAGGATTGCTCTCCATTCAGAATGCGTTAGGATAAAAGGAAGCGTTTTTTTCCAGTATTGAGCCCCTAGGACGGAACTCAATAGCGGAAAACTTTAACGCAAGTGTGAAAGTACCCTAAGCTTATGGTGGCCCATGCCTGTCCGTTTTTCTTGTCCCAGTCCTGATCATTGTCCTGTGGCCTCTCTGTGGTGGTAACCTTCCACAAGTCATGAGTGGGTTATTGGTTATTCTTCGGGACCTCCAACCACCACTAA
Organism: Bufo gargarizans; assembly: GCF_014858855.1. Taxonomy (NCBI): domain Eukaryota; kingdom Metazoa; phylum Chordata; class Amphibia; order Anura; family Bufonidae; genus Bufo; species Bufo gargarizans. Next base: position 101,751 of record NW_025334221.1, on the reverse strand, counting down.
TTTCACCATAATGCCACCTTCCCCCAAAGAAACACACACAGTCACTGTTCGGATTAAATCGGCCACAGCAGCCGTTTAATTAATACATTTAAATATATAACATAAATAATATTAACATTAAACCTGACGAGGGAGGTCATAGAAGCCCCCAAATTTAACCTCCAGCCGCGTAACACCAGCTCGGAGACACCAACTGATGGACGCCTCTCCGAACTAACCTGGTTTTCCACCTATGAAAGTCCAGCGCCACCATTGAGGCCCTCCCATTCACCCATACCATCCTGTACCACTAGCTTCTATGACCTCCCACCGCCAACAACGCGCATCTTGACCTTACCGTCCTCAAGCCTGCGCGTTCCTCCACAACCTCAACGCCCTCTCAATACACCCTTGCAAACCCAATGACCATAAACCTATGTTGACCACGTTAAGGTGTACCTCATCTGTTCTCCAAAACCCACTACTGCCAGCCTCCAACTCGGGATGCCTCACTGCCACCGCACCGTTCCTCGCACAAAACTGCCCTATCACCCTATTTAACTTGGTCCTGGCCTTATTTAAATGATCCACCGATCTCACCTCCCGCCATGACTTCCTAGGCACAATATCTGACCACACCTGTAACGGGGTGCCGAAGGCGCACTCGGTCTCCCATCAGCCGCAGACCTGCTGCTTAGCTTCGGGAGCGAGGACCTGTGTTCAGCCTTGTTGCTAGCTGGGAGGCTCCCTGCTCCTAGGTCTGCCTTGAGTGCCGAGTTGATCACTCTGTGCTCGACTTGTCTGTCTGTCGGTCATGTGACGATGGCCAGTATCACAGGCAACCTGTAGACAGCAGGTTGCCTGTATTTATAGTGGGGACCCTCACTCCCCACTATAAATACAGTCAACCTGCTGGCTACAGGTTGCCTGTGATACGGGTCCATTGGTGCTTCCTTGTTCCTTGGTTCTAGTCTGCGGCTGCTTGTTCTGATTGACCTCCTGACCTTGTGACCTCGGCTCGTTCTTTGACCTCGACTTCGTCTCATCCTTTGTACGTATTGCTCTCCTGGATTGACCTTGGCTTTGATTGTTGACTTTACATTTGCCCGCTTCATTTGTACTCCCGCTTCTCCTGGTTCTGACTCTTGGCTTGTTGACCTTCCGTATCTTTCCTCTGTGCACTTACCTAAGTAAGGGACAGTGGCCCAGTTACGCCCCATCGCTTAGGGCGGGTAGTTTAAGTAAGCAGGGACAGGGGCTGAGGGTGGAGTCAGAGTGCACCCTCTTTCCTTCCTCTCTGTTCCCTGACAACACGGTTATCAGAGCCAGAAAGAGGGACCACAAACTCAGAAGATCAGTTTTAATGTCTCTGATCAGTTCTCTACAGGGCCTAACTCTCAAATCATTGCCCCCAACGTGTAACACTAGGATGTCGGGAGTCCGGTCTAAACGCGCGTAACGATGCACTTCCTGCAGCACAGACCCCACAACGTACCTCTACGCCCGAGCCACCTGATTACCGCAACGTCCTGCTCAAACCCCAGTTGCCGCCCGTTCGGCCGTACGTCCGCTCTCAGTGCCCCCCAAAACACAAGTGAGTGACCTAAAATCCAAACCAGCCTTGCAGCGTTCCCTGAAACACAAAACAAACAATGAATATTAGTCACAAAAAAAAAACCTATCCCTTACATAACTCCCAACCTCACATACGACCTAAACCGGACAGATTCCCACTTACCAATCCTTTTGATCACCTCTTCACTCATGCCTAAACTAGCCACCTCCGTGGCTGCCCCAATCCGAAAGAATGACCCGTGAAATCACCAGAGTCCATTCGCAAAGCTCTCAAGCACTTTTTAAATCCGCTATATATTGGAACCGGGACAAGAATGATCCATCCTCGTGTCTGAGAAGGGGGCCTCCCACAAATCTTGAACTGGATCTGTACTCCCTTAGGCACTTGACTGGACATACCAGACACCCTGAAACCTCAAACAACGTAACACAGCAACATCTACCCTCCCTGTCCGTTTTGGAAAACCAAATCCGAACCACCACCCTATTCCCTTACAGATCTACATCATCTCCATTTAATCCCCCCCACTACACACTTTTGCAAACTAGTTTCCCCAAGCGAAATGCTCCGACAAAGGCCAGTGAAAAAGCTAATCTAAACAACTGCACTTCACTGGGTGACCTGCACACTGAACCCGCCTGAACACCTAAGCGTGAAAACAAAGAAAAAGACACCGGCCGCCTAGAATCAACTTTCCGCCTACCCTGTCTGCACCCCTTTAACACTTGCCGAACCAAGAATGCCTTAGTAACATCCTGCAAAACCCGCAATTTAAAACCGAACGCCAAACCCGCCATACAACTATTTATCTGCGCAACAGACCAACCCTTTTCCTCAACATTCCCAATGAATAACAACAAAGGTATCTCCCTGGCATCTACTCCCACCTCCAAATCCCCACACCACTGCTCCCAAGTACGCCATGCCCTACTGTAAGCCCGCCATGTCCCCTCACTCAAAGAGTTCCTAAAAAGTCCCGCTACCGTGCCTCCAAGAGCTCCCACAGGGACTCCGGACACACCAATCCTTCTGCATTCGCTTCTAGGGCCAGCTGACGAAAACGCTCCCACTGCAAACGAGAAAGTGCGTCAGCAATGCCATTAGAAATCCCCGGCACATGGACAGCCACAATCCAAGCATTAAGCAACAAACAACGTAAAACCAAATGCTGCAATAAACAAACTACCAGTGGCGAAGAGGCAGACAAACCATTGATCGCCTGCACCACCCCTAGATTGTCACAATGAAAACAACCATTTTTTATTTCTGAACTCATTACCCCAAAGCATCACTGCCAACACAATCGGAAATAGTTCCAGCAGCGCTACATTCCGTACCAAACCCCTACTAATCCAAGACTCCGCTCATCTCCCCGAACACCACTGCCCCTGACAATATGGCTCAAAACCAGCCCCCCCCCCGCTGCATCCGTAAACAAATGAAAATCAAAACTATCAACCGCGGCTCCCATCACTAGCGCCCTGCCGTTAAATTGCTTTAAAAATCCGTCCCACACCACCAAATCCCCCTTCAACTCCTGGCCCAGCCTACCCGTGGCCGACACCAACCACCTACAAAATATACCGTCCATAGGAATAATGTGACAAGCAAAATTCAATTTCCCAAGAAGGGACTGCAAGTCCCTCAAAGCTTCCGCCACCGCCGCCCTCAAATCCTGCACCTTTTCTTCGACACTCCATCTTAACTGTACCTATAACTATACCCAAAAAACTAAACTCGGTTGTAAGACCCACAGTCTCCGCCCTCCGCCAAAGGCACCCCGAACGACCTGGAAGCAAGAGGCCTGCAAACCTCCCGGTGCGGAGGGTCCCCTGAGGGGCTCCTGACCCAGCGCCGCATCCCAGTCTTTTCAGGGCTAAGGCGCGCCGGCGGCCATACCCACCGTGGCCATCGTGCGCTGGGTTGCGGGTTAGGCTACTTTCACACTAGCGTTTTTCTTTTCCGGCATAGAGTTCCGTCACAGGGTCTCTATACCGGAAAAGAACTGATCAGGCATATCCCCATGCATTCTGAATGGAGAGCAATCCGTTCAGGATGCATCAGGATGTCTTCAGTTCAGTTGTTTTGACTAATCAGGCAAAAGAGAAAACCGTAGCATGCTACAGTTTTATCTCCGGCCAAAAAAACTAAAGACTTGCCTGAATGCCGGATTCGGCATTTTTTTCCATAGGAATGTATTAGTGGCGTCCTTCTGGTCTGCGCATGAGCAGACCTTGAAAAATGAGAAAAAAATAAATACCGGATCCGTTTTGCCTGATGACACTGGAAAAACGGATCCTGTATTGCAATGCAATTTTCTGACTGATCAGGCATTTTTATGACTGATCAGGATCCTGATCAGTCTGAAAAATGTCTGATTAGTCAGAAAAATGACATGAGTTTGCATACAGTTTGCCTGATCAGGCAGGCAGTTCAGGCAACGGAACTGCCTGCCAGAATCAAACAACGCAAGTGTGAAAGTACCCTTAGCTGTACCCGCCCTTCCCCCTGCAACAGGCCGGCTACCTGTTCCTGTAGCCACCCTGGTCCTCGGGCCTCCGCTGCTGCCCACAGCTGCTGCAATAGCTCCTCCACATCCTGGGAGATCTTGCCGGTAAGCGCACAATTCAGCTCCAGTTCAGTTCTGTCCCTACTGTGTTACCAAAATGGCGCCCGCTCTCCCACACTCTCACTTATTTATTACCTAAGGCCAACCCTTCACTGGCCCCTTTTCTGTGCTAACTAACGTTAACCCATTCCTGTCCAGGCCCCTTCCACAAAAAACCCTAATGTCAGCCTCCCTTTAACTCTGTCCCGTCCAGCCTCACTTCTCTGGATAATAGCATTTCCACTTTAAACTTCCATAGCTGATAATTGTCACTGTTCAGCTTGGCCAGTGAGAGTTTGGCCTCTTGCACACGACCGTATGGTTTTGCTGACCGTTTTAATCAGTTTTTCAGTTTATTTTTTGTTTCAGTAGCGTTTCCGTTCCGTTTTGCCATTCCGTTTTTTCATTTGGTTTCTGTTTGTTATCCGTTTTTTGCTGATCACAAACAAAAGCATACAATAATGTTTAAACAGTAAGTACAATAAAAAATTGGGCTGGGCATTACATTTTCAATAGATGGTTCCGCAAAAGCGGAATGGATACGGAAGACATACCGATGAATTCCGTTTTTTTGCAGAACCATTGACTTGAATGGAGCCATAGAAAGTGATTTGCGGGCAATAGGACATGTTCTATCTTTGAATGGAAATACGGAAACAGAATGCATATAGAGTACCTTCCGTTGTTTTTGCGGACCCATGAAATTGAATGGTTCTGCATACGGACCACAAACATAACGCTAAAAAACTGAATGGAAAAGGAAAAAAAATACGGTTGTGTGCAGGAGACCTTTAACTTCTGGCCATTCTCCCTCCTTTATATACAGTCCTGATCAAAAGTTTAAGACCACTTAAAAAACATGGCAAAAAATCCTATTTAGCATGGCTGGATCTTAATAAGGTTCCAAGTAGCGCTTCAACATGCAACAAGAAGAAATGGGAGTGAGACAAAACATTTTATGAGCATTCAATTTAATGAAATCAACAAATAAACTGAAACAGGCTGTTTTTCAGCTGATCAAAAGTTTAAAACCACACCTCCCAAAAAAACTAAACCCCCCCAAAACAGAAATCCAATTCCAAACATGAACTCAGTAATGAGTAGCTCCGCCATTATTGTTTATCACTTCAAAAATTAGTTTCGGCATGCTTGATGCAAGCGTTTCCATGAGGTGAGTGGGAACATTTCTCCAAGTGGTGAAGACGGCCGCACGAAGGCCATCTACTGTCTGGAACTGTTGTCCATTTTTGTAAACTTCCCTTTCCATCCACAAAGGTTCTCAATTGGATTTAGATCAGGGGAACTCGCAGGATGTTTTTGAAGCCCTTCCGTCTCAGATGCCGTCTGATGGTTATGGGGCTGCAGTCAGCACCAGTAAGGGCCTTAATTTGGGTCGAGGATCGTCCAGTGTCTTGACGGACAGCCAATTGGATCCTCCGGATCAGTGCTGATGAAATTTTTTGGGGTCTTCCACTTGACTTTTTTGTTCCATAACCCTCAGGATCATTTAAGAAATTCCAAATGACTGTCTTACTGCGTCCCACCTCGGCAGCGATGGTGGGCTGTCAGAGACCCTGCTTATGCAGTTCAACAACCTGACCACATTCAAAAAGGGAGAGTTTTTTTGCCTTTGCCATCACAACGTGTGACTACCTGACAGAAAATGACAATGAATCCACATCTTTGCACAGATTTGGCCTTTTAAAGGCATGTGGTCCTAAAATTTGGATCAGCTGAAAAACAGCCTGTTTCAGTTTAATTATTTTCAATTAATTGAATGCTCAAAAATTTTTTTGTCTCACTCCCATTTCTTCTTGTTGCATGTTGAAGCTCTACTTGGATTTTTTTTTGCTATTTTTCAAGTGGTCTTAAACTTTTGATCAGGACTGTATAAACAGTCTTACTTGTCTACAGGATATGTAACTGGAAAGCTTCCTTATGTCGATCTCCAAATCAACCACACTGTCTCCCGTTTGGGGCTTTGTTCTGCCTAGGCCGCTCCTGGTCACTGGGCTTTATCCGGTCACTGGGCTTTATCCGGTCACTGGGCTTTATCTGGTCACTGGGCCCATAACCTATTGCAGAGTATGATTGCTGAGTGCAGCAGAGTCAATTCAGAACAGACGTTGTGGAGTAACAGGAACTGGCTTTATTGGGACACGCGTGCAATAACAGAAGGTCACCTTACATGGTGAATGGCACAGACAGGAAAAAAATCTGTGAGTTCACCTGTACAGTAAATACAACACATCATAGAAATGCATAGAGAGACTACAAGTGAGCAAAAATCAGGTGATCAAACCCTGAAAAATGCTTTTAATGTATATGAAAATTAGGTTTTGGTGAAATATGGGACGGACCACTCCGATCGATGTACTTCGCTCTGCCATAATGTCAGTTAGGGCCTCCCCCTTCTGCAAGGGAAGCTAAACGGAGAGGCCCCGCCCATGGTGCACCTATGACCTTATTTGCATAAAATGAAAAAGAAACATTTGTTTTAGAATTGGATTTTCACAAATAAGGTTATGCTTCCAAGCTCCTATCTTACATGGCAGTGTGCTTACTCTGATTTTCGAGTTGACAGATTTCCTTAAGGCCTCATGCACATAACCGTGGTTTGGTTCTGCATCTAAGCCGCATTTTTTGTGGCTCGGATGTGGACCCATTCTCTTCAACACACAAGAAGTGGACAGCACTGTTGCTCCGTTCTGTGGCCCCGCACAAAAAAATATAACATGTCCTATTCTTGTCCGTTTTGTAGACAAGAATAGGCATTTCTATTGTGGATGGAAGGGACGTGCACAGACATTTTGAAGGGCAGGGGCTTAAGTATAAAAAATAAAAAATAAAAGGGCTCTTGTCATAATTTCAAAAAATATTTGTACCACGAAGCTTACTTTTCTAGAAATCCCACCTTGTTCTCCATGAATATTTTGATACTGCAATTGTAAACACGACAGAATCCACAAATATAACTTTTTGGGTTTTACCATACATATTATTGTAAAATGAGTGATGTCATTACAAGACATTACAGACTCTAATATGCAAATAGGCAAAGCACTACAACCCCCAGTATGCAAAGGGACAACGCACTACAACCACAAGTATGCAAAGGGACAAAGCACTACAACTATTGTTGCTTTGCATACCTGTTTTGTTCCCGGACTTGAAATTATATACAATATACTTCCAGGGCGGGCACTCAGGGCAGACAGGCACTAAAGGAACTTAGGCAGCAGACGGAGTCACACAGGCCGACGCTTGCTCCCCTGCATTAATCCCACTGGGGGGGGGTCACGTGACGTAGTAGACGTGTGTCACGCACGTCCGCTACCCAGGCAGCCCCTACACTAACCTTAAAGGACCCTGTCACCCTGAAACTGCACTGGTGAGAGGGCGGACTGGTGAATAAATTGTATCGGTGAATAAATTGCGCCGCCAACGGCGGGTTGGAGGGGGGGGTGTGCGGACTGACGGCACGCTTGTAGTCGGTCGGCTTGGGCAGGGCCGTCTTTAATATTGATTGGACCCTGGACTAGAATTTACTTGGGCCCCCTGGATCCTGCCTTCCCACACCCTAGCAGGCAATCACGCCCTCCACCACTATATATAATATAGCTTTCAGAGAATGACTGTAAATACTTCAAGTTCTGAAGACTCCAGCAGGCTAAGGATCAGAGCCCTGGGTAGCTGGGCTCAGGGACGGAAGTGGGCACCGCTCAGTATATAGCACCCCACAGTATGCAGTATAGCACCCTATAGTATACAGCACCCCACAGTATGCAATATATAGTATAACACCCCACAGTATGCAGTATAGCATCCTTTAGCATACAGTATAGCACCCCACAGTATACAGTAGAGCAGTATAGCACTCCACACTATACAGCACCCCACAGTATACAGTAGAGCAATATAGCACCCAGTATACAGCACTCCACAATATACAGCACTCCACAGTATACAGTAGACAGTATAGCACCCAATATACAGCACCCACAGTATACAGTAGAGCAGTATAGCACCCAGTATACAGCACCCCACAGTATACAGCACCCCAGTATATAATCTCATACAGCAGCCCCCCAGTATATAATCCCATACAGCAGCCCCCCCGGCCCCAGTATATAATCTCATACAGCAGCCCTCCAGTATATAATCCCACACAGCAACCCCCCAGTATATAATCCCACACAGCAGCCCCCCAGTATATAATCCCACACAGCAGCCCCAGTATATAATCCCACATAGCAGCCCCTCAGTATCTCACACAGCAGACCCCCAGTATATAATCCCACACAGCAGCCCCCCCAGCATATAATCACACACAGCCATCCCTGATCTTCCTATTCTGAAGACAGTCGGCCAGTGCCTGTGATAGCAGAGCGCTTCCCACCCACGTGACCTACCCTTCTCCTGCAGGCTACAGCAACACTGAGTTCTGGAAGAAAGAAAGGACCTTTGATTACAGTCAGGTCCATAAATATTGGGACATCGACACAATTAAAAAAAAATTGGGCTCTATACACCACTACAATGGATTTGAAAAGAAACAAATAAGATGTGATTTAACTGCAGACTGTCAGTTTTCATTTGAGGGTATTTACATCCAAATCAGGTGAAGTGTGCCTCTCATTTGTTAAGAGACCAAAAGTAATGGGACAGAATAATAATCATAAATCAAACTTTCACTTTTTAATACTTGGTTGCAAATCCTTTGCAGTCAATTACAGCCTGAAGTCTTGAATGCATAGACATCACCAGACGCTGGGTTTCATCCCTGGTGATGCTCTGCCAGGCCGCTACTGCAACTGTCTTCAGTTCCTGTGAAATGCATGTTCAATCGGATTCAGGTCAGGTGACTGACTTGGCCATTGCATAACATTCCACTTCTTTCCCTTAAAAACACTCTTTGGTTGCTTTTGCAGTATGCTTTGGGTCATTGTCCATCTGCACTGTGAAGCGCCGTCCAATGAGTTCTGAAGCATTTGGCTACATGCATACGAATGTTGTTTGTTTCCGTGTCTGTTCCAATTTTTTGGTGGACATTCATTTCAATAGGTCCGCAAAAAACGCGGACAGCACACCATGTGCTGTCTGGATCAGTATGTCCGTTCCGTTGCCCTGCCCAAAAAAATAGTGCATGTCCTATTTTTTTCTAGTTTGCGGACACGGATAGGCATTATTACAATGGATCTGCAAAAAAAAACGGATGTCATACGGAACGTTATCCGTTTTTTTTGCGAATCCACAATTTGCGGACCGCAAAACACATACGGTCGTGTGCATGTAGCCTTTGCCTGAATATGAGCAGATAATATTGCCTGAAACACTTCTGAATTCATCCTGCTGCTTTTGTCAGCAGTCACATCATCAATAAATACAAGAGAACCAGTTTCATTGGCAGCCATACATGCCCACGCCATGACACTACCACCACCATGCTTCACTGTTGAGGTGGCATGCTTAGGATCATGAGCAGTTCCTTTCCTTCTCCATACTCTTCTCTTCCCATCACTCTAGTACAAGTTGATCTTGGTCTCATCTGTCCATAGGATGTTGTCCCAGAACTGTGAAGGCTTTTTTAGATGTCGTTTGGCAAACTCTAATCTGGCCTTCCTGTTTTTGAGGCTCACCAATGGTTTACTTCTTGTGGTGAACCCTCTGTATTTACTCTGGAGAAGTCTTCTCTTGATTGTTGACTTTGACACACATACACCTACCTCCTGGAGAGTGTTCTTGATCTGGCCAACTGCTGTGAAGGGTGTTTTCTTCACCAGCGAAAGAATTCTTCTGTCATCCACCACAGTTGTTTTCCATGGTCTTACGGGTCTTTTGGTGTTGCTGAGCTCACCGGTGCGTTCCTTCTTTTTAAGAATGTTCCAAACAGTTGTTTTGCTATCTCTCTGATTTTTTTATTTATTTTTTCAGCCTAATGATGGCTTGCTTCACTGATAGTGACAGCTCTTTGGATCTCATCTTCAGAGTTGACAGCAACAGATTCCAAATGCAAATAGCAGACTGGAAATGAACTCTGGACCTTTTATCTGCTCATTGTAATTGGGATAATGAGGGAATAACACACACCGGCCATGGGACAGCTGAGAAGCCAATTGTCCCATTACTTTTGGTCCCTTAACAAGTGGGAGGCACATATGCAAACTGTTGTAATTCCTACACCGTTCACCTGATTTGGATCTAAATACCCTCAAATTAAACCTGACAGTCTGCAGGTAAACCACATCTTGTTAATTTCATTTCAAATCCATTGTGGTGGTGTATAGAGCCAAAAATGTTAGAATTGTGTCGATGTCCAATATTTATGGACCTGACTGTACCTTATAGCCACGTGAACACCAGTAATATCGCTATGTTACTGTTCACATGTAGAGATGTCCCGAACTATTCGCAAGCACATTGCTTGTTCGCGTTCGCCGCGGCCGGCGAACATATGCGATGTTCGGTTCGCCCCCTATTCGTCATCATTGAGCAAACTTTGACCCTGTACCTCCTAGTCAGCAGACACATTCCAGCCAATCAGCAGCAGGCCCTCCCTCCCAGACCCTCCCACCTCCTGGACAGCATCCATTTTGGATTCATTCGGAAGCTGCATTCTCATGGAGAGGAGGGACAGTGCTGCTGCTGATGATGATTTAATAGGGAAATCGATAGCTAGGCCAGTGCATTCAGTGTCCACTCCAGTCCTAAAAGACTCATCTGATCTCTGCTATAAGGACAGCGTCCTGACAGCACCCCAAAAAGCCCTTTTTAGGGCTAGTACATCAGTCTGCTTTTTTTTTTGTAATCTAATTGCAGTTGCCTGCCAGCGTGTGTGTCAGGCTCACAGCGTATATTGTGCCCACTTGCCCAGTGCCACCACTCATATCTGGTGTCACAGTAGCTTGCGTTTAACCACTTCAGCCCCGCTAGCTGAAACCCCCTTCATGACCAGAGCACTTTTTACACTTCGGCACTACACTCCTTTCACCGTTTATCGCTCGGTCATGCAACTTACCACCCAAATGAATTTTACCTCCTTTTCTTCTCACTAATAGAGCTTTCATTTGGTGGTATTTTATTGCTGCTGACATTTTTACTTTTTTTGTTATTAAGTGGTAGGCAATTAAAGAGTGCCGTGTTTGTGTGAGGGGAGGCGGGGCTTTAATTATTTAAACCTGGCTCTCCTGCCCCCACTTGTCGGTTCGAATGCTTTCGAATCGGCTCGTGGGTTGGTGCCAGAGAAGTGCGTGCGTCACTGGAGAATCGGGTGGTCGGCTGCGTCGGGCTCGTCGCTTCGGTGATTAGGTAGGCAGGGTGGCTGCACACCCGTCTCGCTATGTATAACATGGGGGGCTGCCGAGCGTGCCGCCGGGCCCCAGCCGCGCTGGCGACTGCCCGCACTCCCGATCGCTTCCGGCACCCCGATACAGGCACCCCGATCCGCTCCAGGCCCCGCGCCAAGAACCCCCGCTCCCACGTGCAGCGTCCCCCAGGCGGGCTCCCCTCATCTGTGGCTCAGCAGCGATGGGTCACACGTCCTTCACATACCCAGAGCAGCGGTCACGCCGGCCGTCGGCTCCTCAGCGCAGCTCACAGGCTTGCTGCGCTCCAGCAGGCCCTGGCTTGATAGAGGGCGACACCTACAGGCCCATACTGGTACTGCAGTCCAGGTACAGGGCTCCTTGCTCAGGCACAGTGGCTAGGTACTAAGGCAGGACAAACAAAAAAAATAATAAAAATAAAAAATATTATATATTTGGGATATGTTTTAAGGATCAAATATAAAGAGGGCTCCAAAGAGGGGGGGCTGGCCACGTCACTTTGCGCACGCAGCCGGGCCGCCCGCAAGCCCATACGGCGAGTCAGGGGGTTGGTTCGGGCGCAGTCGCAATAATCCGGTGGACAGCAAAGGAGCGGTGGCAGGAGTGAAGGGTCACCCAGCCACCGTGCGCTCACTCACATGTCTGTCCTTGTTTATTCAGGTCCACAGGTGGTTGGCTAACTTACGATACTGTGGGGTTTGTGGCTGTCATGGCCGCCAGGTGAGTCAGGGGTGGTGCAGGCGTGGGCCAACCCCCTCCTTTTCTCCTGCATAGGCTTGGGGGACGGGGGATGGTGGACTATTATGGCCAGGCCTCTGGCGCATCTCTTACAGGGTGGCGCCTACAGTCGTGGCCTTTGGTGGGGGGGGGCAAAGAAGTAAAAAAAAAAAAATGGTATAGATACGAATGTTGCTTTGCCAGGTCTGTCACGACTACAGACTCCTTATAAAGCCCTGCCACGACTGCAGGCATCAGTCTGTCACGACTCAGACTCGCTATAAAGTCCTGCCACGACTGCAGGCATCAGTCTGTCACGACTACAGACCCGTTATAAAGCCCTGCCACGACTGCAGGCATCAGTCTGTCACGACTACAGACTCGCTATAAAGTCCTGCCACGACTGCAGGCATCAGTCTGTCACGACTACAGACCCGCTCTAAAGCCCTGCCACGACTGCAGGCACAAATCCGTTACGACTACAGACTCGTTATAAAGCCCTGCCACGACTGCAGGCATTAGTCTGTCACGACTACAGACTCGTTATAAAGCCCTGCCACGACTGCAGGCATTAGTCTCATGTCAACAGACTCGTGAGGTAATACTACCATGTCTACAGGCGATGGTCCGCTACCGCTACTCCCGAGGTAGGGTCCCCTCACGACTACAGGGGCCAGTCGGTCACATCCACAGACTCGGTCGCACTCCTGTTGACTACAGGCACTGGGTGGGCATCTACAGGTAGTTGCGTCACGTCTACACACGCGGGTCAGCCACGGCCTGGGGGGTCAGCCTTCACGGTCACAGGTAGGTCCGGTCAGGCCTCAGTCTCCCAGCGGGTTCCAGTCACAATAACCAGCCCCTAGGGGGGGCACTCCCGCGCCGGCGCATAATGCCAGGGAGCTATGCGGCTCCCCACGCGGCACACGATTCAAACCGGCGGGGGCCGGGGCTCACGGTAAAGGAAGGGCTCCCTCTGATCCGGTGCACATCGCCAGGGAGCAGCGCTGCTCCCCACGCGGTACGAGTGTCCAGCCGGCGGTGGGTCGGCCCTGGCTGAGGGGGGGGGGCTCCCCCGCACTGGTGCACTCTGCCAGGGAGCAGCGTGAGCTCCCCACGCGGCTGGGGGTAAAGGCGCAGGACACCGTTTCCCCGCTCCTCATCTTCAATAAAGTCTGGCACGGGCCGCCGTGCCGTTAGGTAGGCAGGGATCAGGGGAAGGAGTACCAGGCTCGGTCAGGGGGAGCAGATCATAGGCGGTGGCTGGCTTCCTGCTGCCGGCCGTACAGAAGGTTCCAAGGGGGTCATTTAGGCACAGGATGTTAGTTAGTCCGTGCAGGTGACCTGCGTTATACCATGCTCTTCGTGCTCGTACACAGAGCTGTGCCCATACTGGAGCTGCGTAAGTGGTTTATAGTTTAAAAAATAAAAATAAAAATTCAAACCACAATTAGAGTCTTGCACGCATGGCTTCTCCGTTTTAGGTTTACACATATGACTCCGCCATTAGAGTCTCTCATGCATGGCTTCTCCGTTTTAGGTTTACACATATGACTCCGCCATTAGAGTCTCTCATGCATGGCTTCTCCGTTTTAGGTTTACACATATGACTCCGCCGTTAGAGGCTCTCACGCATGGCTTCTCCGTTTTAGGTTTACACATATGACTCCGCCGTTAGAGGCTCTCACGCATGGCTTCTCCGTTTAGGTGTACACATATGACTCCGCCATTAGAGTCTCTCATGCATGGCTTCTCCGTTTTAGGTTTACACATATGACTCCGCCGTTAGAGGCTCTCACGCATGGCTTCTCCGTTTTAGGTTTATACATATGACTCCGCCATTAGAGTCTCTCATGCATGGCTTCTCCGTTTTAGGTGTACACATATGACTCCGCCATTAGAGTCTCTCACGCATGGCTTCTCCGTTTTAGGTTTACACATATGACTCCGCCGTTAGAGGCTCTCACGCATGGCTTCTCCGTTTAGGTTTACACATATGACTCCGCCGTTAGAGGCTCTCACGCATGGCTTCTCCGTTTAGGTGTACACATATGACTCCGCCATTAGAGTCTCTCATGCATGGCTTCTCCGTTTTAGGTTTACACATATGACTCCGCCGTTAGAGGCTCTCACGCATGGCTTCTCCGTTTTAGGTTTATACATATGACTCCGCCATTAGAGTCTCTCATGCATGGCTTCTCTGTTTTAGGTGTACACATATGACTCCGCCATTAGAGTCTCTCACGCATGGCTTCTCCGTTTTAGGTTTACACATATGACTCCGCCGTTAGAGGCTCTCACGCATGGCTTCTCCGTTTAGGTTACACATATGACTCCGCCATTAGAGTCTCTCATGCATGGCTTCTCCGTTTTAGGTGTACACATATGACTCCACCATTAGAGTCTCTCACGCATGGCTTCTCCATTTTAGTTACACATATGACTCCGCCATCTGAGTCTCACGCATGGCTTCTCCGTTTTAGTTTTACACATATGACTCCGCCATTAGAGTCTCTCGCGCATAGCTCCGCCATTAGTCTATCGCGCATGGCTTCTCCGTTTTAGGTTTACACATATGACTCTGCCATTAGTCTCTCATGCATGGCTTCTCCGTTTAGGTTACACATATGACTCCGCCATTAGAGTCTCTCGCGCATGGCTTCTCAGTTTTATGTTTACACATATGACTCTGCCATTAGAGTCTCACGCATGGCTTCTCCGTTTAAAAAAAAAAAAAAAAAAAATTCCACTTTTTCCTTTCAGGTTTGTCCAGGGGCAGATCGGTTGCCAATGCTAATTCCTCACCAGGCCCAGCTGCGCTGGGACTAGTCTCTCATCTCACCATAGCTAACAGACTGATGGCCAATTCCTTGGCCAGTAATACCCTGAGGGCTTACAAGACAGCTTGGCACCTGTTTCAGAAATATGAACACCTACCCGGCTGCTGGCCGGGGGGACTATCACTCTATTGGGCTTCGTCGGGTTTTTTGCCACTCTCAATTAAACCTGTCCTATAGCACTGTTAACTATACCTGGCAGGTATTCAGCACATTCGGGTTTAGATAACAGGTTCAGGGGTCGATCCTCTCTCGATCACAGGACATTCCTTCCACAGGGGCGCAGCAGCTGCGGCGTCCATGCATAAGGTACCAGTACATGTAATCAAACGGTTGGGTCGTTGGAGTTCCGCGTGTTACATGCGTTATATCCCAGATCCTTAATACAAAATGTCACTGGCTTTCCGAGTTTTGGTTTTGTAGTTTCTGTTATCAAAGTCTTTCAAAACTCCTATGCATGGTTCTTTTGGCCCCTTTAGGCTACCCTTCGATAAGCAGTTCCGGCATAACTCTGCTGCTTCTAGGTAGGGGGGGGGGGGAATATAGGCTTAGGTAGGGGACCCTCTCGTAATGAGCCGATCCGAGCACAAGTGGTAGGCAATCAAAGAGTGCCGTGTTTGTGTGAGGGGAGGCGGGGCTTTAATTATTTAAACCTGGCTCTCCTGCCCCCACTTGTCGGTTCGAATGCTTTCGACCCACCCAGAAGCCCTCCCTTCTTCTCAGGACTCATCATTGGTGTGGCCCCCTTTAGGCTACCCTTCGATAAGCAGTTCCGGCATAACTCTGCTGCTTCTAGGTAGGGGGGGGGAATATAGGCTTAGGTAGGGGACCCTCTCGTAATGAGCCGATCCGAGCACAATCAAAATGTAAAGATTTTTTTGCAAAAAAATGACATTTTTCACTTTCAGCTGTAAAATTTTGCAAAAAAAACGACATCCATATATAAATTTTTCGCCAAATTTATTGTTCTACATGTCTTTGATAAAAAAAAAATGTTTGGGCAAAAAAAAAATGGTTTGGGTAAAAGTTATAGCGTTTACACACTATGGTACAAAAATGTGAATTTCCGCTTTTTGAAACAGCTCTGATTTTCTGAGCACCTGTCATGATTCCTGAGGTTCTAAAATGCCGAGACAGTAGAAAAACCCCACAAATGACCCCATTTCGGAAAGTAGACACCCTAAGGTATTCGCTGATGGGCATAGTGAGTTCATAGAACTTTTTATTTTTTGTCACAAGTTAGCGGAAAATGATGATGATTTTTTCTTTTCTTTTTTTTCTTACAAAGTTCCATATTCCACTAACTTGCGACAAAAAATAAAAAATTCTAGGAACTCGCCGTGCCCCTCACAGAATACCTTGGGGTGTCTTCTTTCCAAAATGGGGTCACTTGTGGCGTAGTTATACTGCCCTGGCAATTTAGGGGCCCTAATGTGTGAGAAGAACTTTGCAATCAAAATGTGTAAAAAATGACTGGTGAAATCCGAAAGGTGCACTTTGCAATATGTGCCCCTTTGCCCACCTTGGCAGCAAAAAAGTGTCACACATCTGGTATCGCCGTACTCAGGAGAAGTTGGGGAATGTGTTTTGGGGTGTCATTTTACATATACCCATGCTGGGTGAGAGAAATATCTTGGCAAAAGACAACTTTGTCCATTTTTTTATACAAAGTTGGCATTTGACCAAGATATTTTTCTCACCCAGCATGGGTATATGTAAAATGACACCCCAAAACACATTCCCCAACTTCTCCTGAGTACGGCGATACCAGATGTGTCACACTTTTTTGCTGCCAAGGTGGGCAAAGGGGCACATATTCCAAAGTGCACCTTTCGGATTTTGCAGGCCATTTTTTACACATTTTGATTGCAAAGTTCTTCTCACACATTTGGGCCCCTAAATTGCCAGGGCAGTATAACTACGCCACAAGTGACCCCATTTTGGAAAGAAGACACCCCAAGGTATTCCGTGAGGGGCACTGCGAGTTCCTAGAATTATTTTTTTTTTGTCACAAGTTAGCGGAAAATTATGATTTTTTTTTTCTTCTCTTTTTTCCTTACAAAGTCTCATATTCCACTAACTTGCGACAAAAAATAAAAAATTCTAGGAACTCGCCATGCCCCTCACGGAATACCTTGGGGTGTCTTCTTTCCAAAATGGGGTCACTTGTGGCGTAGGTATACTGCCCTGGCAATTTAGGGGCCCATATGTGTGAGAAGTACTTTGCAATCAAAATCTGTAAAAAATGACCAGTGAAATCCGAAAGGTGCACTTTGGAATATGTGCCCCTTTGCCCACCTTGGCATCAAAAAAGTGTCACACATCTGGTATCGCCGTACTCAGGAGAAGTTGGGGAATGTGTTTTGGGGTGTCATTTTACATATACCCATGCTGGGTGAGAGAAATATCTTGGCAAAAGACAACTTTTCCCATTTTTTTATACAAAGTTGGCATTTGACCAAGATATTTTTCTCACCCAGCATGGGTATATGTAAAATGACACCCCAAAACACATTCCCCAACTTCTCCTGAGTACGGCGATACCAGATGTGTCACACTTTTTTGCTGCCAAGGTGGGCAAAGGGGCACATATTCCAAAGTGCACCTTTCGGATTTCGCAGGCCATTTTTTACACATTTTGATTGCAAGGTATTTCTTACACATTTGGGCCCCTAAATTGCCAGGGCAGTATAACTACGCCACAAGTGACCCCATTTTGGAAAGAAGACACCCCAAGGTATTCCGTGAGGGGCATGGCGAGTTCCTAGAATTTTTTATTTTTTGTCACAAGTTAGCGGAAAATGATGATTTTTCTTTTTTTTTCTTTTTTCCTTACAAAGTCTCATATTCCACTAACTTGCGACAAAAAATAAAAAATTCTAGGAACTCGCCATGCCCCTCACGGAATACCTTGGGGTGTCTTCTTTCCAAAATGGGGTCACTTGTGGCGTAGTTATACTGCCCTGGCAATTTAGGGGCCCAAATGTGTAAGAAGTACTTTGCAATCAAAATCTGTAAAAAATAGCCTGTTAAATCCGAAAGGTGCTCTTTGGAATATGTGCCCCTTTGCCCACCTTGGCTGCAAAAAAGTGTCACAAATCTGGTATCGCCGTACTCAGGAGAAGTTGGGGAATGTGTTTTGGGGTGTCATTTTACATATACCCATGCTGGGTGAGAGAAATATCTTGGCAAAAGATAACTTTTCCCATTTTTTTATACAAAGTTGGCATTTGACCAAGATATTTTTCTCACCCAGCATGGGTATATGTAAAATGACAACCCAAAACACATTGCCCAACTTCTCATGAGTACGGCGATACCAGATGTGTGACACTTTTTTGCAGCCTAGATGCGCAAAGGTGCCCAAATTCCTTTTAGGAGGGCATTTTTAGACATTTGGATCCCAGACTTCTTCTCACACTTTCGGGCCCCTAAAAAGCCAGGGCAGTATAAATACCCCACATGTGACCCCACTTTGGAAAGAAGACACCCCAAGGTATTCAATGAGGGGCCTGGCGAGTTTTTTTTTTTTGCATAAGTTAGCGGAAATTGATTTTTTTTGTTTTTTTCTCACAAAGTCTCACTTTCCGCTAACTTAGGACAAAAATTTCAATCTTTCATGGACTCAATATGCCCCTCACGGAATACCTTGGGGTGTCTTCTTTCCGAAATGGGGTCACATGCGGGGTATTTATACTGCCCTGGCTTTTTAGGGGCCCTAAAGCGTGAGAAGAAGTCTGGAATATAAATGTCTAAAAATGTTCACGCATTTGGATTCCGTGAGGGGTATGGTGAGTTCATGTGAGATTTTATTTTTTGACACAAGTTAGTGGAATATGAGACTTTGTAAGAAAAAACAAAAACAAAAACAAACAAAAAATTTCCGCTAACTTGGGCCAAAAAAATGTCTGAATGGAGCCTTACAGGGGGAGTGATCAATGACAGGGGGGGTGATCAATGACAGGGGGGTGATCACCCATATAGACTTTCTGATCACCCCCCTGTCACTGATCACCCCCCCTGTAAGGCTCCATTCAGACGTCCGTATGATTTTTACGGATCCATGGATACATGGATCGGATCCGCAAAACACATGCGGACGTCTGAATGGAGCCTTACAGGGGGGGTGATCAATGACAGAGGGGTGATCACCCATATAGACTCCCTGATCACCCCCCTGTAAGGCTCCATTCAGATGTCCGTATGATTTTTTACGGATCCACGGATACATGGATCGGATCCGCAAAACACATGCGGACGTCTGAATGGAGCCTTACAGGGGGGGGGGGGTGATCAATGACAGAGGGGTGATCACCCATATAGACTCCCTGATAACCCCCCTGTAAGGCTCCATTCAGACGTCCGTATGATTTTTTATGGATCCACGGATACATGGATCGGATCCGCAAAACACATGCGGACGTCTGAATGGAGCCTTACAGGGGGGGGTGATCAATGACAGAGGGGTGATCACCCATATAGACTCCCTGATCACCCCCCTGTAAGGCTCCATTCAGATGTCCGTATGATTTTTTACGGATCCACGGATGCATGGATCGGATCCGCAAAACACATGCGGACGTCTGAATGGAGCCTTACAGGGGGGGGGGGGTGATCAATGACAGAGGGGTGATCACCCATATAGACTCCCTGATCACCCCCCTGTAAGGCTCCATTCAGACGTCCGTATGATTTTTTACGGATCCACGGATACATGGATCGGATCCGCAAAACACATGCGGACGTCTGAATGGAGCCTTACAGGGGGGTGATCAATGACAGGGGGGTGATCAGGGAGTCTATATGGGGTGATCAACCCCCTGTCATTGATCACCCCCCTGTAAGGCTCCATTCAGACGTCCGCATGTGTTTTGCGGATCCGATCCATGTATCAGTGGATCCGTAAAAATCATGCAGACGTCTGAATGGAGCCTTACAGGGGGGTGATCAATGACAGAGGGGTGATCAATGCAGGGGGTGATCAGGGAATCTATATGGGTGTTCACCCGCCTGTCATTGATCACCCCCCTGTAAGGCTCCATTCAGACGTCCGTATGTGTTTTGCGGAACCGATCCATGTATCAGTGGATCCGTAAAAATCATGCGGATGTCTGAATGGAGCCTTACAGGGGGGTGATCAATGACAGAGGGGTAATCAATGACAGGGAAGTGATCAGGAAGTCTATATGCGTGATCACCCACTTGTCATTGATCACCCCCCTGTAAGGCTCCATTCAGACGTCCGTATGCGTTTTGCGGATCCGATCCATGTATCAGTGGATCCGTAAAAATCATGCGGATGTCTGAATGGAGCCTTACAGGGGGGTGATCAATGACAGAGGGGTGATCAATGACAGGGAAGTGATCAGGAAGTCTATATGCGTGATCACCCCCTTGTCATTGATCACCCCCCTGTAAGGCTCCATTCAGAGGTCCGCATGTGTTTTGCGGATCCGATCCATGTATCAGTGGATCCGTAAAAATCATGCGGATGTCTGAATGGAGCCTTACAGGGGGGTGATCAGAGACAGAGGGTTGATCAATGACAGGGAAGTGATCAGGAAGTCTATATGCGTGATCACCCACTTGTCTTTGATCACCCCCCTGTAAGGCTCCATTCAGACGTCCGTATGCGTTTTGCGGATCCGATCCATGTATCAGTGGATCCGTAAAAATCATGCGGATGTCTGAATGGAGCCTTACAGGGGGGTGATCAATGACAGAGGTGTTATCAATGACAGGGAAGTGATCAGGAAGTCTATATGCGTGATCACCCCCTTGTCATTGATCACCCCCCTGTAAGGCTCCATTCAGAGGTCCGCATGTGTTTTGCGGATCCGATCCATGTATCAGTGGATCCGTAAAAATCATGCGGATGTCTGAATGGAGCCTTACAGGGGGGTGATCAATGACAGAGGGTTGATCAATGACAGGGAAGTGATCAGGAAGTCTATATGCGTGATCACCCACTTGTCATTGATCACCCCCCTGTAAGGCTCCATTCAGACGTCCGTATGCGTTTTGCGGATCCGATCCATGTATCCGTGGATCCGTAAAAATCATACGGACGTCTGAACGGAGCCTGACAGGGGGGTGATCAATGACAGGGGGGTGATCAATGACAGGGGGGTGATCAGGGAGTTTATATGGGGTGATAATGGGTGATCAGGGGTTTATAAGGGGTTAATAAGTGACGGGGGGGGTGTAGTGTAGTGTGGTGTTTGGTGCGACTGTACTGAGCTACCTGAGTCCTCTGGTGGTCCATCCTAACAAAAGGGACCACCAGAGGACCAGGTAGCAGGTATATTAGACGCTGTTATCAAAACAGCGTCTAATATACCTGTTAGGGGTTAAAAAAATCAGATCTCCAGCCTGCCAGCGAACGATCGCCGCTGGCAGGCTGGAGATCCACTCGCTTACCTTCCGTTCCTGTGAGCGCGCGCGCCTGTGTGCGCGCGTTCACAGGAAATCTCGCGTCTCGCGAGATGACGCATATATGCGTGACTGTGCGCAGGGCTGCCACCTCCGGAACGCACATCTGCGTTAGGCGGTCCGGAGGTGGTTAAATAAAAACAACTAAAAACTTTTTTGACTGTAATATAATTGCAGTTAGTTGCCTGCAAGCGTGTGTGTCAGGCCTACAGCGTGTACTGTGCCAACTACTGCCAGTGCACAGTACCACCAGTGCCACTCATATCTGGTGTCACACACAGTAGCTTGCATTAAAAAAAAAATATATACAATTTTAACTGCAATATAATAGCAGTTAGTTTTCTGCAAGCGTGTGTGTTAGGCCTACAGCATCTACTCTGCCAACTTCTGCCAGTGGCACTCATATCTGGTGTCACAGTAGCTTGCACGCATAGTACAACTAAACTAATCTAAAAAAATGACAGGCAGAGGCAGGCCACCCCGCAGGGGACGGCGTGGTCTTGGTGCTGTGATTCCCTTTGGCCCTAGAATAATGCCCAGTGTTCAGAGGCCACGTACCCTGAACTCGAAAAATTCTGAGGACATAGTTGACTGGCTAACACAGGACACCCAATCTTCTACAGCTTACGCTCGGAACCTTGATTCACCATCCTCCTCTAGCTCAGCTTCGAGCACCTCTCAAGTTACCACTCGCCCGCCACCACCAACACTAGCACCACAGCTGCTTCACTTGATCCCTCAGAGGATTTATTTACACATCAGTTGGAAGAAATGAGTGATGCGCAACCATTATTGCCAGAGGATGTAGATAACAGGGATATGTCTCAGTCAGCCAGCATTACACACATGGACGTACGGTGTGATGATGATGTTGTACCCACTGTTGCTTCCTTTGCTGAGTTGTCAGATACAAGTTAAGTGGTTGATGATGATGATGTGTCCGTGGATGTCACGTGGGTGCCCGCTCGAAGAGAAGAAGAACAGGGGGAAAGTTCAGATGGGGAGACAGAGAGGAGGAGGAGATGAGTTGAAAGCAGGGGGAGGTCGTCGCAAGGAGCTAGTGGCACAGTCAGACAGCATGTATCGGCACCCGGGGTCAGCCAGACAGCACGCCAATGCTGTTGCCACCACCAGAATGCCGTCATTGCAAAGCTCAGCAGTGTGGCATTTTTTTTTGTGTGTCTGCCTCTGATAACAGCGATGCCATTTGCAACCTGTGCCACAAGAAACTGAGTCGTGGGAAGTCCAACACCCACCTAGGTACAACTGCTTTGCAAAGGCACATGATCTCACATCACAAACGCCTATGGGATCAACAAATGAGTACAAGCAGCACACAAACGCAAAGCCACCATCCTCCTCCTGGTCCAGCATCTTCAGCCGCGTCAACCACTGCTGTCCTCCTTGCCCCCTCTCAACCACCCGCCACTCCGCCTCTTGCCTTGAGCAGTTCCTGCTCATCTGCCCATAGTCAGGTGTCTGTCATGTCAAGGACATGTTTGAGCGTAAGAAGCTAATGTCACAGAGTCACCCCCTTGCCCGGCGTCTGACAGCTGGCTTGTCGGAACTCTTAGCCCGCCAGCTTTTACCATACAAGCTGGTGGAGTCTGAGGCCATCAAATTTTTTTTAGCTATTGGGACACCGCAGTGGAAGGTACCCGGCCGAAACTTCTTTGCACAAAAGGCAATCCCCAACCTGTACTCTATTGTGCAAAAGGAAGTCATGGCATGTCTGGCACACAATGTTGGGGCAAGGGTCCATCTGACCACTGATACCTGGTCTGCAAATCACGGTCAGGGCAGGTATATCACCTACACTGTGCATTGGGTAAACCTGCTGACGTCTGCCAAGCATGGAATGTGTGGCTCTGCAGAGGAGTTGGTGACACCGCCACGACTTGCAGGCAGGCCTGCTGCCACCTCCTTTACTCCTCCTACTCCATCCTCTTTGCTAACCTCCTCGGCTGAGTCCTCTTCTGCTGCTGCATCTTGCTCCACATCAACTGCACACCCCCAGCTCCCCAGGGGCTATTCCACATCCCGGATACGACAGTGTCACGCCGTCTTGGGGTTGACTTGCCTGAAAGCAGAGAGTCACACCGGACCAGCACTCCTGTCCGCCCTGAACGCACAGGTGGATCAGTGGCTGACTCCGCACCAACTGGAGATCGGCAAAGTGGTGTGTGACAACGGAAGCAATTTGTTGGCGGCATTGAATTTTGGCAAGTTGACACATGTGCCGTGCATGGCACATGTGTGTAATCTGATCGTATAACGCTTTGTGCATAAGTACCCAGGCTTACAGGACGTCCTCAAGCAGGCCAGGAAGGTGTGTGGCCATTTCAGGCGTTCCTACACGGGCATGGCACACTTTTCAGATATTCAGAGGCGAAACAACATGCCAGTGAGGCGCTTGATTTGCGACAGCCCAACACGTTGGAATTCAACACTCCTAATGTTCGACCACCTGCTCCAACTAGAAAAAGCTGTCAACGAGTATTTGTATGACCGGGGTGCTAGGACAGCCTCTGTGACATCATCCCATTTGTTTTCTTCCTGCAGCGTGCCCTGCGAAGAGTGCTGGATCAGGCCGTATATTAGCATGAAGAGGGAGAGTTGTGGTCACCATCACCACCAGAAACAGCCTTATCAGCATCGCTTGCTGGACCTGCGGCAACGCAAGATGAGTCTGAGGAAGAGGAGTCAGAGGAGGAATGTGGCTTTGAGGAGGAGGAAGACCAACCACAGCAGGCATCCCAGGGTGCTCGTTGTCACCTATCTGGTACCCGTGGTGTTGTACGTGGCTGGGGGGAAGAACAGACCTTCAGTGAGATCAGTGAGGACGAGGAATGGGACATGAGTAGCTCAGCATCCAACCTTGTGCAAATGGGGTCTTTCATGCTGTCGTGCCTGTTGAGGGACCCTCGTATAAAAAGGCTGAAGGAGAACGACCTGTACTGGGAGGCCAAGCTACTAGACCCTCGGTATAAGCAGAAAGTGACTGAAATGTTACAGAATTACCGGAAGTCGGAAAGGATGCAGCAGTTCCAAAAAAATTGAAAAAGTATGCTTTACACAGCGTATAAGGGTGAAGTCACAGCACAACGGGAATCTAACAGGGGAAGAGGTGAAAGTAATCCTCCTCCTACCACGACCACGCCGGCAAGGACAGGACGCTTTACAGACGTGTTGTTGATGGACGACATGCAGAGCTTTTTAAGTCCTACACATCGCCACAGCCCTTCGGGGTCCACCCTCAGAGAACGACTCGACCGACAGGTAGCAGACTACCTCGTCTTAACTGCAGAAATCGACACTCTGAGGAGCGATGAACCCCTTGACTACTGGGTGTGCAGGCTTGACCTGTGGCCTGAGCTATCCCAATTTGCGATAGAACTTCTGGCCTGCCCCGCTTCAAGTGTCCTGTCAGAAAGGACCTTCAGTGCAGCAGGAGGTATTGTCACTGAGAAGAGAAGTCACCTAGGTCAAAAAAGTCTAGATTACCTCACCCTTATTAAGATGAATGAGGCATGGATCCCGAAGGGACTGACAGTGGGCGATACATTCGACTAAAAAAGGCCTGATGAGATGAGCTGCCTTGGGCTAAAAATGGTCCACACGCTGCTGTATTTTATCTCTGCATGCCGGATGACTTGCGTGACTTATCTGCCACCAACAAGGGTTCAAGCCGCAATGTTTTAGTGCATTTTCTGCCTGGAAAACATCAATACCTAGTTTTTAAGGCATGTGTACATGCCTAATTTTTCTGGCCTCTGGTGCTGCACTGTGGCTGCAAAAACAAAATAAAAAAAGGCACATACATGTGTTAATTCCCCTTCGTGATCGTTACCTTGTTGTGGTGAAAGGGCTTGCGTATCACAATGAAGAAACCACCTCTATAAGTGTGTTGGCAATGGCAATGTTGGCACACCCCAGATGATAAGGTCGTTTCATTGTGAACAGACCAAAAGCGATTGGCTGGATAATTTTGCATAGGAAAAACATAAATTTTCTTTGTGATCATCCAAGGTGATCATTAAAGCCTACTAGGCCAATGGGCCCACACTGCAGAATCATTGTTTTCTTGGTCACTAAACTGTCACTGAACTACCTCAGCACGACCATAGGCTTTGAAAAAACCCCATTGCCTGCAATCTCCCAAAACGTGCGCACAAGCACAGTCATCACTACAACAAGATTGACGCATAGAGGTATAAAATTTGTCATGAGTGTGTCAACTATTGACAACTCTTTGCGGTTGTCTAAAATCTGATAGGGGACGTAAAAGGGATTAAACTGATAGGAATAGTACTACTTAACACACCACTAATATCTGGTGGCACAGTACATTGCACGGCGCACGCGCAGTGCCCCAAATTGGAAGTAGGGGGACCAACCAAGCATCTTTATCCATCTCCCAGTTCCTAAAATCTATTCCATAGACCGGCCCCTGATAGGGGACGTAATGATAGGAATAGTACTACTTAAACACACCACTCATATCTGGTGGCACAGTACATTGCACGGTGCATGCGCAGTGATCCAAATTGGAATTAAGAGGACCATCCAAGCATCTTTTTCCATCTCCCGGTTTCTAAAATCTATTCCATACACGTCCCCTAGCAGTGCCCCAAATTGTAAGTAAGAGGACCGACCAAGCATCTTTTTCCATCTCCCGGTTCCTAAAATCTATTCCATAGACCGTCCCCTGATGGGGGACGTAACAGGGATTAAACTGATAGGAATAGTACTACTTAAACACACCACTCAAATCTGGTGGCACAGTACATTGCACAGCGCAAGTGCAGTGCCCCAAATTGGAAGTAGGAGGACCAACCAAGCATCTTTTTTAATCTCCTAAAATCTATTCCATACACGTCCCCTGATAGGGGACGTAACATGGATTAAACTGATAGGAATAGTACTACTTAACATACCTCTCATATTGGGATTGACTAGTACATTGCACGGCACACGCGCAGTGCCCCAAATTGGAAGTAAGAGGACAGACCAAGCATCTTTTTCCATCTCCCGGTTCCTAAAATCTATTCCATACATGTCTCCTGATAGGGGATGTAACAGGGATTAAACTGATAGGAATAGTACTACTTAAACACACCACTCATATCTGGTGGCACAGTACATTGCACGGTGTACGCGCAGTGCACCAAATTGGAAGTAGCAGGACCAACCAAGCATCTTTTTCCATCTCCCGGTTCCTAAAATCTATTCCATACACGTCCTCTGATAGGGGACGCAACAGGGATTAAACTGATAGGAATAGTACTACTTAACATACCACTCATATTGGGATTGACTAGCACATTGCAAGGCGCACGCGCAGTGCCCCAAATGGAAGTAAGAGGACCAACCAAGCATCTTTTTCCATCTCCCGGTTCCTAAAATCTATTTCATACACGTCTCCTTATAGGGGACGTAACAGGGATTAAACTGATAGGAATAGTACTACTTAAACACACCACTCATATCTGGTGGCACAATACATTGCACGGCGCACGCGCCGTGCCCCAAATTGATAGTAGGAAGACCAACCAACCATCTTTTTTCATCTCCCGGTTCCTAAAATCGATTCCATAGACCGTCCCTTGATAGGGGACGTAACAGGGATAAAACTGATAGGAATAGTACTACTTAACACACCACTAATTTAAAAAAAAGAGGACAGCCTCTGCGGAGCTGGGTATTTTTGGTCCGCGTTACTGAACGCTCGTGCACAATGACTGTAGGCTCATGCGTCCTTTTGCGGAGGTGACAAACCTGGTCAGTCAAACCAAGGCAACATCATCGACCTCATCCCATATGCGATTTTTCTGGAGCGTGCCCTGTGAAGAGTGCTGGATCTGGCCGTAGATGAGCATGAAGAGGAAGAGTTGTAGTCACCATCACCACCAGAAGCAGCCTTGTCGTCGTCGATTGCTGGACCTGCGGCAATGCAGAGAGAGGCGTCTGAAGAAATTGAGTCAGAGGAGGAAGTTGGCTTTGAGGAGGTGGAAGACCAACCACAGCAGGCGTCCCAGGGGGCTTGTTGTCACCTTTCGGGGACCCTTGGTGTTGTACGTGGCTGGGTGGAGGAAGAGACCTTCAATGACATCAGTGAGGACAAGGAACGGGACTTGGCTAGCTTGGTATCCAACCTTGTGCAAATGGGGAGTTTGCGGTTGTGCAAAAGGACTGTTTGCGGTGCATTAAACGGTGAGTTGGTCTGTCAGAGTTTGGTCTGTCACTGTAAAGCTGGCGTAACCCTTGCACTACCTGATCGATACAACATCATACCTGATCGTATACACACACTGGATATTTTAAAGCACGTTATTCAAAATAATTTAGGAATGTTAAGTGATTTATGCCCTTTATGGATTAAAACCCGACTCTGCATCAACTACGTAATTTTCCATGGGAGTTTTGCCATGGATCCCCCTCCGGCATGCCACAGTCCTCCAGGTGTTAGTCCCCTTGAAACAACTTTTCCATCACTATTGTGGCCAGAAAGAGTCCCAGTGGGTTTTAAAATTCGCCTGCCTGCCAATTGAAGTCAATGGCGGTTCACTGTTCACGAACGGAAAATTTTATATTCGCGACATGTCTACTCACATGGTGATGATCTCATGTAAGGTCCTTTCTCCCACAGCTCTCACTCTCAAAGTTCGCTCTGGAGTGCTGGTGTTCTGTCAGAATACTATACTTTACCAGCACGCAGGCAGGCATGGCAGCCCCCCTCCTGTAGCTGACAGCCTGACACCTGGGGCGGACGGCCCCCTCCCCCGCGGCACGTCAACTGATCTAATTGAAATTGTGCACAGTGGCCAGCGGGGCTCAAGAGGCAGCTGCCTTTGGGTCCCCCAGGAACAACTGGGCCCGGGGCAGCTGCCCCTTTTGCCCCGCGTTAAAGATGGCCCTGGGTTTGGGGCAACATAAAAAAAGGGGCATTGAAAGGACAGGGGCAGAAGGAGGCAGGGGCCTTTGAGCCTTATGTGTGCAAAATCCCTGGTGGACGACCCATTCCATTGTATAACGCACACAGCCGGCATCCCTGTTTTGCAGATCCGCAATTTGTGGACCGTAAAACACAGCTTGGTTGTATGCATGAGGCCTTAAATGCAGCCTTGATTTCAACACTTTTTGCCAAGAAGAGATCACTGCATGTCACAGTCAGGCCAGAAGTGTCAACCCAAATTGTCACTATTAGAGTTGTCATAATTTAAAGGGTTTCTCTCAGAGGAATTTTTTGTATTAAACCGGCTGACATTAGCGATGTGCTAATGCCTGGCATTGTCAATCAACACTTGGAAGACGTAACTTGAGGTTGGAGACGGGAGCCTCTATCATACTGCTTAACACCCTGTACTGGAACCTACAGCTACACTATATCACTATCTAACCTACACTGACTATCTCCCCCTAACTATCTGAAGTTAACTGTCTAATGTAATACAACAGAGCACAGCAATGACATTGCTGTCTCTTTCATAACTGCAATAAACTTTAGAAAATAGCTGCTGGGGAGGTTCTTATATACTAAGGGATAGGCAACTTTTCTATTGGTTGCTAGGGATGTTGCTAAGCTCAGACAAAGACATTGTTGCCTTCTCATTGGCCCACAAGCTAGAAGAAGGGAGGGATGATGACCTGATGTTAAAAAAAAATATGATTATTCGATTTTATGAATATATAGCACTATATTCGAAATATTTGCAAATTCTCAAAGTGCCAATATTCGTGATTAAAATTCGCTATTTGAATATTTGCGCTCAACACTAGTTAACAGTTCAGAAGAAAAATACAAGACCACACATGGAGCTGTGTCCCTCTGAGTAACAGCTGATTACAAGCTATCCTTCTGGGTCAGCCATATTCACTCTAAATCCTTAGCAAGCAGTAAATTGTCATGAGCTAGTCACATACTGTCAAGTAGTAGAACAGTTCATCCCATAATATACGGATTTGTGTCTGAAATATTGACCATTAATCTAACCTAACATCAGCAATGTATATTCTCTCTTCACAATAGATGAACAAGTATATAGGACGAGTTCACTACAAAGATTGTATTGGACGGGATATTTACTTTAATGAAAGAGGAGAACTTCCCTCTGATCTGTACATACAAAATTGGGTTATGACAACAACAACAAAGATGTTTCAAAATATGGTGGCACATATTATGAAACCACTAGAGGAGGACGAGCCAATCATACTAAACAAAAAAGTAATTGTGTGGAAAAATGGAAAGGTAAGCCTTCACTTCAGTGTCACTATATCACTCTGCAGTTTATTTATTTCTTCAAAATCATTGCTGCATCAAAGAAATTTTTGCATCGCTCAAAGACATTTCACTGCAAACACTGCATTGTTATATATATATATATGTGTGTTAGAGGTCGCATTACTGCATCAGACCCTGTGTAGCAAAGAAATTTTACTGCACAAATGTTATTGTTGAACTAGTGATACTAAATGCATAGCTCAAAGACATTTCACCGCAAATACAGCATTGTTATTGTTATTTCTGAACTAGTTATACTAAATGTAGAGATGAGCGTATTTCTCAAACATTTGATTAGTCGATTCACCAAATTTTCCAAAAAGATTTGATCTGAATTTATTTGTGACAAATTGCGTTAAAAAACAGCTATTTCCTGGCTGCAGAGAGCCTTTGTAGAACACTGTACCTTGCAGAAACATGCATAGGGAGTCTGCTGTGGTACTGTGAGTCAGTATGACACGCAGGTGACAGGCGTCGCTCTTAGAATCACTTCACACTTAACTTATTTGGGCAGTTTTGGATCCAAAACTGACCAAATAACTCAAAAATTAATCGTGTTAAAAAACATCTATTTCCTGGCTGCTGAGAGCCTGTATAGTGATGTAGAACACTGTGCCTTGCAGAAATATGCATAGGGAGTCTGCTGTGGTAGTGAGACAGTACTGGGAGTCAGTATGACATGCATATGATAGGCGTCTCTCTTAAAATCACTTCACTTATTTGGGCAGTTATTGGGCCAAAACTGATCAAATAACTCATGTGTAAACTCAGTCTTACAGGTCAATGTTAGCGCCAGGTATAAAGTACCGTGCAGAGGCCCAAGATCCTACTATAGCATGAAAGAGTGCACTCCTTTTAGACTGTCGTCAGCTGATTCCAAATAGATTTCTATAGAACCTGTTCTATTAAACGTTGATACAAGTAGAGCAACTCTGACAGAGTGGAGAGGGTGTCAGCAGTAAGTTTGTGATTATTTTGCCCTTCCTCTGATCCATCAGAACAATAACTCCCAAAAAACAGATCCTGTCTGTTGAGCATCTGCCTCCACTCGTTCAGCATTTGTAAGTATACCATCAGTACTGCTAAGGCCAAAAAAACAAAAAAAAAACAGGAGTGGATCCAAAACAGAGATGACACATGAATGGGATATTTGCATGTGTTCTGTGTTTTGTACCCACTCCTGCTTTTGGCTACCAAGTCATAAGCCAATTCTGATGCACAATAGGGACCATGTCATACAGGCCTTACAGCTGCTACATAGACAGGATCCAATGTGTGTCTCATTTTCCTTCCTTCTAAAAGATCAGAAGAAGGGTCAAATAAATGGTGATGTTAACCAGGCCAAAAAAGGCAAAATAAAGGCCCCCCTCATGGAATGGGGAGGGTGGGAACAGCATGAGAAGTCCACAGAGTTGCCCAGTGAAAGAATATTGAGTCGGCAGCAGCATGAGAAGACCACAGAGTATTAAGTCGGCAGTAGTGATGAGCGGCAGGGGCTATATTGTAATTTGCGATATTTCACAAGTATTTTGTCGAATATTCGAGATGATTTTATTGAATGTGAAAAATCAGCAATGTAAAAATTGCGTAATGCGAATTTGTAACGCAAAATACAGGTTTGGGTCACTTTGGCTACATTTTTTAAGCTGGTATAAGTTTCCTGAGACTGGAGAAAATGATTGGTACTGCAGAACATTAGAATAGCTTTATATTCAGATAGAGTCAAGTGCTCCAATATATTCGCGATTGTGCTAATCGGCAGTGATTAGAATATTTTATCGCACTACGTGCAACTTCACATTTTAGCAGGTCTGACTACAGATTACTGATTGGTGCACTAAGTATTGTTGTTCAATGGACATTGCTTCCTTCTCATTGGCACACAAGCAAGAAGCAGAGAAGAATCATATGTTCAGATGGAAAAAAATGCTGAATATTCGATATAACGAATATACAGTGCTGCCCATAATTATTCATACACCTGGCAAATTTTGACTTAAAGTTACTTCTATTCAACCAGCAAGTAATTTTTTGACGGGAAATGACATAGGTGTCTCCCAAAAGATAATAAGACGATGTACAAGAGGCTTTTATTTACATTTGAGAAAAAAGTGTCCAGTCCAAAATTATTCATACCCTTCTCAATAATCAATAGAAAAGCCTTTATTGGCTATTACAGTAATCAAACCCTTCCTATAATTGCAGACCACAGGTATTTTTGCCCAAACATCTTTAGCAATGAGCTCCAAATCTTTCAGCTTCTTGTCATCACCCTGATCTTTAGCTCCCTCCACAGATTCTCAATTGGATTCCAGTCTGGACTCTGGCTGAGCCACTCCTAAACGTTAATGTTGTTGTCTGCTAACCATTCCTTCACCACTTTTGCTGTGTGTTTCGGGTCATTGTCATGCTGGAATGTCCACTGGTGCCAAAGGCCAAGTTTCTCTGCAGACTGCCTGATGCTGTCGTTGAGAATCCTCATGTATTGCTCTTTTTTCATGGTGCTGTTTACTGTGATTAGGTTCCCTGGTCCTTTGGCTGAAAAACACCCCCAAAGCATTAGGTTCCCACCACCATATTTGACAGTGGGGATGGTGTTCTTTGGGTTGAAGGCTTCTCCTTTTTTACGACAAATAAAGGAAACATCATTCAATTTTTGTAACATCTGACCATAACACAGAAGACCAGAAGTCTTCTTCTTTGTCCATATGAGCTTTTGCAAAGGCCAAGCAAGCTTTTGTGTGCCTTATCTGGAGAAGTGGTGTCCTCCTTGGTTTGCATCCGTGGAACCCAGCAATGTGCAGTGTCTGTTGGATTGTCTGCCTTGAGACATTGCCACCAGCAGAGCCCAGATTCACCAGGATGGCCTTGGTGGTGATTCTTGGATTCTCTTTCACCTCTCTAACTATCCTCCTGGCCAGCACAATTGTAACTTTTGGCTTCCGACCACGTCCTCTGAGATTTTCCACAATGAGGAACATCTTGTATTTTTTAATAATACTTTGCACTGTAGCCACTGGAACTTGAAAACATTTAGAAATGGCCTTGTAGCCCTTTCCTGACTTGTGAGCAGCCACAATGCGCAACTGCAGGTCCCCACTTAGCCATGACTGTCCACAAACCAACTGCAGAGAGCTGCTGTTTTTCACCTGTTGAGTTTATTAAAACAGCTGTTCCCAATTAATCAGGGTAATTAGGATGCTTTAGAACAGCTTGGACTATTTGGAATGGTATAGAACTTTTGATTTTCCCACATACTGTGACAATTTGTGAATGGTATGAATAATTTTGGACTGGACACTTTTTGCTCAAATGTAAATAAAAGCTGACAAATGTTTTTTTCCCACAATAATGAGTCTGCCACATTGTCTTATTATCTTTTGGGAGACACATATGTCATTTCCCATCAAAAAATTACTTGCTGGTTGAATAAAAGTAACTTTAAGTCAAAATTTGCCAGGGGTATGAATAATTATGGGCAGCACTGAATAGCACTATATTCTAAATATTTGCCTTTTCGAATATTTGTGCCCAACACTAGTCGGCAGCAGCATGAGAAGACCACAGAGTGGCCCAATGACAGAGTGGTGATTTGGCAGCAGCATGAGGACACCACAGAGTGGCCCAGTGAAAGAGTGGTCAGGTAGCAGCAGCATGAGGAGACTACAGAGTGGCCCAGGGACGGAATGGTGAGGTGGCAGCAGTGTGGGGAGACCACAGAGTGGCCTATTGACAGTGTTGATGTGGCAACAGCATGAGGATACCACAGAGTGGTTAGGTGGCAGCAGCATGAGGACACAAGAGAGTTGCCCAGTGACAGTGTGGTGAGGTGGCAGCAGCATCAGTAGACCACAGAGTGGCCCAGTGACAGAGTGGTGAGTTGGAAACAGCATGAGGAGACCACAGAGTGGTCCAGTGACAGACTGGTGATGTGGCAGTAGCATGAGGATACCACAGAGTGGTGAGGTGGCAGAAGCATGAGGAGACCACAGAGTGGCCCAAATGATAGTGATGAGGTGGCATCAGCATGAAGAGACCACAGAGTTGCCCAGTGACAGAGTGGTGAGGTATCAGCAGCATGAGGAGACTTCAGAGTGGCCCAGTGACAAAGTGGTGATCTGACAGCAGCATGAGGAGACCACAGAGTGATGAGGTTACAGCAGCATGAGGAGACCACAGAGTGGGAAGGTGGGGGGCAATACCAGTACCAGCTGAAGATGGTGGGTGGCAGTAGGAGCACTTGGCAGCAGGTGTATGGCATCAGGCAGGTGATAGCATCAGAATAGTAGCTGAAACAGGTAGCTAGAAGAAACAGGTCTATTTTGACAAAGTTTGGGTGTGGCACCATGGATGATCTAATCCAGACATGCTCAACCTGCGGCCCTCCAGCTGTTGCAAAATGACAACTCCCAGCATTCCTGAACAGCCTACAGCAGGGCATTGTGGGAGTTGTCGTTTTACAACAGCTGGAGGGCCGTAGGTTGAGCATGCCTGATCTACTCTGATGCATCAGGCACTGGCTGATCCACTCCTGATTCATCTTCACATTGGCACCTTGGCCACATTTCACCTTCTGCCTACAGATTCAGCAAATGACCATGTTCACCTCCTCTGGCGGCTTAACAAAAAAACTGCCACACCGCCAAGTATGGCATCCCCCCCCCCCCAACACTCCACACTGACTGCCTGCTACTGCTGCCTCCGTGAACCCCTGCACCACTACTTTCCGGGCAGGTAGGCTCCTGCGAAGCGGGCGGACTACCCCGGGCATGTTTGGTCTCGACCTCCCACTGCTGCCACCCTGCTGACTCACGGCCTGGCTACCACCTTGATGGTTCAGCCGCTGCATCATGAGTAAGCTGACACCCTCTTCTCCTGTATGATAATTAAACCACTTCTTCACCTGGCTCCCAAGTGTGATCGGCTACATCATCATCCACTATATCATCCAGCTACATCGGGCCATGTCAACTAAGCGTCATGTCAGAGGAATCCATCGACTCTTGGCTGGGGGTGTCTGATGTCACTTGCGACAAAGTCGAAGACGGAGGATATTATTCAAGCACCACTGGGTTGCTGGTCAAGACATAACCGCTAAATGACACTGGGAGCTCAGGCCTCTCGCTGTGACTCCTGCTGCCACCCCCCTTCCTTCTTCTGCTGCTACTTGTGCCTGAGCCAGAGACATTTTGGCCACTATCCGTTTCCTTTGAATGGACTGTCACTTGTCTGTCTGACATACTGTAAAATAAAATAATTAAATTAAGGTAAAAGACAATTAATACACCCCAAAAAAGGCTGTAGAACAATGTAACTTCACCGCAGAACGGCTAATAGACATACTTTTTTTTACTATTAATACACCACAAAAAATGCTGCAGTACAATATAACTTCACCGCAAAATGGCTAATAAGACACTCCTTTTTTTTTCCTATTAATAAACCCCCAAAATGGCCCATAAAATTTTTTTACTTCACAGCAGAACAGCTAATCTGGCATACTTTTTTCCCTATTGATACACCCCAAAAAATGCAGTAGACCAATGTAACTTCACCACAGAACGGCTAATAAGACGTACTTTTTTCCCCCTATTAGTACACCACAAAAAGGCAGTAGTACAATGTAACTTATTGGCTAATACGACATACTTTTTTTCCCTTTTAATACACCCCAACAAAGGCTGTAAAACAATGTAAACTTCACAGCAGAACGGCTAATAAGACTTACAGTTTTTTTAACTATTAACACAACCGAAAAATGGCTGTAGTACAATGTAACTTCCCCGCAGAACGGCTAATAAGACATACTTTTTTTCCCCAATAATACACCCAAACAAAGGCTGTAGAACAATGTAACTTCACCGCAGAACAGCTAATAAGACATACTTTTTATTTTATTAATACACCCCAAAAAAGGCTACTCATCAGTGCATGCTGCAGCTCAAACTCCACTATCGCCTGCTGCTGCTGCTCGCACAGTCTCTCCTGCATGTTCAAGGTGGAGTTCCACCTTGTGGTTACGCCGAATATGAGAAGGTGAGCAGGAAGGCTGAACTTACACTGCAGCGCAGACAGGCGAGCAGCAGCATGATGAGAATGCCAAAAGCGCGCACAGACCGCCCACACATTCTGCAGCAGCTCTGACATATCGGGATAATTTTTCAGGAACCTCTGAACCAAATTCA
Source organism: Bufo gargarizans (assembly GCF_014858855.1). Lineage (NCBI taxonomy): Eukaryota > Metazoa > Chordata > Amphibia > Anura > Bufonidae > Bufo > Bufo gargarizans. The sequence goes on along the minus strand of NW_025334221.1, from coordinate 65,808 downwards.
GCACATGTCAGTCAAGGGATGTGCGTCAAACCGACTAGCCCGACAGCTGCTACGGCATTTAGGCTGTTATCGCACACATCACCAGGCCAGGCTTGAGGCTCAGCAGCACCAACCACTCATCGGTCAGTTCCATGCCCGTCCACAGCTCCCGCACGATGTGGGGTGTTTACCCCAAACAGATGAGTTTCCCCCTGGCTGTGCTGAAGTTGTGGTGAAGGTGTTACACTGGCCGGATGAGAAGGTGGTAGAGGAGGAAGCTGAGTAGAAGGAGGAGGCAACGAGAAATGTCCTGCACTCCTTGGTGGCAGTAGGACATTTGCCAAACTGCTATCTGCCTCAGGCCCAGCCGCCACTGCATTTACCCAGTGTGAAGTTAGGGAGATATAACATCCACGTATCGGTAGTTATGTGGACCTTGCCACAGATGGCGTTCCTCTGTCCACACCTGATTTTGTCCGCCACTTGGTTGTGCAGGGCAGGGATGGCTTGCCTGGAAAATTAGTGGCGGCTGGGAACCAAATACTGTGGAACTTGGTTGTGCAGGGCAGGGATGGCTTGCCTGGAAAATTAGTGGCGGCTGGGAACCAAATACTGTGGAACAGCCACCGCCATAAGGCATTTAAAAGTCTTTGTCTCCACCAGACGGAAAGAGAGCATTTCAAAGGCCAGGAATTTTTAAATGCTGGCATTCAGGGCCAGCGATCGCGGGTGGGTAGGGGTAACTTTGTCTTTCTCTCCAGTGTTTGGGGGATAGACAGATGAACGCTTGCATGGGACCAGTGGCGGATCCAGAGCCTGGTCTCGGGAGGGGCACTTTCAGATTATTTTCTGTCCGCCGCCACAAAACAATGGTGCTTATAGAACAGACTACACAGTGTAGGCTATATGTGTATAACAAACATATTCCACATGAACATTTACAGTCACTTGGCCCTTAGGAATCTCGGACGCCACTTCCACACTTTGGCCGGGGGCTCGGCGGAGCTGATGTGTTTTATCCTAATGAGAAAGATTTCATAATAAGGATTTGGAGAAGGGGCAGAGGAATAGCGGGGCAGAGGAATAGCAGAGCAGGGAGAGGCCGGTGCCGCTACTAGGGGGTCATACCATGGGGGAGTAATAAAGCCCACCATAATGCCCCCCCAGTAGTAATAATTCTCCTTATAATGTGACAGTGCAAAAAATACCCCCTTGTAATGCCCCCAGTTGAGCTAATGTCCCATAGTGCCCTTATAATGTGCCAGTATAAAATACCCCTATATAGTGCCCCTAGTAAATGACCCTATAGTGCTCCACACCCTCCTTCCTCCTAGTGCCCCCATAATGTACCAGTATAAAATGCTCCAGTAGATGCCCTCAGTGTCCCCCATAATTTGCAAGTATAAAATACCCCTTCTTAGTGCCCCCCGTAGATGACCCCATAGTACTCCTCTCCTCCCTTCCCCATAGTACCCACCATAATGTGTCCCAGTATAAAATTGTACTGTACAGAGAGCCCATATAAAATACCCCTTCTTTGTGGCCTCAGTAGATGCCCCTATAGTGCCCCCAATCATGTGCCAGTAATAATAGCCCCCCTGTGCCAGTAATAGCAGCCCCCCTGTGCCAGTAATAGCAGCCCCCAGTAATAACAGCCCCCCCCTGTGCCAGTAATAATAGCCCCCCTGTGCCAGTAATAGCAGCCCCCCCCTGTGCCAGTAATAGCAGCCCCTAGTAATAACAGCCCCCCCTGTGCCAGTAATAACAGCCCCCCCTGTGCCAGTAATAACAGCCCCCAGTAATAAGAGCCCCTCTGTGCCAGTAATAACAGCCCCCAGTAATAAGAGCCCCTCTGTGCCAGTAATAACAGCCCCTCTGAGCCAGTAATAAGAGCCTCCAGTAATAACAGCCCCCAGTAATAAGAGCTCCCCTTTGCCAGTAATAACAGCCCCCCTTTGCCAGTAATAACAGCCCCCCCTTTGCCAGTAATAAGAGACCCCCCTTTGCCAGAAATAAGAGCCCCCCCTTTGCCAATAATAAGAGCCCCCCTTTGCCAGTAATAGCCCCCCTTTGCCAGTAATAGCCCCCCTTTGCCAGTAATAGCCCCCCCTTTGCCAGTAATAGCCCCCCCTTTGCCAGTAATAGCCCCCCTTTGCCAGTAAAAGTATTGTATATAATGAAAAAAAACAAAAACACACATACTTTACCTCCATGTCAGCGATGTGATGCAAGCCTCTTCTGGCCTGTGTCCCACGCTGTATGGCTCAGGCAGCGCGATGACGTCATCGCGCCGCCTGCGCCGGCCTCTGATAGGCTGCAGGCACTAGGCCGGCAGCCTATCAGAGGAAGGGAAAGGGACACGCCTCTCCCTTCCCTGCCGCAGCACAGGCAGGCATCTGTATCGCTGTCCTGAGGACGGCGATACAGATGCCTGGAGATAAGCGCTTCCACAATGGAAGCGCTCATCTCCCTGTGCCCAGCCGCCGCCCACCGCCAGCTCGGGGGGGGAAATTGCCCCGTTGCCCCCCCCCTGGATCCGCCACTGCATGGGACAGTGTGGACATGCTGGGTGACGGTGGTGGAGGTGGTGGTGTTGCTGCCACATCCTCAGGTGTGTACTCCACTGCAGCTCGTGCTTAGCATTTAGATGCCTGGTCATGCAGGTGGTGCTCAGGTTTAGAGAATTTATGCCTCACTTCAGGCTCTGATTGCACAGTGTGCAAATCACTCGCCTCTTGTCGTCAGCACATTGTCTGAAGAACTGCGAAGCCAGGGAACTCTTTGGAGCTGGCTTTGGTGTGCTCAGTTCCTGGGTGCGTTAGGCAGTAGCAGGCATACTGGCTAGGGGATGGCCATTAGGCTTTTGCACCCTGCTTCCTCTTTTACTGTGCGGCTGGTGCTGTGTGACCAACACCTCTTCCTTCGAAATGCACATGTCACTCGCATGACCTTAATTCCATGTGAGGTCTAGGACCTCATCATCCTCCACATCATCTTCCACCCACTCTTCACCCCTGCCCTCCATGCCCGTCTGCACACGGCAGAAAGCCGCAGCAGTTGGCACCTGTGTTTCGTCATCATCATCAGAGAGGTGCTGCGGTGGTCCTCCCATGTCCACATCCTGAAACATAAGTGGTTGTGCCGTGGCCAGGTATGGGGTTAATATTCTGTATTTGTTTGTGACGCCAATTGTAGCATGCACAGGGGACTATCCCAAGGTGTTATAATGCACGTCCCAGATTAGGAATGCCAGAGTCGTGTAATGGCCTATAATGTCTCTATAGCTTGATGTTAGTTGTGTCACGGTGTCTCCTACCTGGGTACGGCCGGACTCCTGGCTTCCTAGCTCACTTGCAATAAATTTGAGTGTAGTGATAGTAGGAGTAATAGTGGAACTTGGCAGAATAAATGATGTCCAGACCTTTAGATGAAGTTCAAATGTTGCTTTACTTGAAATAACTTGCATCCAAACAGTATACAGCTTTGGTCTCTTGGTCCAGCAGGTTTTGGAAATCATTGACAGGAATAAGTACTTCTGCTTTAAATGTGGAGCTTGCAGGATAAAACGTATGCTTGGTAGCTCTGTAACTGTGGCAGGGTTAGCTTCTGCACTTTTCTGTACCTTCTGCTGTGTGGGGACAGACTAGCTGAGGAGTAGTAGGCTTCTGCTAGGACTCTGGACTTATCTCACAGATGGATTCTCAGGGGGTGCTTTATTCCTGAAACTCTGGAGTTGGTCTGTAGTTTCTGCTTTCTTCATTCTTCATCCAGCAGAGCTTAGGGTGCTCTAGCTGGGTATATGGCCAAGTATCAGCCGATACTAGGTCCTTGCTGTCTTCCCTATGCAGGGGAACTCCACACACACACACACACACACACAGTCTACCCCTAGCAGGGTGTGGGCTACACTCTCACTACTTTCTTTGTCCACCCATGCTACAGGATGTGGGACCAGCCCAGCTTTCCACATAGGGGGAGCTAAACGGAAATAATCCATTCCAGCTCCGATACACTAAACTGTGACTTGTTCCTGCCAATGGGTTGTTGCCACCTAGTGGTAACCAGACTAATTACATGAATTTACATGAACAATTGCATTTAACATACAAACCGGATTCCAAAAAAGTTGGGACACTAAACAAATTGTGAATAAAAACTGAATGCAATGATGTGGAGATGGCAAATGTCAATATTTTCTTTGTAATAGAACGTAGATGACAGATCAAACGTTTAATTGTATCATTTTAAAGGAAAAATACGTTGATTCAAATTTTCACAGTGTCAACAAATCCAATGAAAAGTTGGGACAAGTAGCAATAAGAGGCTGGAAAAAGTAAATTTGAGCATAACGAAGAGCTGGAAGACCAATTAACACTAATTAGGTCAATTGGCAACATGATTGGGTATAAAAAGAGCTTCTCAGAGTGGCAGTGTCTCTCAGAAGCCAAGATGGGTAGAGGATCACCAATTCCCACAATGTTGCGCAGAAAGATAGTGGAGCAATATCAGAAAGGTGTTACCCAGCGAAAAATTGCACAGACTTTGCACCTATCATCATCAACTGTGCATAACATCATCCGAAGATTCAGAGAATCTGGAACAATCTCTGTGCGTAAGGGTCAAGGCCGTAAAACCATACTGGATGCCCGTGATCTCCGAGCCCTTAAACGACACTGCACCACAAACAGGAATGCTACTGTAAAGGAAATCACAGAATGGGCTCAGGAATACTTCCAGAAACCATTGTCAGTGAACACAATCCACCGTGCCATCCGCCGTTGCCAGCTGAAACTCTACAGTGCAAAGAAGAAGCCATTTCTAAGCAAGATCCACAAGCTCAGATGTTTTCACTGGGCCAGGGATCATTTAAAATGGAGTGTGGCAAAATGGAAGACTGTTCTGTGGTCAGACGAGTCACGATTCGAAGTTCTTTTTGGAAACTTGGGACGCCATGTCATCCAGACCAAAGAGGACAAGGACAACCCAAGTTGTTATCAACGCTCAGTTCAGAAGCCTGCATCTCTGATGGTATGGGGTTGCATGAGTGCGTGTGGCATGGGCAGCTTGCATGTCTGGAAAGGCACCATCAATGCAGAAAAATATATTCAGGTTCTAGAACAACATATGCTCCCATCCAGACATCATCTCTTTCAGGGAAGACCCTGCATTTTTCAACAAGCTAATGCCAGACCACATTCTGCATCGATCACAACATCATGGCTGCGTAGGAAAAGGATCCGGGTACTGAAATGGTCAGTCTGCAGTCCAGATCTTTCACCTATAGAGAACATTTGGTGCATCATAAAGAGGAAGGTGCAACAAAGAAGGCCCAAGACGATTGAACAGTTAGAGGCCTGTATTAGACAAGAATGGGAGAGCATTCCTATTTCTAAACTTGAGAAACTGGTCTCCTCGGTCCCCAAACGTCTGTTGAGTTGTCACGGCCACGGTTATGGTTGTGACTCCTTGGGAGCCGCATACAGTTGCCCGCGGTTGTGGTTGTTGTGTCAATCGCAGCTGAGGCATAATGTAGTTGGCCTCAGTGCGGTTGCCCCGGACAAAAGCTTTGTGTGCGGTTCCCGGGGAGTTGTGTGCGTGTGTGGATGCAATTTGTTTGTATGTCTGGTGTGCACTTGTTGTTGATTGGTGCGCACGTACATCTTCCTTTCACTGTGGCTGCCCGTGGCAGCGTCTGGTATGTTGTACATGTGGTGGCAGTGTCCTGGCCTTCGGGCTGTCTTTCTGGACGGCTGCCACCCATGTCGTTGCCAGCGGCAACAGCCACAGTGTGATCTGTTGGACACTTCCCCTGTCTGTGACTTTCCCTTCTGTTGGTGCTGGAAGGGTTAACTCCCTTCCCAGTGTGTGTGTGATGTCACTGGGTGTGTCTGACTGTGGGTGTGGCTTCTTGGCCTATAAAGCCTGAGTGTTTTGCATGGTTCAGTAGGTTGCTTCAGCCCTGCTAGCTGGAGCAGCCTCCTGTGTATTTGACCTGCCTGTGAGAGCCACCCCTGTGGTCATAAAATTATTGTTCTTGTTGATGTCTTTATGTTGGTGAGGTTGTGTGTTGTTCTGTTGGGAGCTTTCTATGTTTTGGTGCAGCTAATGGTTCTGGATTCCTGTCTCTTGAGGGATCCAGTCAGCAAGGCTGTGGCAGGTTGGTGGAACTACTTAGTTCGCCTGCCATTTCCATTAGTCTGTTAGTGTTCCCCTTTTCCCAACAGCTTGGCCATTGAGACTCCTGCTCCTCCGTGCCAAGGAGGAGTAGGTCGTCTTACCCAGCTCCTAGAGCAGGGATATGCGGAGGGTAAGATAGGGCTCCGAGGTTCCTGCGCATGGGTCCTCCTACCTTAAAGGTCGGCCCATGCAGGTTAGGAGTTAGGGTCAGGGTAGGGACGCTGTAGGAGGTGACCTGCTCCCTATCCTGTTCTCATGGCCGAGTAGCCACTACAACACCTGGCATCGCACGGCTGAGGGTTTCCCCCATCCTCAGCCGTGACATGAGTGTTGTAAGAAGAAGGGGAGATGCCACACAGTGGTGAAAATGGCCTTGTCCCAACTTTTTGGGGATTTGTTGACACCATGAAATTCTGATTCAACATATTTTTCCCTTAAAATGGTACATTTTCTCAGTTTAAACTTTTGTTCCGTGATTTATGTTCTATAATAAAATATTAGAAGTTGGCACCTCCACATCATTGCATTCAGTTTTTATTCACGATTTGTATAGTGTCTCAACTTTTTTGGAATCCGGTTTTAAGATTTATATGCACATTTGTGGATGACATGAGAAAAATCATATCTGATGACAGTATAAAGGCTCCTAGGAGATAGTAGCGGGGTAGAGGAGTGTAGTAAGACAACTTTGGGGTGTTACAATTGGGCATCAGTGCACTCAATCTCTTCCACTTCTGGGGCAGGGCTAGTTGGATGGCCGATGGAAATCCCACCAGCAGAGTCATCAAAAAGCATAAGAGACTGCTGCATGACTTGGGGCTCAGAATGCTTGGCTGATTTGCAAGGGGGTGAGGTGAAAGACAGATGCCCATGGGCTGCAGGTGGCAACTCTGCGGTTTCAGCAGGGGATCGAGTGGGAGACAATGTGAAGGAACTGGAGGCACTGTCAGCCATCCAATCTACTACTGCCTACAAAAAAGACACTGAACGTCCTGTCGCCTATGTGCACCTGAGGAAGGTCTTTCATTTGGACGTGTAGCTGGCACAGATCGACCACGTCCTCTCCCTGCAACAGGACCTCCACCAACAGCACCACGACCAGGGCCACGTCCATTATTTGATGCTCTCCTCCTTCTTTGAGGTCACCCACCGAACTAACAGACGGATTAACTATATTCATTTCCCTGTCACATATGCAGTGTAGGTGTACCTCACACCAAAAATGGGTATATGTCACCCACCAAACTAAAAGACAGAGTAACTATTATATTTTTTGTATCAGGGGTACAAAGATGGTGCATTGCACCCACAAAAAATCGCTATAGGTCACCTACAAAATTAACAGCCAGATGTATTATTGTTTATCAGTGTGTTAAATGGTCAGACACACTTGCAGATAAATAGAACAAAATAGTTAGTAATGTTGCATAAGACCCAGTTGTCAGAATTTCTGCATAGCCAAAACTGGTAGATGAAGATTTGACAGTGTTAAAGTAGCCCTAAATTAGAGCATTTGAGATGCACTCTGGTGCTCCAAATCAATGTACCCCCAGGGGGTTAATATCCACGCGTGGTTGAGAGACTGGACACTGACACAGAAGCTGGTCAAAGCAATCTCTAATTTATTACAGAAAGTAAGTGGCATATGTATCTTCAGAAAAGGGCAGTACTTTCTGAGGCCCAGGCATTATTTCATTGGCTCAAAAGGAAGAAGGGATACGAGAGAGGAGATAATACACTAGCATCTGCGCACTGGGCACTACTTTGGAATGTGAACTAATGTAAACATCTGGTTATCGTCTATCCTAACAATAATACTGCACATGTCATATTTGACACTTCAAGGAGCTGCTTCTCTATAGGCAGTGAATAATATATATACATATCATCAAGTCATATGATTGGTTTATGCATTCCTCCACAATCTATACACCTCCCTTGGGACACCTGTACAAAGATGAGAAAACAGACACTTCCCACAGCACAGCTCTTAGCCCCATCCCCCCTCTTCTCCAGTCTTGAAACAAAGAGGGGCGTGGGAGGCACTTGAAGAAGAAAAAGTTAACTCATTACAGTCCTAGAGATACAAAAAATATAGAATAAAATTCACACATCTTTAAAAGTCCCCCCTTGAATTTTAATCTCTCCCTAAACCTAAACATCTGTCCCAATGCTCCGACTCCTCTTCACCAGCTTCCATTACAAGCCATTCCTAGTGAACATTCTCCCATGACACTGGATTTGAGCACGGGGAAGTCAGATGATCTTTCCCTAATTTGCGTTGACATCACATGGGGGAGACTGGAGGTCATTAGTGCTTCTGATTTGACTGGACCGAAGTTTTCATACAATTTTTCATATTCTTTTGAGTCATGATCAACAGTCACACAAGGGAAAACCAGTCTCAACACTTCCTTGAAATCAATCCAATTATGCTTTTCTTTAAGCTTCACTGTGCTTGTGGTCAACAACACTCGGAATGGACCATCAAACCATGGTTTTAGGACTTTTCTAACGTGTCTTTTACTACCACCCAATCTCCAGACACAAGTGGGTGGGTTCCTGGTACTTTATTAAAACCTGGAGGTGAAGCAAAAACTCGAAAATGTACTTTAGTCAAATGCTTGTACAAAACTGATCACATAATCTGTCAGACAACCATGTTGCATCTGGAGCTGCTGTGGGAAATAAAATCCTATCCTAGGGGCTGACCCAAAAAGGACCTTATAGGGACAAAGGCCTGTCTCACGGTTAGGCGTATACCTTACTAAAAGAGGGCTACCAGCAGGCACTCTATTAAGGCTTTTGAATCTTTAACTTTAGTGTCCCATTCAGTTCCTTTTCCCTACTCTACTGCTGCTTTGTGGATGGTATAAAGCATGTAAGGCCTGTCCTACACCCAAAACCTTCATCATCCCCTGCCTCACTTCACCTGTGACGTGAACACCTGTGTCACTTTCAATGATCTAAGTTACCCCATACCTGCACACAACTTCAGCCGTAATCTTCTTTACTTCTTTGGGTATGGTTTTGGCCATCCTGAAAACAAGTCATCACATATCAATACATACTCATACATGCCCACCTTGGGTAGTTGAAGGTAGTCTGCAAACGTTGAAACAGATACAAAAAGCAAGACATGTTTCTTGGGTACCTTAACCACCTTGCCTACTTTGTTCTGGGCACAAATCATTTATCCTTGAGTATGTCTGACTGTTACAGTGCTGAACCCTGGGGCGTACCATATGCTACGTACTAAATCACACATAGCAGTTTTTGTCTGGTTCATCACTCCATGGGTTGCCTGTGGCATCGTGGGGTAGAGGGACCTGGGAAGGCAAAGTTTCCCTTCTTATTTGTAGTCTCCCCTTTTCCATCCACGAGTCCCTTTCCTCCTTCCCCATCTGGTTCTGTAAGGTCTTAAGAACTTTCAGGAGACAGGAGGAGTTATTTCAGGGACCTGAACTGTGGCCACTTAAGACAGGGTTCTGCCATTTTTGCCGCCTGATCTGCCGTGGCTTTCCCCTTTGCCTCCTCTGCATCTGTGTACAGTGGCCTTCCGTTGCTATCATCACCCCTCATGTTAGTGACAAGAGGGCTTCCTTTGAATCTAGAAGAAAAGTTTAAAGTGCGGTGCCCTAACTCTTCCCTCCCCCTTGGTCCAGAGGCAACAGGGTGGCTGGGTCAAAAGTATTACACCTTTGGAGAGCAACATTGTCAGGAAACAAAATGGAACACTGCATTCTCAAATAACGGGCAACAAAACAATCATTTGGATTGTACGTTCATGAGGATCAATATAATATTACCATCACTTTGTGGTTCAGAACTATCTCAGAGCTTTCATCAAGCATAGCTAGTACAACTACTACAGCTCTGATGCAGAAAGGGGCACCTCTAGTCACGGGATCAAGTCTGACTAAATAATATGCTACGGGGCGTTATTGCTGGCCATGCAGTTGGGTGAGGACAGCTGAGTCATGGCCACTCACTTCATAACAATACAATCTAAATGTAATAATCTGATAGGCCCAGTGTGGGGGAACACAAAATTGCCAGCTCTAGGCATAAAAAGCATCTACCAGCTCATCTGTGAGGTGGTAGGGACTAAAAGACAAATAAATCACAGTGGAGTGAGTAGGGGTAATGGGAACCTGAGCCGACAAGGTGTGTGTGTGTATTGGGCACGATGTGGGTTTTAGAAACTGGCTTCATTAACGGCATGTAGGTCATGTAGCATCCAATGGTGAGTGGTTTGCTTTTCTCAGCTTCTGGGAGTACTGATATAAACATGGACCAGGGAATTTTATTACTAATGGCCAACAAACAAAGTTCCTGGTCGTTGAGGGCACCTGTAAGCTTCACAGTGCCGTCCTCCTGATTTGAGATACTAGCATGTACTTTTGCAAGCAAATCTGCACCCAGTAGTCAAGAAGGGGCGTTACCACTGACCAGCAAACGGGCAAGCGCATATTGGTTAGGGGCAAATCTAATATGGATGGTTTCTGTTGAAAAGGGAGCGTACTACTTTCCCATCCACTTCTACCTAAAGACTGGTGTCCTTGGAGAGTAAATCAGGGGAGGCCATGTTTGCTGTGCACAACTGTCTTGGCTGCTCTAGTATCAATAAAAAACGGGACTACTTCTTTTATCACCCAGAATGAGGGATATCATTGGGCCAGACTGAATCTACTAAAAATGTTTAAAAGCAGAGCCGATACTGGATTTCCTGTTTCGTAATCTTGATCTAACCCCCCCCCCCCTCACCTGTCTTTGTGTTCTCCTTATGACAAAAAAAATACATGGGTGTCTGTGGGGATGGACAGTGATCCGGGCATGGTCAACATAGAATACAATCCTCTTGTGTGGTGTGGACGAGGAGTACAACACTCAGCACAACACTCTCTCTTCTGGGATCTGGGTCCCACAGACACTCCAGGCCCATCTCCCAGGACCATTATAGGGTGGCAGACTTACTTTTTCCTCACTTCAATAAGGCGTTTGACATTAGGGCTGAAGCAATGCCAAAGGAACACTACCAATGGTTGGCACCACTGATTCACCCAATGCTGCTTGATGTTACTCTGCATTTTGGCTTACAGAAGTATCCAACTTTTCCTCTTGCGGAATTAATAGACTGGAAAACAGGACCTCATCTTCCATGGGAGTGTCTTCTAACTAGGGGATGGGCACAAGGGCTGTCGTTGTATGTAACGTCCACCCCTATCCTCCTCCCTCCGCTCCGAGTCATCTAAGTCCACCCCTTTCAGTCGGACGCTGTGTCCCCCTTCTGTCCGTCAGTAGTGTCCCAGCTATCCATAAGAACAGAGCTCTGATGTTAAGCACTACACTTAACATGTAACACGTAACTTCAAACATTGAAACAAACAGATCTGACAATACAGACATGAACACACAAAGGGCCCATAAGAAACTTTTCATTGACTTCAATTTAAAAAAAATGTACAGCTCAATCAACACTGTTGGCACCAATAAAAAAACTAAAATCTTCCAAGAAAAATAAAATAAAATTTGCAATGCGCATATTATTTAAAAACAAATATCATACTCCATACGCATTCACATTTTCATGTACTCATTTTCACAAACAGCTCATAACCACGCCCTTATACATAAAATAAGAATTGCATTCACAGCTCTGCTAAAAACATCCATTAGTCTTCACACATTTTCGACTCAACTACAACTCAAAGCCACACCCATTCACATTCCACTGAATCATTTATGTCTTCCAACCCAGCCACACAGTTTTTTTTGTTTCATCCCAAAACTAGCAGCACAGACAAACACAGCTTTCCTGGTAACAGAAAGCCACACCACACCCAGAATTGCTGATGGTCTATGTCGCTGTTGTGCTGTGTTTTCCAATGTCTTCTGGTCTTCACTCTGTGATTAATCAACTCTTATAAGAAGACAATATACATGTTATAATCATACAGTCATTTTGTTAAAAGCTGGATTCCCACATTACAATTCTTTGTCTTGTATAATATATTACACATCACTTACTCTGCATGATTCCCTCCCCCCTTTCCCTTTGCAAGCTTCTCTTATCTCAGGAATGTTTCTGTGTGAAGGCAGGGGAAATGAATCTCTGTAGCTCACACTAGGTACAATACTTACCCATTAACTGACCAGGCCATGGGTCTTCCCTATTTCCCTATTTAAACACACACATATTATTAGGGTAACAAAACTTAACCAGTTCATTTCTGAACATTTAACACAAGCACCTTTCTGATTGCAGACACTGGGGCACTATCTTTCTTGCTAGTGCCATCAATTAACATCCTCACACTGCTCTGTTTTCTCACTCATTATAACCCCCCCTCAACATCACAGGAGTTCTGATGCCCACAGTCTGTAAGCTCTAACGTCACAGATTCTTACAGATTTTCATCCCTGTTGCCAGCCGGGTGACCTGCTGTCCGGGGCTACACTTTCTCTAACATTCTTTTTCATATTTTAACTTTCAATTCTCCATTAATATCACATCCTATAATCTCCCTCTTCCCTCGCTACTAGCTAGGGGCTGTATTTTCTCCTTCTTCATAATACTGGTAACTGACCCATTTCAACAGCAGTATTTCAGACTGACACACACAAAACAGAGGAGTAAAGAGGCACCTTTAACCCTTTCCTCCACAGACAAAGGATTCACTCTCTGCTCTGGTTGGCTCAAATCTGACTATCACATCTGACTAGTCAGCTGGGACTCCCCGCACGTCTTTCCCTCTCCAGGGGTCAGACGGGCTCCGCACGCATCTTCCTGGGGGTCAGGTCAGGTGGAGAATATCTCTGCAGTCTTCCCTTATTTAAGGGTCATACGGATCCACGCGTCTTCCTGGCCAGGTCACCCGGAGTTTACTTTGTCCCACACCTCGGCGCTACAGCGCCCCCTTACCAAACCAGGAGGTTACTGTCCCCTCCCTTTGTCTGTGGTTTTACTGTCTGTGCTCAACTCAGTCCTCAGATAAATCACAGACACACACAAAACATATACACACCAGAGTGATCTATAAATTCAGACTATTGGTTCTATAGACTCCAAGCTTTCAGCATTACAGCCGACTACTATACTTACATCGGTACCACCTCACAGCAGACTGAGCTATCTGAGCATGATGAAGTAAATAGCAGAAAGGCAGATAAGATAAAAAGTTTTCTCACCTTTCTTTTGAGGCTGCGGTCCTCTCCCCTCTGCCGTTCGTCGAGCTCAGTGCTCGTCTGGTCAGCTGTTGGATGCTACCTTCGCTTAGAGTCCCATCTGGGGTGCAATCTGTTAAAGTAGCCCTAAATTAGAGCATTTGAGATGCACTCTGGTGCTCCAAATCAATGTACCCCCAGGGGATTAATATCCACGCGTGGTTGAGAGACTGGACACTGACACAGAAGCTGGTCAAAGCAATCTCTAATTTATTACAGAAAGTAAGCGGTGTATGTATCTTCAGAAAAGGGCAGTAGTTTCTGAGGCCCAGGCATTATTTCATTCGTTCAAAAGGAAGAAGAAATAAGAGAGAGGAGATAATACACTGGCATCTGCACACTGTGCACTACTTTGGAATGTGAACTAATGTAAACATCTGGTTATCGTCGCCATGTTGTAATGGCGTCTATCCTAACAACTGCACACATCATATGTGACACTTCAAGGAGGTGCTTCTCTATAGGCAGTGAATACGATATATATATGCATATCATCAAGTCATATGATTGGCTTATGCATTCCTCCACAATCTATACACCTCCCTTGGGACACCTGTACAAAGATGAGAAAACAGACACTTCCCACAGCACAGCTCTTTGCCCCCCCCCCCTCTTCTCCAGTCTTGAAACAAAGAGGGGGGTGGGAGGCACTTGAAGAAGAAAAAGTTAACTCATTACAGTCCTAGAGATACAAAAAATATAGACTAAAATTTACACATCTTTAACAACAGTGTTCAAAACAGCTTATATCATGGCCTGTGTAGTATATACATAAATAGTATGTATCTCTGTATCAGCAGATTAGGTATAATTAGCAAGTGAGTCTTCGTATTAGCAGACTTAGTAGAAACTTGGTATAACTTGCAAATTATCTTGTGTTTATTGGGAATACGGTGCCTCACTGAGGCTCTTACCGCCAACCATAGGTTTTCTTGCGGTCTTTATATGCTGCTTAATTGGTATCCAATAAACCCTGAACCAGATCTCCACAGGGTGAAAAGACAAACATGGGTCGGAATCTTCATTAAGAATTGATCAATTATGTCTCTAGCTTTTCATAATAGTCATTAGTGGGATCATTTTTTTATTTTATAAAGGTAGTTACATTGTTGAGCTGTCTTCTGCATTCTTTATCAAATTCCGTTGTATTGAATTCATAATTTGCAATGCCATAAATGTTATATACATGTTACAATGCACGTGTAGGAAGCAAAATATTGGGAGAACCCAATGCACTCTAAAAAAGAGAATTTCAGAACACATCACGAATATAAAAAATGGTTATGACAAACATACAGTATCTAAACACTTCAAAACTCATCACAATAAAGATCCTAGTACTTTGATCTATATTGCGCGCAAAATAGTGAAATGAAACTGGAGGGGGGGCAACCACATTTCAAATATGTCCCATTTAGAATCAAGAATAATTTTTTTATTTCAACACATTGGTACCATTCGGCCTGAATGTTGATTTGGAACTGTTTGGTTTTCGATGATATTGGGGCCTGGGTTTGATGGGATATCGGGGTCAGGCTGTTATTACCAGCACCTCAATCTCCCCTTCACCACCGGCTCCCCTACCCTATACCCAAGACAGCTTTGATTCAATATATGTTCAATTCATCTTCTATACAGTATTATCTCCTATAGGCCATATAATATTACTCTAGAAAATCACTACATAGAACCATTCTACAATACCATTCCATTTGAGTTTGATGGAACCTAGAATTATCCTATACATATCAAAGTTCACATGTATTATTTTTTTTAGTTTTCTAAAAAAATATTTATTTTTTATTTCATATGATGTTTCTCTTTCTAGTCATAGCTGCATTTGTATACAATTTTGGTTAGTTCACTATATTGAAGAAGGAGACATGAACCTGCAATATTGCACCTTGTTCACACATAAACAAAAAAACGCAACAAGAATAATACAATAATACGTGGTGGAAATCAGTATACACCATGTATATATTGAATAGCAAAGATCGATAGATCTACAAACCATAGAATACCGATTAATATACAGTATGGGTAACATTCCTCAAATTGATCAATTCTTAATGAAGATTCCGACCCATGTTTTTCTTTTCACCCTGTAGAGATCTGTTTCAGGTTTCTTTGGATACCAATTAAGCAGCATATAAAGGGGATACATTGACACAGACCCTCAGCCACTGAGGAAGAAGCAAGTAGCTTTGAAACGCGTATGGAGAAAGTTCTGTGTCAAAGACCACCAGATTATTTTTCTTGATCTGGATCTATTGAAACTGAGTGAGGTGTAGCAGGTACAATAAATACTATACAGTCTCCATGCACTGAGTTAAACTTTCCAGGACCTGCAAAGACTTCCAGGACCTGTACAGTCTCCTGAGATCACAGCATGTGATTCGCACACTTGACTACCCACTGGTGTACAGCAAGAAAAAAAACTCCTCCATACTTTGCGGTGCGGACACCAGACGGCAAGAAAACCTATGGTTGGCGGTGAGAGCCTCAGTGAGGCATCATATTCCCAATAGACACAAGCTAATTTGCAAGTTATACCAAGTCTCTAAGTTTCTACTGAGTCTGCTAATACCGAGACTCACTTGCTAAATATTCCTAATCTGCTGATACGGAGATCCATACTATTTATGTGTATACTACACAGGCCATGATATAAGCTGTTTTGAACACAATCTGTCAAATCTTCATCTACCAATTTTGGCTATGCAGAAATTCTGACAACTGGGTCTTATGCAACATTACTAACTATTTTGTTCTATTTATCTGCAAGTGTGTCTGACCATTTAACACACTGATAAACAGTATTATTTCTTTTTGGACTACTCTATTTAACCCTACTTCATGAAGGAGAAAGATATCAAGTCTCATTGCGATATACTCCGCAACTGAGACTCACTGTATATTCTAATCGGTAGCATAATGTATCGGCATCTTGCATTTCTTACAGATCATCCATATACACATCAGTTTTTTGGGTGGGGGTATTTCTTTAACCATGTTTTTAAAAATATTTTCTATTTCAGTTCTTTTAATACCCATGTATTTGACCAAATAAATGCTTTTATATTCTATACAGAATTTATCTCTTCCATACCAGAAGGAGATGTGCCCGCCTTACCTTTTGTTGTTGCACTCTATTTTTGCTGGATTAAGGGTTATCCAGAGAGCAGTGAACCCCCACTATCCAGTCCTTGGTAGTGTGAGCCCTTCCATATCTAGTACTCCAGATGTATTATTATATTTCTGTGTCAGGGGTGCAAAGCAGGTGTATTGCACCCACAAAAATTCATTATAGGTCACCCACAAAACAAGTAGCCAGATTCCTAACACTCTCCCTCACTTCAGTTATCTGCTTCCTGTCCCTTCACTACTCAGAGCTGATGGGCAGTGCTACACATGATCCAGCTTGTATAGAGTCTGGGTCATATGATGCACCGGCCAATCACAGCCATGCCATTACTAGGCATGGCTGTGATGGTGTCACACAAAGGGGTGGGGAAGGGTGCATGACTAACTCCTGCCACACTTCTGTCGATGCCTACTTGCACTTACCCGTCCTAGGTAACGAAGCGCAACTGGGCACCGGTCCCTGACATGAGTAAGTGCGAGGGGAACACACAAGACAAACAAACACAAAGAAGTCAAACTAGCAATGACTATATCAGGAGATAACCGCGGTACCAGGAAGGTTGCGGAAGCCAAACCAAACAAGCAAAGGGTCAATACCAGGAGAAGCAAACATGACCAGGAAGCAGGCGAAGACGAGTCAAAATACGAACCAGGGGTCAATACCAGGAGATGCAAACATGACCAGGGAGCAGGCGAAGATGAGTCAATATACGAACCAGCGGTCAATAACAGGAGATGCTAACACGACCAGGGAGCAGACGAAGACGAAAACGAGAAATGGGACGGGTGTCAAATACCAATACCAGGAAATTCTCAGGATAGATACACCAAGTAATGGACCTTAATCACAGGCAACCTATGGCCAGCAGGCTGTCTGTTTAAATAGTGGAGGAGAGGAGTCATGTGTAGTGGCCAGCTCCACATGACTCACTCTCCTGCATACAGCTGAGAGCCGAGTAGCCAGACTTATTGCCATCACCATGGGAGCGGAGGATGCCAAACACACTGATGAGATGTGTACCGCCAGGTCCTCCCTGCTCCCTGTTGCTCTGGAGACGAGGACGCAGCGCACTTCCTCGCTCCACTCTCCCTGCAGGACATCGGCAGCACAGAGGAGAAGCGGCACAACCCCGGCATCCTGTAACAGATGGCTTCTAAGTGCCCACAGCTTAAAAGCTTGTTGATTGGCTGACGTCACAACACC
Organism: Bufo gargarizans; assembly: GCF_014858855.1. Taxonomy (NCBI): domain Eukaryota; kingdom Metazoa; phylum Chordata; class Amphibia; order Anura; family Bufonidae; genus Bufo; species Bufo gargarizans. Next base: position 48,074 of record NW_025334221.1, on the reverse strand, counting down.
ACGGGGACCCGATGGACACCCTGCTCCGGGCAGGATACCGCACGTGCAGCGGTCAGCGATGACCGCGGCAGTGCAAGGGTTAATGAGACGGCATCATTGTTTTCACTAATGCCGGTGCATACAGCAGGGGTCCAATTATCAGTGACTGCTGAACCCCTGCAGCTGATAAGAGGGAGTAGCTCCTGTGGCCGCCCGATCAGAGCGCTGTACCTGTACGGCGCTGGGATTTGTGACCGTGTTCCCAGCGATATACATGTACAGTGCTGGTATCCTACGGGTTCATGACATATTATTTATTATAGTATATGCTATTAAAGATTCTAGCTAATATGGAACTGCATACACACTTAAGAGAGGTGAATCAATGTATAAGCCATGTAAGATAGCGGAGGGAGAGCAGACTTACAGTAAGATAATTTGGTTTGCAGATCTGTGAAGAGGCAGTGAATCAGGCACGTTTCCTCATCAGCTACTCGAGAACAGGCCCACACTTCCTCCTGCTTGTATTTGCTGGGAGAGCTGGAACATGCCTAACCACAGTGGACTAGAGAGACCCCTAGTGGTCATGTCTTTGTAGCTTATGTTTGGGTGGATGCCGACAAATATTTGCAATCAAGTGATTTACAGATCTGATAATTAGACTCCTTCCTAAGAAATAAGAATACATTATTATTGTATTATTGTACAGTGACTGTTTCAACACAAGAAAAAACAAATAAAACCAGTAAATTAGTGCCCTTTTACTGTAGTGCTGCCCATGTACTCTTAATTTAAAAAAAAAACTGACTACTTACATCACACACCACTTGAATTTGTCTCTGATCTAGAGCTCAATAAAATATAAAATATTAATTTCATTAAAAGCATGAAAGGGGGTTTTGAACCCAAGAACACTACATACAAAGCAAGTGTCTTACCACAGAGATATAGCTTTAGACACCAAAGGTGGTGATTTTTTTGATCTATGTGATGTAGTATAACAAAAAACACAGTAAACCTAAAATCGTTTGTAACACAGACAAGTGAAGGAAGTCAGATATCAGCGTCACACATCATTTAAATTTGCCTCTTATCTAGGGCATAATAAAATGTAAAAAAAAATAATCGAGGCTGAAAGGGGTTTTGAACTCCAATAGCCTGGATAAAGGGCAACAGCATTACCACTGTAATGTGTTAGCTTACAGCATTTTAGGCACAGAGCTATAAGCTGAGCAATAGACGTACTTTGTGTGATTTAGCATACAAATACATAGTATATCTATAACTCATTCTCACTTTGACACTGACCTATGAAGAGCATAAGTCAAACTCAGATGTCAGATGTGAGAGTCAGGAGTCATGGTCAAGTGTCAGGGTCAGGCGTCAGGGTCAGGTGTCAGGGTCAGGTGTAAGAGTCGGGTGTCAGGTGTCACATAGGCATTGTTTTGATACTTGACTATGATATCTGACCATGTCCTAAAATGAACACTGTATGTACAAGATAGAATTAGATGCACAGCTCAGCAGGCAGTACCACACACAACAGGCTATGTTACATTACAGACAGTGTTGTACATGGTAGAATTAGATACAGATGTGTGTTGAGGTGCTTGCTGATTATAGCTGTTTATTGCACTCTGGAGATGTTCCTTGTGGACTGACAGTGATGTGATGCAGCAAACAAGACACTAGCAGGATTCATGTATGGGTGAGGTAACATGGCCACAGGAGGTGTAGTAGATGTGGTTACTGCAGACTGAACAGTTGGCAGGCGGGGCGGCCTGTTACTCATCACACTGCAGAGCAGCTAGGCTTGTTTACAAATACAGTTAGATAGTGAGGTAAACAGGAAGTGCTGGATGTTAACCTTCCTGCCAAGACACTATTATGCCCAGACAGGGGAAAGAAAGCAGAGGCATGAAAACGGGTGTCGGGGCATATATGTGCACTGTGAGGGGACCAGACAACATCTTTTTATGTTAACACCTTTATTATTACCATAGGCACCATATCCATATAAGTCACTATGTCGGATACCACAACTCATCCCATTCCCCTTTCTTTTATTCTAGGTACCACAGTCTCGATGCAATGAAAGATGTGCTCCTGGGTTCAGAAAAGCTTCTAATGGTGGCTATCACAGCTGCTGCTATAATTGTGTCCTGTGCTCTGAGGGAGAAATATCCAATATAACAGGTAAGATGTGACATATGGCATAGTTATGGCTGTCAGAAAATGGTGAGGCAAAGAAAATTTAGATTTTTTTTTCAAAAATAAAAATAAGAAAACTATAAAACTATACAAGTTTGGTATCGCCGTAATCATATTTGAGCTGCAGAATAAGGACGTCAGGTCATATTTAGCACACAGTACCTTGGCAGAATTTTATTATAATTTTTTTATTTTAACCCACAGATTTTATTCCCGTTTACCAATACAAGACATGGTAAATTAAATGCAAATTATAAAATGCATCTCGTCCCCCTAAAAATAAGCCCTCATATGACTGTATTAACAGAAAAATAAAAATAAAGTTATGGCTATTGGAACATGGGAAGGACAAGTCTAATCCTGATGCCTCACTATAAGCCATATCTGTTCGATCTCACATTGCATAATAGTAGAATATAAGAGCAAACAGATGAAAGGAGATCTTATGATTTTATTACAGTACACGAGGCTCCCATTATGCGTAACTTTCTTTTACTGAATCCGCAGCTAAAGAGTTAAACATTGATACATTAAAGAAAAAACTTGTTTAGGTGCAACCTAGCATGCTTAAACATATGGTAACCAATGAGGATGTATTAGAGAACATATAAGCAATATGAGGATAAACTCCGCCCTCTTAGTTTTGTCTGAGTCCGCGGTGATAACAGCTGAGGGAAATTTTTCTTGTTATATTAACGATATCATTCTATCATATTTGCTAATTATTGTCCTTATTTTCTATATTCACTCCTTGTTTCTTACCCCCTCCTGAATTAACTTGTGGTTTTATTCATCCTTTTTCATCTTTCTTACTTAACCCCTTAGGGACGCATGACATACCAGCACGGCATGTTTCCTGAGTCCTTAAGGACCCAAGACAAGGATACAGACCATATTTCAGGGGACCAAATCAAAAATTTAGTTGACCAGTCTGTGTCACACTCTGTACAGGAAGCAGTGCGCTCAGCTATGTCATCTGTACAAGAGACAATTTCCAGGTCGGTCGCTAGGGCGATTGCACAGTCGGCACCTCCAAAATCCCCTCAGGGTACACCGCAAACTCCATCTGAGGTGTTTTGGTCGGCGACTGACTCTACAACCAATTTGGCAATAGGTTTTAAAAAATCACATAAACCTGCCCTCAAACGGCATTTAATGAATGACGACCATACTCCCAACACACAGATTAAGTCTGCTCATACCAGGAAAGGTTAAGCAATTCATAACGACTCATGGCTATCGTGCAGTACCCATACTGATGCTCATGTTATGCATCCAAAGACCCTCTGCCCAGGAGGACGATACAAATAGATGGGCTCGGACTGCCGTTAAAAGACTTAAACCAGACTCATATATGGAGTCTTCGGACAGGTCTTCTCTAGATCAGTCCGATATTTCAGACAATGAGGGCTATTATGACATGGAGGAAGAATCAGACTTTGAGGAAGGTGTCTCTCAAGATCCTCTCTCGTCAGAGTCCTTAATTTTAGATGGCACGGGGATTCCTTACTTCGACCCCCCTCCTTAATTAAGCATCCCCGTGCCGGAGAGTGGGTCCCCAATCCACAGGTCCAACAGTTTATTTCCCTATGGATCAAAAAAGGGCTAGATCGTGCATCTAGAAACAAATTAAGGACTGAATGCCCGTGACCTACATTACCGGGAAACTCGGCTGCTAATCCTGACATAGATGGTAACCTTATAATGTACCTGTTAAAATTGGGGAAAAACCCAAGAAGGGGATAGACCGCTCGTTTCAAGTGTGTCAAGATATGCTCCTGGATGTTTTGGGACCTCTTACCAGAAGACTTGACTGAAGAGGCAGCAGTCTCAGGAATTGCTATTGATTTACCTACCATAAAAGGTTGGTCTCAAAGAGCCATGGTACTGTTAGGCAATGCTAATGCCGCTCTCTTTGCGGAATGACACCGTTCAGTGCTGATGCGCTTAGACCCCCAACTGTCCCAATTGGCTACCTCAGAACCGAATCTTCCAACGGACGGCTCTCTTTTCGGTGACCCGTTCATAAAAGAAATTAATAAATATGTGGGATTATTTTCTTCTCTAGACCGGGCACAGACCAATTTAAAGAAAGTATTTCAGAACAAGGTTTTTACCCATGCTGGCAAAGGAATTAGGAGAAACAGAGGTTCCTACCAACCTGAGAGAACAGCGTTTGCTGCTCCACCTAGCCTATTTCCACCATTCCTCCCCTATCAGGGACGATCCTGGAGTGGCCGAGGGCAATGAGGTTTCACACGTCCGAGAGCATCTGGCGGTAAGTCCACACTCCCTTCATTCTTCTCTCATACCCCTAGGAGGCAGACTCAGACATTTTACCCATCATTGGGCTTTGATTTCTGCAGACTGCTACATCCTCAATACGGTCCAGGGCTTCCAAATAGACTTCGTGTCCTGTCCAATACAATCACACCTCCCTCATCCCATACAATTTTCGACCAAAGATCGACTATTAATAGACCTAGGAATTATGTTTCAAACAGGCAATAATTCAAGTTCCCTCCCTTTCTTCCAGGTTTCTGAGCAACCTGTTTCTGGTTAAGAAGAAAGACGGCTGATTTCGCCCAGTAATAAACTTACATCTATTCATACAATACAGACACTTCAAAATGGAAGGGATTCACTTACTTCGCGACCTTTTACTAAAAAATGATTGGTTGGTAAAAATAGACCTAAGGGATACCTACCTCATGGTACCAGTCCATCCTTCATCTCTGCCATTTCTCCAATTCGTTTGGGAAGGTCAGAGATGGCAGTTTACCTGCCTCCCATTCAGCCTTTCTTCGGCCCCTTGGTGCTTCACCAAGTTATTGAAACCGGTAGTAGCCTCGCTACGTTCCCGTGGAGTGCTCCTCATTATATACCTGGACGATATATTGATTCTCGAGGAATACATATTACTGGCACATTTTCACATGAATTGGACCTTATCTCTTCTGACGGACCTCGTATTTCTCATAAATTACAAGAATAGCAGCATTAACCCCCTCTCAAGAGGTTGAATTTTTAGGTTTTATGAGCAATACCCAATCGGCCATGTTGCGCCTCCCTTCCAAGAAGTTAAAGGTAATCCAGAAAGAGATTTGTTTGATTATCAACAAACATATAATTTCCCTTCGGACCTTTGCTTGTATAGTTGGCCTCCTATCGGCCTCCATACAGCCATATTTCCAGCCCCTTTACACTACAGGGCGCTTCAGCGGCTGAAAATTCACCACTTTCGGAATGGTCTGGGTTATTCAGACGAGGTTCGCCTCTCGTCAGACGCCAGAGAAGAACTCCTCTGGTGGCTCCAACTTGTTCAAGAGTGGAATGGGAAGACAATCTTCAACTCCGTTCCAAACCTTGTCAAAGAGTTGGACGCCAGTCTTTCTGGCTGGAGTGCCAGATGCGGATCCAATTCCACAGGAGGCAAATGGTCTCATTCGGAAGCTTCTTTACACATCAACTGCTTAGAACTTCTAGCCGGGTTCTTTGCTTTCAAGAGCTTTGCAGCCAACAGGTCTCAATGTTGTATACTCCTCCCGATGGACAACATTTCTGCCGTCCAATACATCAACCGCCTGGGCGGCATGAGATCATAAATGCTGGCCAGTATTGCAAAATTATTTTGGCACTTTTGTCTGATCAGGAATGTTATCCTCAAGGCGGAGTATCTTCCAGGTTTATCCAATTCCATAGCAGAATGGAATTCATGGTATCTCATAGATGCTAGCGATTGGCAATTGAATCCATCCATTTTCCATCTCCTCAATACTTTTTGGGGGCCTCTTCACCTAGATCTATTTGCTTCTTGCCTCAACCGACAGAGTTCTCCTGCAGGTTTCTAGTCAGAAATCGACAATTGTTCTCATTACCCCTTGGTGGCCGGCCCAGTCGTGGTTTCCCCAAATTCTGGGGATGCTTATAGATTTCCCGAGAATCCTCCCTTACTCTCCAAATCTTCTGTTGAACCCTTTTGGCGAACAACACCCGCTAAAACTTTCCCAACTGCCTCTAGTAGCCTGGCTCATTTCCAGCCTTCCGAAAGTGTCCCAAACCTTTCTCAATCAACTAAAGATCTCCTTTCTGAAGCCTGGGCTCTGGGTACCAGAAAGGATTATGGATCAGCCTGGAAAATTTGGGCTGATTGGTGCAGTCAACGGGACTTGGATCCCGTACATGCCTCTCTCACCCACATCTTAAATTTTCTTTCCGCCTCTTTTGAGTCCCGGTAAAGCATACCGCACCATAAATCTTTACCGTTCGGCTATATCTGCATTAGTGATGAGCGGCAGGGGTCATATTCGAATTTGCGATATTTTGCAAATATTTTGTAGAATATTCGTCGAATATTCGCAAATTCGAATATTCGTTATATTCAACGATTTTTTTTACTCAAAAAATCGGCAAGGTAATGATTGTGTAATATGCTAATTTTCGTAATACAAATTTTTTATTGCACATTTTTCAACTTACAACTATTAGACAAAGAAGATTATAGCACTATATTAGCTAAATTGCTCTATATTCATTTTTTTTCGAATATTCGCTATATTGCTATAACTTTGTTTTTTTTAATATATAGCAATATAGCGAATATTCAAAAAAAAAATACGAATATAGAGCAATTTTGCTAATATAGTGCTAAAATCTTCTTTGTCTAATTGTTGTCATTTTTTTTCTCATCTGAAGTACAGATTGGAAAAAAAATTACAACTATAAAAAAAGATTATAGCACTATATTAGCTAAATTGCTCTATATTCGATTTTTGTTTTTCGAATATTCGCTAATTGCTATAACTTTGTTTTTTCGAATATTCATAATATTCTAAAACAAGAATATATAGCATTATAGTGAATATTTGAAAAAACGAATATAGAGAAATTTAGCTAATATAGATAAAATATTTGCAATAAAAAATTTGTATTACAAAAATTTGCATTACGAAAATTCGCAAACAACACTACTCCTAAAGTCAAATATACTGCAGCCTTCTCATTGGCCCACAAGCTAGAAGCAGGGAGGGATCATGTGTACTGATTAAAAAAAATCGAATATTCGAAATTACGAATATATATCACTATATTCGAAATATTCGCGAATTTTCGAAGTACCTATATTCGTGATAAAAATTCGAAATTAGAATATTCGTGATCAACACTTATCTGCATCTCATGTTCCCATTCAATCCTTACCCATAGGGAAATACCCCCTCATCTGTAGATTACTTAAGGGTATCCATTTCAAACACCCCCCCCCCCCCTTTACCAAAATACCAATCAACTTGGGACATTAACGTTGTCCTGGACCTTATATCATCTTGGACAGATAATGACTCTTTATCTCTAAAATTTTTATCTCTCAAACTGACTCTCTTATTATGTCTTATATCCATTAATAGAATGGATGTAAAAACCCTGGATATCTCTAACAGATCCTATTCCCCTAACTGCGTACATTTTACTATAACTAGACAAAATCAGACCAACGTTCATTCCATCTTCTACCCAGCCTTTCCACACAATAAGCACCTATGTGTGGTCAAATGTCTACATTCTTATGAGCATAAGACTGCTTCACTTCGACATCCCTCCAAACCTCAACTACTGATCTCTTACTGCAAACCAGACTTGCCGTTATCCTCTCCCACTCTAGCCCGATGTGTTAAACAAGTCATGTCCCTTGCTAACATTGACATTTTGTCTTTTGGGGCCCATTCTCTTAGGGGAGCCTTTTCTACCAAATTTATTCAATCAGGTGGTACCCTGGCTGATCTTCTTAAAACCGCTAACTGGTCCTCTGAGTCTACTTTCTGAACCTTTTATTTTCATCCTATTTCTCATGTTTCTACGACCAAACTGCTGTGAAGAAAGGAGATGTGCAGCACCTGAAACTACGGATACTGGAAGCCTGTGCTAGCATTTCTCCTGCGGTGTTGCTATCAGTGTGTGAAGAGTGGGAGAAGAGGGTTGCATTGACAATCCAACACAATGGGCAGCACATTGAACACATTTTATAAGTGGTCAGAAACTTGTAAATAACTCATGAAAGAATAAAGTTACATTAAAATCAAGCACACCATTGTTTTTCTTGTGAAATTCCCAATAAGTTTGATGTGTCACATGACCCACTTCCTATTGAAAAATCTAAAGTTGGATTCAAAATGTCCGACTTCAAAATGGCCACCATGGTCACCACCCATCTTGAAAAGTTTCCCCCCTCACATATACTAATGTGCCACAAACAGGAAGTTAATATCACCAACCATTCCCATTTTATTAAGTTTCATAGTCATTGTTATTCTAATTGCTTATTTATTATTATGCTATTTTCGATTGCTTATAGACATTATAATCTTATATATTTGATACATAGCAAGCTTTGAACTCGCATATTGGGAGCCTCATGTAGTGTAATAAAATTGGAGCTTTTCCTAGCTATTGTGCTGGAAAATATAAATTTTATTAAGGACACGAGGCGAGCATTATCCCACCCAATTTAACCCATCCCTATGCTCTTATCTCATAATTTGCAGCTTACCAACAATAAAAAAGAATATTTGTGCTTCTAGGAAATATCCATTGTCTACCTGATCTCCGAGTAAAGACATTCCACGAGAATCTTCTGACTTCCTTCCATATACTGCCCATACCCAGACTTCTACTGTCATTCGATGCAGAGAAATTCCTGTTCCTGTGATCTTCATTATCTGTTTATCCATGTTATACTTAAGAAAGAGGGCAGAGTTTATCCTCATATTGCTTATATGTTCTCTGATACATCCTCAATGGTTACTATATGTTCAAGCATGATAGGTTGTACCTAAACAAGTTTTTTCTTTAATGTATCGATGTTTAACTCTTTAGCTGTGGATTCAGTAAAAAGAAAGTTATGCATAATGCTCGCCTTGTGTCCTTAATACCATCTATATTTTCCACACAATAGCTAGGAAAATCTCCAATTATCAAGTAAAAATCACTCTTCTCTAGAGGATTAATCTTTAGAAAATGATATAGTAGCATTCACATAAATATGCCTTTCAGAGTGTCCTAAGTCAATCTAGGGTCTAAAGGGTCAGAGTTTATATCAAGAAATATGGGCAACTGGTCTTGAATAAGAACTTGACCATTTAGCCAGAAGCCAGAAGGGGTTTATCGTCCAACCAGAGCCAAGGTCACCAGTTTGCTCCTCCAAATGTAGACATAACGAATGATAAGTTATCCTTTTGTTACAGTAGGATATAACTATTGAGAGGTATACTAGGGCATCACCGAATGTATCTACAGGAGACAATTTCTACCCAGATGATGACGTGATAATACCCTATCATGCACATTCCCCTGCCTATGCAAATCTACTTCTTCTGGGTTCAGAAACTTCTTGAGTTGTGATTCAAAAAATCTATTTACAGTCATGTGAAAAAATTAGGACACCCTTTGAAAGCATGTGGTTTTTTGTAACATTTTTAATAAAAGGTCATTTCATCTCCGTTTCAACAATACAGAGAGATTAAAGTAATCCGACTAAACAAAGAAAACTGAAGATCTTCTGTAAATGTCATTCTACAAAAATGCCTATTCTAACTGAGGAAAAAGATAGGACACCCTTGCCCCTAATAGCGAGTGTTACCTCCTTTGGCTGAAATAACTGCAGTGAGACGGTTCTTGTAGCCATCTACCAGTCTTCGACATCGGTCTGAGGAAATTTTACCCCACTCCTCAATGCAGAACTTTTTCAGCTGTGAGATGTTTGAGGGGTTTCTTGCACGTACAGCCCTTTTCAAGTCACCCCACAGCATCTCAATGGGATTCAAATCTGGACTTTGACTTGGCCATTCCAGGACTCTCCATTTCTTCTTTTTCAGCCAATCTTTGGTTGATTTACTAGTATGTTTTGGGTCATTGTCATGTTGCATGGTCCAGTTCCGCTTCAGCTTTAATTTTCTAACTGATGGTCTCACATGTTCTTCAAGCACCTTCTGATACACAGTAGAATTCATCGTGGATTCTATGATGGTGAGCTGACCAGGTCCTGCTGCAGCAAAGCAGCCCCAAACCATGACACTTCCACCTCCATGCTTCACAGTTGGTATGAGGTTCTTTTCTTGGAATGCTGTGTTTGGTTTACGCCAAACATGTCCTCTGCTGTTGTGTCCAAATAATTCAATTTTGGACTCATCTGTCCAAAGAACATTATTCCAGAAGTCCTGGTCTTTGTCAACTTTATCTCTGGCAAATGTCAGTCTGGCCTCGATGTTTCTCTTGGAAAGCAAAGGTTTCCTCCTTGCACACCTCCCATGCAAGTTAAACTTGTACAGTCTCTTTCTGATTGTAGAGGCATGTACTTCTACATCAACAGTAGCCAGAGCCTGCTGTAGTTCTCGAGATGACACTTTAGGGTTTTTGGAGACCTCTTTTAGCATCTTGCGGTCTGCTCTTGGGGTGAACTTGCTGGGGCGACCAGTCCTGGGCATGTTGGCAGTTGTTTTGAAAGCCCTCCACTTGTAGACTATCTTCCGGACAGTGGAATGGCTGATTTCAAAATCTTTTGAGATCTTTTTAAATCCCTTCCCAGACTCATAGGCTGCTACAATCTTTTTTCTGAAGTCCTCTGACAGCTCTTTTGCTCTCACCATGGTGCTCACTCTCACTTCAACAGTCAGGAGCACACCAAACTAAATGTCTGAGGTTTAAATAGGGCAAGCCTCATTCAACATGCAGAGTAACGATCTACTAATTATGTGCACCTGGTGTGATATACCTGTGTGAGATCTGAGCCAATTTAAGAGGGAATACATGTGAGGGTGTCCTATCTTTTTCCTCAGTTAGAATAGGCATTTTTGTAGAATGACATTTACAGAAGATCTGGAAAAGACTTTTCTTCAGTTTTCTTTGTTTAGTTGGATTACTTTAATCTCTCTGTATTGTTGAAACGGAGATGAAATAACCTTTTATTAAAAATGTTACAAAAAACCACATGCTTTCAAAGGGTGTCCTAATTTTTTCACATGACTGTATAAATGAAGCCAAATCTCAGAGACACCATTCTGAGCTCAACCGCTAATGTGATATGAAGTTTCATTCGGATATAGCAATTAGACACACAAGACATGGTCAGTGTTAAATCTGAGTCATACATATGTATTGGATATATATATAGTAGGGAACTTCCCCAATGGTAGCCTTCAGATAAGAACACAGCAGCAGCCTTTTAGCGGTGAAAGCAAAGCAATAGTTTTCTTTTATTCCTGACAAAACAATAAGGCCCTTTTCACACGGGCGAGAATTTCGTGCGAGTGCCATCCGTGAGGTGAACGCATTGCACCCGCACTGAATCCGGATCCATTCACTTCAATGGGGCTGTTCAGATGAGCAGTGATTTTCACGCATCACTTGTACGTTGCGTGAAAATCGCAGCATGTTCTATTTTCAGCGTTTTTCAGGCCCCATAGAAATAAAAGGGTCTGCGTGAAAATCACAAGCATCCGCAAGCAAGTGCGGATGGGGTGCGATTTTCACGCACGGTTGCTAGGAGATGAAGTTAGGAAATTGATAAAAGTCAATTTACTGTATTATTTTCCCTTATAACATGGTTATAAGGGAAAATAATAGCATTCTTAATACAGAATGCTTAGTAAAATGTGGCTTGAGAGGTTAAAAAATAAAAATAAATTAACTCACCTCATCCTGTTGTTCACATAGCCCGCATCATCTTCTTTCCTCTTCTTTCAGGACCTGCAAAAGGACCTTTGATGACGTAATTCAGCAGGACCTGAGCTGACGTTACCGCGCTCACCAGCGCGATTACATCATCAAAGTTCCTTTTGCAGGTCCTGAAAGAAGAAGAAGAAAGAAGATGATGCTGGCTGCGCGAACAACAAGATGAGGTGAGTTAATTATTTTATTTTTTTAACCCCTCAAGCAACATTTTAGTAAGCATTCTGTATTAAGAATGCTATTATTTTCCTTTATAACCATGTTATAAGGAAAATTAACACCTGACCCAAACCCGAACTTCAGTGAAGAAGTCCGGGTTCGGGTCTGGGTGTCTGTCACGGACGGTGTACAGGAAACAAGGCAAAGCAACATGCATAAATGACTTGCTGGATCCAAAAACTAAGGAACCAAGGGGGAACCCCTGCAGAAGACCTGGCACTTTCCCTGGTTGCTCAGCCTATGCAAAGATCCGAATGGTGGAGGTTTGCATATCCACGTACCTTGACTATATAACCCCTGAGCACCCTACGATAGTGAGGGGACACGACCACCGGCTCCCTACACAAGATACGGAGGGAGTCAGGGTCACCTGGGATCCAGCAAACAGAAAGTAACAGATAAATGTTCAACACTTAGCTTTTGTAGCAGACAGGAGAACAAGACCAGCGTGCACACACACTCCAGGAAGAAATATAAGCCGCCCAGAAAAGCATTCTGGGGAGGAATTTAAAGGGAAGCAATTAGTCCAACACATGACAGCTGAGAGAGGCTAACGAGATGAGAAACTGAATACCACAACAAAGTCAAGGAGGAGGTTCTGAAAGACCTCTGTCAGAGCTTCTCAGCTGTCTGGTTGTGACAGTACCCCTCCCTCTACGAGTGGACTCCGGACACTCAGAACCCACCTTCTCAGGATGGGACCTATGGAAAGCCCTGATGAGACGAGAGGCCTTAATGTCCGTCACTGGGACCCACATCCTCTCCTCAGGACCATACCCCTCCCAATGAACATGGTACTAAAGAGAACCGCGGACAAGACGAGAATCCACAATTCTAGAGACCTGAAATTCAAGATTCCCATCAACCATAATCGGAGGAGGAGGCAAAGACGAGGGTACAATGGGTTGAACATAAGGTTTCAATAAGGACTTATGAAAAACATTATGGATCTTCCAAGTCTGAGGAAGATCAAGACGGTATGCAACAGGATTGATGACAGACAGGATTTTGTAAGGCCCAATAAACCTAGGACCCAACTTCCAGGAGGGAACCTTCAATTTGATATTCTTGGTAGACAACCACACCAGATCACCAACATTCAGGTCCGGACCAAGCACACGTCTCTTATCTGCCACACGCTTATATCTCTCACTCATGCTCTTTAGATTATCCTGAATCCTTTGCCAAATAGATGACAAAGACGAGGAGAATCTGTCCTCATCAGGTAAACCAGAAGACCCCTCTCCCGAGAAAGTCCCAAACTGCGGATGAAACCCATATGCACCAAAAAATGGTGACTTATCAGAGGACTCCTGACGACGGTTATTTAAAGCAAACTCAGCAAGGGACAAAAAAGAACACCAATCCTCTTGATTCTCCGCCACAAAACAGCGCAGATATTTCTCCAGATTCTGATTGACGCGCTCTGTCTGGCCATTCGACTGCGGGTGGAAAGCAGAAGAGAATGACAACCGAACCCCCAAGCGAGAACAGAAAGCCTTCCAGAATCTGGAAACAAACTGCGTGCCCCTATCAGAGACTATGTCTGAAGGAATATCGTGCAATTTGACAATGTGATCAATAAATGCCTGCGCCAGCGTCTTAGCATTGGGCAAACCAGGAAAAGGGATGAAATGCACCATTTTGCTAAAACGGTCCACCACCACCAGAATCACAGTCTTCCCCGAGGAACGAGGCAGGTCCGTTATGAAGTCCATGGACAGATGTGTCCAAGGACGGGAAGGAATGGGTAAGGGAAGGAGAGGACCTGATGGCCGTGAATGAGGGACTTTGGCACGAGCGCAAGGACTCTGGCACGAGCGCAAGTCTCGCAGGCTGCCACAAAACCCTCAACCGACTTACGAAGCGCAGGCCACCAGAATCTCCGAGCGATGAGATCCAGTGTGGCTCTTACCCCCGGGTGCCCAGCAAGGACCGTATCGTGGTGTTCTTTAAAAATCTTGTGTCTTAAAGCGAGAGGCACAAACAACCTCCCAGGAGGACAAAGATCAGGAGCCTCTGACTGGGCTGCCTGCACCTCTGCCTCCAATTCAGGAAAAAGAGCAGAGACCACCACACCTTCAGCCAAAATGGGACCCGGGTCTTCAAAATTCCCGCCTCCCGGAAAACAACGTGACAGGGCATCTGCCTTCACATTCTTAACTCCAGGGCGGAACGTGACAACAAAATTAAACCTAGAAAAGAACAAAGACCATCTGGCCTGTCTCGGGTTCAGACGCTTGGCTGACTCCAAGTAGGCCAGATTTTTATGGTCAGTAAATACGGTAATAGGGTGTCTGGCTCCCTCTAGCCAATGGCGCCATTCCTCAAAAGCCAACCTGATGGCCAACAATTCCCTATCTCCCACATCGTAATTTCGCTCTGCGGAGGAGAGTTTTCTTGAGAAAAAGGCACACGGTCGCCAATTGGCAGGAGAGGAACCCTGAGACAAGACCGCCCCCACGCCCACCTCAGAAGCATCAACCTCAAATATGAAGGGTAAAGAAACATCAGGTTGCACCAAGATGGGAGCGGAAGCAAAACTCTCCTTGATATCAGAAAAAGCCTTACGCGCCTCTACTGACCAAGAAGAAAAATCTACCCCCTTTCTGGTCATATCAGTGAGTGGTTTAACAATAGAAGAATAATTCAAAATGAACTTCCTGTAATAATTGGCAAAGCCCAAAAAACGCATCAGCGCCTTCTGATTCTCAGGAAGCTCCCACTCAAGCACAGCGCGGACCTTCTCGGGTTCCAGAAATTGAATTTCTGGAACCGCAAACACACATTTTTCCAGTTTCGCATATAATTTATTGTCCCGCAGGATGAGCAAAACCTGACGTAAATGTTCCTTATGAGTTTTGAAATCGGGAGAAAAAATCAAAATGTCATCCAAATACACCAATACAAATTTTCCCATCAAATGATAAAAAATGCTGTTCACGAAATGCTGAAAAACGGCTGGGGCATTCATCAAACCAAAAGGCATAACCAAATTTTCAAAATGGCCCTCAGGGGTATTGAAGGCCGTCTTCCATTCGTCCCCTTCTCTGACCCTGACCAGGTTGTATGCCCCTCTTAGATCTAATTTGGAAAAGACTTTAGCCCCAACAACCTGGTTAAACAGGTCCGGGATCAGAGGAAGCGGATAAGGGTCACGAATTGTGATATTGTTCAGCTCCCTGAAATCCAGACAAGGTCTTAAAGAACCATCTTTTTTCTTAACAAAGAAAAAAGCAGCGGCAACAGGTGACTTAGAGGGTCGTATGTGTCCTTTTCTCAGACTCTCAGAGATATAAGCACGCATGGCGATCCTCTCAGGTTGGGAAAGATTGTATAAACGAGATTTAGGCAGCTTGGCGTCTGGGATGAGATTAATAGGGCAATCGTACTCCCTGTGCGGGGGCAAATCCTGAACTCCACTCTCAGAGAAGACATCTGAAAATTCAGAGAGAAAAGATGGTACAGTCTTAGTAGCAACCTCAGAAACAGATGTCATGAAGCAATTCTCTCTGCAAAAGTCACTCCAACCATCTATTTGCCTCGCTTGCCAATCAATGGTGGGGTTATGCTTAGTGAGCCAGGGCAGCCCCAACACCAGAGGGGTGGGCAAACCGCTAAGGACGAAACATGACACATCCTCAACATGAGCATCACTCACAATTAAACGGATATCGTGAACTATGCCCTTTAATGATTTCTGAGAAAGTGGAGCGGAATCGATAGCAAAAACAGGAATATCCTTTCCCAAAGTGCGCACCTGGAAACCATGAGTTATCGCAAATTGATTATCAATGAGATTGACCGCTGCTCCACTATCCACAAAAATCTCACAAAAAATGTTCTTGCTCTCTAGCGCCACCCTAGCCGGCAGGACAAAACGGGAACTACAAGCAAATGGAAAACCTTCAATTTCCGCCTCAACCCTGCCAATAGTAACAGACCGAACATTTTTAAAAGATTTTTTCCTGTTTGTTTCTTTATTACTCCCAGAAAACTGCCTGAATCTCCTAGAGGGACAAATATTTGCCAAATGATTTATACCTCCACAACAAAAACAAACCCTCCCATGCGAGCTGAATCTTCTATTGTTAGAAGCAATCAACCCCAGCTGCATGGGCTCCTGCTCAGAAGGGGCTGACGGCGACTGTCCTGGGACTGCGTATGACAGGAAGGAGAGATCTCTCCTCTCTCTCTAAGACGCCTGTCAATACGAACGGCACGAGACATAGCAGAGTCCAAAGAAATAGGCCTCTCATGAAAGGCAAATGCATCTTTCAATCCCTCTGAAAGACCATGGCAAAATTGACTTCGGAGTGCAGCATCATTCCAACCAGTATCAACTGCCCATCTCCGAAATTCTGAGCAGTATATTTCTGCGGATTGTTTACCCTGGCATAATAGACGTAGTCTAGACTCAGCCAGAGCAATACGATCCGGATCATCATATATCTGACCCAGGGCTAAAAAGAATTCATCCACTGAACGGAGAGGCCGTGCCCCCTCCGGCAGCGAAAAGGCCCAGGACTGAGCGTTACCTCTGAGCAGCGATATAATGATCCCCACCCTCCGTTCCTCATCTCCAGAGGAAAGGGGAAGAAGGCGAAAATGGAGTTTGCAAGCCTCTCTAAAACGCACAAAATTCTCACTACCCCCGGAGAACGTATCCGGGAGCGAGATCTTAGGCTCAGAACAAGCTCCATGAACGCAAGCTGAACCGGTCACTTGAAGCTGAGAAAAAGTCTTACGGAGGTCAGCTACCTCCAATGAAAGACCCTGGAAGCGTTCAGCCAAAAGTGAAACCGGATCCATGCTTAAGACGGTTTTGGCGGCTTATAATGTCACGGACGGTGTACAGGAAACAAGGCAAAGCAACATGCATAAATGACTCGCTGGATCCAAAAACTAAGGAACCAAGGGGGAACCCCTGCAGAAGACCTGGCACTTTCCCTGGTTGCTCAGCCTATGCAAAGATCCAAATGGTGGAGGTTTGCATATCCACGTACCTTGACTATATAACCCCTGAGCACCCTACGATAGTGAGGGGACACGACCACCGGCTCCCTACACAAGATACGGAGGGAGTCAGGGTCACCTGGGATCCAGCAAACAGAAAGTAACAGATAAATGTTCAACACTTAGCTTTTGTAGCAGACAGGAGAACAAGACCAGCGTGCACACACACTCCAGGAAGAAATATAAGCCGCCCAGAAAAGCATTCTGGGGAGGAATTTAAAGGGAAGCAATTAGTCCAACACATGACAGCTGAGAGAGGCTAACGAGATGAGAAACTGAATACCACAACAAAGTCAAGGAGGAGGTTCTGAAAGACCTCTGTCAGAGCTTCTCAGCTGTCTGGTTGTGACAGTGTCACAGTCAGTTTTTAGTCACGCACGTGCAAAACGTATTGCACTTGCGTGGAAAAAACTGAACATCGGAACACAATCGCAGTCAAACTGCAAATGCGTGCCTACTCAAGCGGTTTTCCCACAATGCACATGCAAAGCATCTGGAGAAAATCCTCAACACCTGTGTGAAAGAGGCCTAGGGCAGTAAAATCCTGTCTCTATAGAGTCGCACAGGTATGGTTTTGCACAGTACCGTAACCCCACCTCGCTTTGTCCTCAGTCTTTCAGGCAGTGCAGCTCCAGCTCAGACTCTGATCTCACACAAAACTCCACAGAGCACCACAGTCAGAGAGGTAATCACTCTCACCTGACACTGCTGGCTGTTTTATTTGTAGGCCAGTCAATACCCGGCCTGGTACGTGTGGAGTAGTCACCCATCCAGCACTATGACTACTCCCAGTCAGAGCCGTCCCAGATCAGCTATTCACAGCTATACTAAATAAGCGAAATGTCAACCACCTACTGCCGCTGACACACCTGAACTACTGGCTCCTACTTCACCAAGGCCAGGAACCTCAGTGACACGTATCTACCATCAACGCTGGTCCCTTGTACCTTTCTACAATATATATATATTTATAAACTGTGGTAATATTTATGGTAAAATAGTGGAGGGAGCATATATCTCACCCAGGTTCCTTAGCTAGAGGAGATAGCTGAAATCCAGAAAATATGGATTTGCTTCAGCAGAGCAGAGTCTGCTGGAGCTCATTGTTTAAGTCCATATGGGCTGGATTTCTTTGGTCTGGGAGATAGGTTTGGTAGTGGGATTTCTCAGTCCACACCGTCTCCATTACAGGTTTTTTACATGGCACTTGATAAAAATGCTTCATCTTGTTCATCAAACTGAACAGCCTGCCTCTGCTGTGGCTTCTGCTGCTTGTCATAGAAAAGATGGCACAAGATTGATGACTCAGTGGAAGCAAAGTTGGGCATCCTGGTCAGACAAATGGGCAATAGGCATCTGCTAGGTGAAATCTGCAGCAAGCTGTGTACAGACCATATCCTTGTAATACAACAATCTTGCATCCTTTTTGGTATCTACTTAATCAGCATGAGTAGACTTATAGGCCATACATACAAGAAAGGGAGGCAAGTGAGCTCTTAACAATCTCTGCCTCTAATGCCACCAGATGTAAGGAAGCTATTCTATGTCAATGGTCAACCTTTTAACCCTTAGGATACCAGAGTTTTTTCAATTTTCATTTTTCCTACCTAGCTTCCTGGAGCCATAACCTTTTTTATTTTTCAGTTTGCATATCAATATAAGGGCTTGTTTTTCGAGGGACAAATTGTACTTTTTAATGCCACCATTTAATGTGGCATACAATGTAGTGGGAAGCGGAAAGACAGATGGGGTGGAATTTTAAAAAAATACGCAATTCCTCCACCATTTTTCAGGTTTTGTCCCTATGTTGTTCCCTTTGCAGAAAAAATGACCAATGCCCTTAATTTTCTGGGTCAGTATGATTACAAAGATACCTCAAATGTATAGGTTTTTATGTCAAAATAGTGTAAAAATAAATTAAAACTCTCTATTCTGACCCCCATAACTTTTTTTAGTTATGTCTACTGAGCTGTGTGGGGGGCTCATTTTTTGCAGGGTGATCTTTTTATTTGATACCATTTTGGAGTGTGTGTGACTATTTTATCACATTTTATTACATTTTTTGGGTAAGAGAAGCAAACAAGGCCTTAGGCCTCTTGCACATAAACTTTTTTTTCCGTGTACTTTCCATTTTTTTGTGTTCCGTATACGGTCCATATCCGGAACCATTCATTTCAATGGGTCCGCAAAAAAAACGGAATGTACTCCGTATGTATTCCGTTTTAGTTTTTCCATTCCATTCAAAGATAGAACATGTCCTACTATTGTCCGCATAACGGACAAGGATAATACAGTTCTATCAGGGGCCAGCTGTTCCGTTCCACAAAAAAACAGAATGCACACGGACGTCATCTGTATTTTTAGCGGACCGCAAAATACTGAACAAGCCATACGGTCATGTGCAAGAGGCCTTAAAGGGGTTGTCCAAGTTATTTTTATTGATGACCTAAATGAATGGGACAGCTTGGGTGTAATTACACCTGCTCACCACTGCAGATGCAACGGCTAGAAGGTAAACAGTGAAGAGGAGGCAGCGCTGACACCGCGCGCGCCTTCTCTTCAAACAGCTGATCGGAGGGGGTGCCTGGTATTCTGAGGATAGGTCATCAATAAATATAACTTGGACAACCCCTTTAATGTGATTCATGCTAATTATCCTATTGTTCTTGTAGTGTCAGAAGGGTATTCTCTCCATTCACAAGTCAAAAGGTTTTCATTTTGGAATAAATAATTACAGCAGGTAAATTTTTTATAAAAATGATTAACCTGGTCTGTACATATGATAAACCTTTGCACTAATTTTAAGATGAAACCCTCAGCCTGTTGGATAGGTAAAAAATGGGATAGGTTAGGAATTTATTTTTATTTGCTTTTCCCAGTATTTTTTTTAAAATTTTTAAATTTAGTAAATAATGATAAAACTTGCACTAATTACTGCGTTTTCTTGTTTTCCTATAGACAATGAAAATTGTCAAAAATGTCCTGATGAAGAGTGGCCTGACAACTCAAGAACAAAATGTGTCCCTAAACTTTACGACTTTCTGTCTTATGAGCATGATACTTTGGTCATTATTTTTATAGCAGTTATTTTACTTTTTTCTTTATTAACACTATTCATTTTAGGAAAATTTCTCTCCTGTTGGGACACTCCTATTGTCAAAGCCAATAACAGAACTGTGAGCTTCATTCTTCTGATCTCCATCTTGTTGAGCTTCCTCTGCGTGTTTCTCTTTCTTGGACGTCCAGAGAACATCACCTGCATGCTCAGACAAACCTCATTTGCAATCTTCTTTTCGATCACTGTGTCTTGTGTGTTGTCTAAGACTATCACTGTTTTTGTTGCTTTTAAAGCCACTAAGCCCAATAGTTTCTGGAAGAAGTGGATGGATATAAAAAAAGGCAATTATGTGGTTTTTATTTGTTCCTCGTTTCAAGCTCTTATTTGCTGTTTTTGGTTATCTGGTTCTCCTCCTCATCGGGAGCTGGACTATCACACTTATCATGAGAAGATCATCATTCGGTGTAATGAAGGGTCAGATATCTGGTTCTACTCTGTCTTGGGTTATATGGGGTTCCTGGCAGTGGTGAGCTTTGTTCTGGCTTTCATGGTGAGGACATTACCGGACACTTTTAATGAAGCTAAATCCATCACCTTCAGCATGCTGGTGTTCTGCAGTGTTTGGATTGCTATGATCCCGGCTTATCTGAGTACAAGAGGGAAATACATGGTGGCTGTGGAGATATTCGCCATTTTGACCTCATGCGCTGGAATATTAAGTTGCTTATTTTTTCCAAAAATGTATATTCTAATTTTAAAACCTGAGATGAATTCTAAAAAACTCATCCTAGAGAAAAGAATTATTTAGTTGTGTGTGTACGTAAAAAAAATGAGGCTCATATAGGCTTATATGGATTTTCAAGTTCCTCTCTTTCTGTCTTTCAGTTGAATGGTCAGGGAAGAAGGGTCACAGACATTGTCTATGAGTTCAAGCTGCATGTTAAGGCTACTTTTACATATCCGATTTTCTTTCTGTTTTTGTGGTCCACCAGAGGATCTCGAAACCAGAGGAAAACACTTCAGTTTGATTTAATACAACCGGCTGCCCCACTCCATTCAGCTGCAGTTGTACTAAATCGAAAATGAGCAAACCAAAAAAAAAAAACTGATCCGGCACCATTGATTTACTTTGTATTTAGTGCCGGATCTGGGTTGTCCAGGTTTGCAGTTTGTAGCGGTTTTGTGTTCGGTCACAGAACGCGACAAACTGGAACGTAATGCATTCTGATGCACTCCGCTCCAGTTTTGTACGATTTTGTCCCCGTTGACAATAAATGGGGATAAACAAAAGCATTTTCCTCCGGTTTTTACATCCTCTTCTGGATCTCAAAACCAGAAAGAAAATCACATTTGTGAAAGTAGCCTAACAGCTTCTTACAGGAAAATACTGAATAAAATTATTAAAATGACCCTTTCTCAAGCTACAATACTGAATTGTCACTATTTCCTGCTGCCTCGGATAGGACACATGGTCGAGTCACAACTCCTGAAATCCCTCCCTTTCCCTCTCGCGCCTACAATACACATCACTTTCTGTACTTTTACACACACCGCATGTGCTGCGTGCTGTCTGTAAGATGGCTGCATCGGCGAAAACAAGAAGACACTTGCTTTCCTGCTTCAGGAAAAAGATCCTGAAGAAAAAGGATCCTGAGCACCCTGAAACACGTTCTCCATGTGAACATTTATTAAAGGCTTTAAAGGTTATCAGCCTGTCAGGTATCATCCTCAAGTGGGATGCAGTCAGTCCACACATCCCCAACTTGTACCTTAATGGCTGATGGCAGATAAATCTGTCATGAGTGGCTATTAGATCTGTCATGGTGACTGCACAATGTCTCCACCAGATTATGGTGCAAGAGCGGCTTCGATAAACTGCCAGGCTCTTACTGAGACGGTTCAGATGGAATTAGCTTGAATTGTAACCATTTATTTCTCACACTTACTATAGATTATAGCTACTAGGATTCTGGAGAATCTTTAGCAAACGGATCCTGTCTGCTTTATTTAGTGGCATCTTATTCCATATTTTTATGCTAGTTCTGATATTTTTAATCAAAAGGGTTAAATTCAGTTTGACAAATCTAAATAATTTTGGTAAGATTTATATCCCCAAATATTTAAAACTGTCCTGATAGTCCAACCCTCTTAAATTACTATCCTTACCACTACCTTATCATTTAGTGGCAGAAGTATTTGCTCCAATTAAATGTAACACCCGAAAAACTACTGAATTCTTCCATAATGTTCATAATTTATTCCAGAGTTGAGTTGGTATCCCCCCAAAAATAAGATTATATGCATATAGCATATTTTGTCCTCTCCGCCCCAACTATGAAATCTTCATAGCTAGAGGTTCGACTACCAGGGTGAAAAGTAGGGGAAGATAGTAGGGGAAGATCGCACACCCCTCTCCCCACAAAGATATTTTGACGCAAAGCCATTTTTTACAACCTTTAAATAAATAAAAAGTATACATATTAGGTATCGGCGCATCCGTAATAACTTGCTATATAAAAATATCACGTGACCTAACCTCTCAGGTGAATACCGTAAAATATATATATATATATATATATATATATTAGGTATTGCTGCGTCCGTGACAACCTGGTCTATAAAAATACCACATGATCTAACCTGTCAGATGAATGTTGTAAATAATAAAAAATAAAAACGGTGCCAAAACAGCTATTTCTTGTTACCTTGCCTCACAAAAAGTGTAATATAGAGAAACCAAAAATCATATGTACCCTAAACTAGTACCAACAAAACTGCCACCCTATCCTGTGCTTTCTAAAATGGTGTCACTTTTTTGGAGTTTCTACTCTAGGGATGCATTAGGGGGGCTTCAAATGGGACATGGTGTCAAAAAAACAGTCCAGCAAAATCTGCCTTCCAAAAACCGCCCTGCGCCCTGCCGTGTGCCCGTACAGCAGTTAACGAGCACATATGGGGTGTTTCTGTAAACTACAGAATCATAGCCATAAATATTGAGTTTTGTTTGGCTGTTAACCCTTGCTTTGTAACTGGAAAAAAATTATTAAAATGGAAAATCTGCCAAAAAAGTGAAATTTTGAAATTGTATCTCTATTTTCCATTAATTCTTGTGGAACACCTAAAGGGTTAACAAAGTTTGTAAAATCCGTTTTGAATACCTTAAGAGGTGTAGTTTCTAAAATGCTGTCACGTTTTTGGAGTTTCTACTCTAGGGGTGCATCAGGGGGCAGGGGTGTAACTAGAAGTGACTGGGCCCCACAGCAAATATTTGTAAGGGCCCCCACCAGCGCGCTTCGCACCTCCCTCCTCCTGTGCAAACCCCACTCCTTTGGCACAGTGTAGCGTTATACTGTATATTGGGGCATAGTGAAGGCTATATGTGTATAGCATAAACATATTTCATATGAAAACTTACAGTTACTTGGCCCTTGGGGATCTCGGACACCACTTCAACACTTGGCTGGGGGCTCGGCGGAGCTGATGTTGTGTTTTATCCTAATGAGAAAGATTTCATAATAAGGATTTGGAGAAGGGGCAGAGGGATAGCACAGCAGGGAGAGGCTGGTGCTGCTACTAGGGGGTCATACCATGGGGGAGTAATAAAGCCCACTATAATGCCCCTCCCAGTAATAATAATTCTCCTTATAATGTGACAGTAAAAAAATACCCCCTTGTAATGCCCCCAGTTGAGCTAATGTCCCCATAGTGCTCCCATAATGTGCCAGTATAAAATACCCCTATATAGTGCCCCCAGTAAATTCCCCCATAGTGCTCCTCTCCTCCTTCCTGCTAGTGCCCCCCATAATGTACCAGTATAAAATGCCCCATATATAGTGCCCCAGTAGATGCCCCTCAGTGTCCGGCCTCTGATAGGCTGCCGGCCTAGTGTCCCCCATAATGCCCCTCAATAATGTGCCAGTAAGTGTCCCCATAGATGCCCCCATCATGTGCCAGTATCAAGTGCCTCTCTCCTCCCCCCCACATGTCCCAGTATCATAGTGCCATCTCCCCCTCAATGTGCCAGTATCAAGTGCCTCTCTCCTTCCCACCCCCCCATGTGCCAGTATCATAGTGCAAAACCCCCCCAGTATCAAGTGCCTCTTTCTTCCCCCCCATGTCCCAGTATCATAGTGCCATCTCCCCCCCAAAAAAAGTGGCAGTATCAAGTGCCTCTCCCCCCATGTGCCAGTATCATAGTGCCAAACCCACCCATGTGCCAGTATCAAGTGCCAACCCATCCCCCAATGCCAGTAGCAAGTGCCTCTCTCTCCCCCCCATGTCCCAGTATCATAGTGCCATCTCCCCCCCAAAAAAGTGCCAGTATCAAGTACTTCTCTCCCCCCATGTGCCAGTATCAAGTGCCAACCCCCCACATGCCAGTATCAAGTGCCTCTCTCCTCCCCCCCCATGTCTCAGTATCATAGTGCCATCTCCCCCCCCCCACAAAAAAGTGCCAGTATTAAGTGCCTCTCTCCCTCCCCCTCATGTGCCAGTATCAGGTGCCAACCCCTCTCCCCCCATGTGCCAGTATCAGGTGCCAACCCCCCTCCCCCCAGGTGCCAGTATCAGGTGCCTCTCCCCCCCATGTGCCAGTATCAGTTGCCAACCCCCCCCCAGGTGCCAGTATCAAGTGCCTCTCTCCTCCCCCCCATGTCCCAGTATCACCCCCTGCCCCTGATGCGCCCCCCATGGCAGTAACAGTCAGGTATAAAAAAATAAAAATAAACACTTCTACTTACCTCCTGTGTCCCGCCCTGTATGTCCATATATAGAGTCAGTGCTTGTATTTCAGAAAAGTTTCTGCTGGGATTCAAACCCACAACCTTCTGTATCAGAGGGAAAGCACCTAACCACAAGACCATAAGAGCTGCCTTGCTACGGACTGAAAAAATATGAGACTTCTAATGTTATAGCTGGCTAAGTGTACATCTATACACATGACAGCTGCTCATATATAGAGATATAGCAGAGCTGAGTGTGCTGGGACAGCTGTCATATAGAGATATAGCAGTGCTGGGTGTGTTGGGGCAGCTGTCATGTGTATAGATGTAAACTTAGCCAGCTATAACAGTGGAGGTCTCATATTTTGCCTTTATGGCTGTGTGGGTAAATGCTTTGCCTCTTGTGTGGAGGTTGTGGGTTTGAATCCCAGACACATCAGGAGACCGTAAGATTAGATCACATTAGTGAGGGGGCCTGGTCAGCTGCTGCTGCTGCTGTGAAGGGGCCCTGAACAGTAAGACAAGAATCAATATTTAACTAACTTGAAAATAAACTGTTAAACATGCTGTCGGGCCGCCGGTAGTTACGCCACTGTCAGGGGGGCTTTAAATGGGACTTTGTGTAAAAAAAAAACAGTCCAGCAAAATCTGCCTTCCAAAAACCGTATGGAATTCCTTTCCTTCTGCGCCCTGCCGTGTGCCCATACAGCAGTTTACGACCACATATGGGGTGTTTCTGTAAACTACAGAACCAGAGCCATAAATATTGAGTTTTGTTTGGTTGTTAAACTCAATTTTTATGGCTCTGGTGTAACTGGAAAAATTACTAAAATGGAAGATCTGCCATTAATATTTGTGGAACACCTAAAGGGTTAACAACGTTTGTAAAATCAGTTTTGACTACCTTGAGGGGTGTTGTTTGTAGAATGGGGTCATTTTTGGGTGGTTTCTATTATGTAAGCCTCACAAAGTGACTTCAGACCTGAACTGGTCCTTAAAAAGTGGGTTTTTGAAAATTTCTGAAAAATTTCAAGATTTGCTTCTAAACTTCTAAGCCTTGTAACATCCCCAAAAAATAAAATGTCATTCCCAAAATAACCCAAACATGAAGTAGACATATGGGGAATGTAAAATATTTATTTTTGTAGGTACAGATGTAGCAGGGTTAGCATTCCAGCTCTTACCTCAAATTTCTTAACTCATCGTGTTATCTTGAGACAAAAGTAATTGAAAAGCAATTGAAGGTGTTTGCTTAGATTAGATAACACAACTCAGAAATCTCAGAAAACAGGAGAATTAACTCTACTCCATTCATATTACTATGTATTATAGAGATAGAGAAATTGAAACTTGGAAATTGTTCCAATTTTTTGGTAATTTGGTATAAAAAAAAAAGAATTATGTTTTACTTTATTTTACCAGTGTCATGAAGTACAATATTTGACGAAAAAACAAACTCAGAATGGCCTGGATAAGTCAAAGCGTTTTAAAGTTATCACCACATAAAGTGACACTGGTCTGATTTGCAAAAAATGGCCCGGTCCCTAGGGGGTTAAGCAATGTTCTTCTAACTGCTTCTGCGAGAAGTAGATATATGAGATTCTTGTAAAAATCCTTGAACACCCCTAAGATCATATCTGACTCATTCTACAACACCCCATCGCAATCACGTATTGCAAAAATATTAGCATTCGGGTTATCACTTCTGATTATATTTGAGAGATATTTGCCCGGTTTACCCCCCCTCCCCCCATGTATTTTGGCTTTAGCAAATAAATCCATGTTCTGCATTTTTTCCAAGAAGTAGTTATCATAATTCTTAGACGCCAAGCCTCCTTGACCTCTTCAGTTTTCTGGGGTACAAACAAGTGTTCTGCTTCTACCACTGCAAGCAACAATTCATTTTTAGGGATGAGCGAACTCGAACTGTATAGTTCGGGTTCGTACCGAATTTTGGGGTGTCCGTGACACGGACCCGAACCCGGACATTTTCGTAAAAGTCCGGGTTCGGGTTCGGTGTTCGTCGCTTTCTTGGCGCTTTTGTGACGCTTTCTTGGCGCTTTTTGAAAGGCTGCAAAGCAGCCAATCAACAAGCGTCATACTACTTGCCCCAAGAGGCCATCACAGCCATGCCTACTATTGGCATGGCTGTGATTGGCCAGAGCACCATGTGACCCAGCCTCTATTTAAGCTGGAGTCACATAGCGCCGCCCGTCACTCTGCTCTGATTAGCGTAGGGAGAGGTTGCGGCTGCGACAGTAGGGCGAGATTAGGCAGATTAACTCCTCCAAAGGACTTGATTAACTGATCGATCTGCAGCTGTGGATCATTGAGCTGCTGATCCTCAATTGCTCACTGTTTTTAGGCTGCACAGACCGTTTGTCAGTCTCAT
Source organism: Bufo gargarizans (assembly GCF_014858855.1). NCBI lineage: Eukaryota > Metazoa > Chordata > Amphibia > Anura > Bufonidae > Bufo > Bufo gargarizans. Next base: position 20,758 of record NW_025334221.1, on the reverse strand, counting down.
TTTTCTGGGGTGATCGGCGGCCATTTTGTGTCTTGTGGTGCGCCAGCACAAGCTGCGACCAAGTGCATTTAACCCTCAATGGTGTGGTTGTTTTTTGGCTAAAGCCTACATCAGGGTGAAGCTGTCACACCAAGTGCATTTAACCAGCAATAGTCTGTTCATTTTTTGGCCATATACAAAATCAGGGGCAAGCTGCGCCTGTCACCAAGTGCATTTAACCCTCAATGGTGTGGTTGTTTTTTGGCTAAAGCCTACATCAGGGTGAAGCTGTCACACCAAGTGCATTTAACCAGCAATAGTCTGTTCATTTTTTGGCCATATACAAAATCAGGGGCAAGCTGCGCCTGTCACCAAGTGCATTTAACCCTCAATGGTGTGGTTGTTTTTTGGCTAAAGCCTACATCAGGGTGAAGCTGTCACACCAAGTGCATTTAACCAGCAATAGTCTGTTCATTTTTTGGCCATATACAAAATCAGGGGCAAGCTGCGCCTGTCACCAAGTGCATTTAACCCTCAATGGTGTGGTTGTTTTTTGGCTAAAGCCTACATCAGGGTGAAGCTGTCACACCAAGTGCATTTAACCAGCAATAGTCTGTTTATTTTTTGGCCATATCCCAGTCTAATTCTGTCACTAAATCCATACCGGTCACCCAGCGCCTAAATACTAGGCCTCAAATTTATATCCAGCTAAATCTGTCCCTAGTGCTGTAGCTGGGCGAGTTATTTAGTGTCCGTTCAAGCACATTTCTTGTTCTGGGTTGAAATACAATTCCCAATTTAGCAATTTCATAATTTAGTGGTTCCTGCTATATCAGAGCTATTTGAAATCTATCCCAAAAAGGGTATATAATATTGAAGGTGCACATTGGGTCATTCAGAATAACTTCACACACACCCGCTACTGTGTATTTCCAAGTCTAATTCTGTCACTAAACCCATACCTGTCACCCAGCGCCTAAATACTAGGCCTCAAATTTAAATCCCTCTAAATCTCTCGTTACCGCTGTACTGTTGTTGCTGGGCAAGATATTTAGTGTCCGTCAAAGCACATTTTTTGTTCTGGGTTGAAGTACAATTCCCAATTTAGCAATTTCATAATTTAGTGGTTTCTGCTATATCAGAGCTATTTGAAATCTATCCCTAAAAGGGTATATAATATTGAAGGTGCACATTGGGTCATTCAGAATAACTTCACACACACGCTTCTGTGCATTTCCAAGTCTAATTCTGTCACTAAATCCATACCGGTGACCCAGCGCCTAAATACTAGGCCTCAAATTTAAATCCCTCTAAATCTCTCGTTACCCACCGCTGTACTGTTGTTGCTGGGCAAGATATTTAGTGTCCGTCAAAGCACATTTTTTGTTCTGGGTTGAAGTACAATTCCCAATTTAGCAATTTCATAATTTAGTGGTTTCTGCTATATCAGAGCTATTTGAAATCTATCCCTAAAAGGGTATATAATATTGAAGGTGCACATAGGGTCATTCAGAATAACTTCACACACACCCGCTACTGTGTATTTCCAAGTCTAATTCTGTCACTAAACCCATACCTGTCACCCAGCGCCTAAATACTAGGCCTCAAATTTAAATCCCTCTAAATCTCTCGTTACCCGCTGTACTGTTGTTGCTGGGCAAGATATTTAGTGTCCGTCAAAGCACATTTTTTGTTCTGGGTTGAAGTACAATTCCCAATTTAGCAATTTCATAATTTAGTGGTTTCTGCTATATCAGAGCTATTTGAAATCTATCCCTAAAAGGGTATATAATATTGAAGGTGCACATTGGGTCATTCAGAATAACTTCACACACACGCTTCTGTGCATTTCCAAGTCTAATTCTGTCACTAAATCCATACCGGTGACCCAGCGCCTAAATACTAGGCCTCAAATTTAAATCCCTCTAAATCTCTCGTTACCCACCGCTGTACTGTTGTTGCTGGGCAAGATATTTAGTGTCCGTCAAAGCACATTTTTTGTTCTGGGTTGAAGTACAATTCCCAATTTAGCAATTTCATAATTTAGTGGTTTCTGCTATATCAGAGCTATTTGAAATCTATCCCTAAAAGGGTATATAATATTGAAGGTGCACATAGGGTCATTCAGAATAACTTCACACACACGCTACTGTGCATTTCCAAGTCTAATTCTGTCACTAAATCCATACCGGTGACCCAGCGCCTAAATACTAGGCCTCAAATTTAAATCCCTCTAAATCTCTCGTTACCCACCGCTGTACTGTTGTTGCTGGGCAAGATATTTAGTGTCCGTCAAAGCACATTTTTTGTTCTGGGTTGAAGTACAATTCCCAATTTAGCAATTTCATAATTTAGTGGTTTCTGCTATATCAGAGCTATTTGAAATCTATCCCTAAAAGGGTATATAATATTGAAGGTGCACATAGGGTCATTCAGAATAACTTCACACACACCCGCTACTGTGTATTTCCAAGTCTAATTCTGTCACTAAACCCATACCTGTCACCCAGCGCCTAAATACTAGGCCTCAAATTTAAATCCCTCTAAATCTCTCGTTACCCGCTGTACTGTTGTTGCTGGGCAAGATATTTAGTGTCCGTCAAAGCACATTTTTTGTTCTGGGTTGAAGTACAATTCCCAATTTAGCAATTTCATAATTTAGTGGTTTCTGCTATATCAGAGCTATTTGAAATCTATCCCTAAAAGGGTATATAATATTGAAGGTGCACATAGGGTCATTCAGAATAACTTCACACACACGCTTCTGTGCATTTCCAAGTCTAATTCTGTCACTAAATCCATACCGGTGACCCAGCGCCTAAATACTAGGCCTCAAATTTAAATCCCTCTAAATCTCTCGTTACCCACCGCTGTACTGTTGTTGCTGGGCAAGATATTTAGTGTCCGTCAAAGCACATTTTTTGTTCTGGGTTGAAGTACAATTCCCAATTTAGCAATTTCATAATTTAGTGGTTTCTGCTATATCAGAGCTATTTGAAATCTATCCCTAAAAGGGTATATAATATTGAAGGTGCACATAGGGTCATTCAGAATAACTTCACACACACGCTTCTGTGCATTTCCAAGTCTAATTCTGTCACTAAATCCATACCGGTGACCCAGCGCCTAAATACTAGGCCTCAAATTTAAATCCCTCTAAATCTCTCGTTACCCACCGCTGTACTGTTGTTGCTGGGCAAGATATTTAGTGTCCGTCAAAGCACATTTTTTGTTCTGGGTTGAAGTACAATTCCCAATTTAGCAATTTCATAATTTAGTGGTTTCTGCTATATCAGAGCTATTTGAAATCTATCCCTAAAAGGGTATATAATATTGAAGGTGCACATAGGGTCATTCAGAATAACTTCACACACACGCTTCTGTGCATTTCCAAGTCTAATTCTGTCACTAAATCCATACCGGTGACCCAGCGCCTAAATACTAGGCCTCAAATTTAAATCCCTCTAAATCTCTCGTTACCCACCGCTGTACTGTTGTTGCTGGGCAAGATATTTAGTGTCCGTCAAAGCACATTTTTTGTTCTGGGTTGAAGTACAATTCCCAATTTAGCAATTTCATAATTTAGTGGTTTCTGCTATATCAGAGCTATTTGAAATCTATCCCTAAAAGGGTATATAATATTGAAGGTGCACATAGGGTCATTCAGAATAACTTCACACACACGCTTCTGTGCATTTCCAAGTCTAATTCTGTCACTAAATCCATACCGGTGACCCAGCGCCTAAATACTAGGCCTCAAATTTAAATCCCTCTAAATCTCTCGTTACCCACCGCTGTACTGTTGTTGCTGGGCAAGATATTTAGTGTCCGTCAAAGCACATTTTTTGTTCTGGGTTGAAGTACAATTCCCAATTTAGCAATTTCATAATTTAGTGGTTTCTGCTATATCAGAGCTATTTGAAATCTATCCCTAAAAGGGTATATAATATTGAAGGTGCACATAGGGTCATTCAGAATAACTTCACACACACGCTTCTGTGCATTTCCAAGTCTAATTCTGTCACTAAATCCATACCGGTCACCCAGCGCCTAAATACTAGGCCTCAAATTTATATCCCGCTGAATTTGAATACAATACATTGGGCCAAATAATATATTTGTTGTTGTGGTGAACCATAACAATGAGAAAAACATCTAGTAAGGGACGCGGACGTGGACATGGTCGTGGTGGTGTTAGTGGACCCTCTGGTGCTGGGAGAGGACGTGGCCGTTCTGCCACATCCACACGTCCTAGTGTACCAACTACCTCAGGTCCCAGTAGCCCACCCAGTCTTCTGCAGAAAGCGCACAGATGGCGCCTGAAAACCAACCCCATCAGTCTGTCACATCACCCCCATGCATACCAGGGAAACTGTCTCAGCCTCAAGTTATGCAGCAGTCTCTTATGCTGTTTGAAGACTCCGCTGGCAGGGTTTCCCAAGGGCATCCACCTAGCCCTTCCCCAGCGGTGAAAGACATAGAATGCACTGACGCACAACCACTTATGTTTCCTGATGATGAGGACATGGGAATACCACCTCAGTATGTCTCTGATGATGACGAAACACAGGTGCCAACTGCTGCGTCTTTCTGCAGTGTGCAGACTGAACAGGAGGTCAGGGATCAAGACTGGGTGGAAGACGATGCAGGGGACGATGAGGTCCTAGACCCCACATGGAATGAAGGTCGTGCCACTGACTTTCACAGTTCGGAGGAAGAGGCAGTGGTGAGACCGAGCCAACAGCGTAGCAAAAGAGGGAGCAGTGGGCAAAAGCAGAACACCCGCCGCCAAGAGACTCCGCCTGCTACTGACCGCCGCCATCTGGGACCGAGCACCCCAAAGGCAGCTTCAAGGAGTTCCCTGGCATGGCACTTCTTCAAACAATGTGCTGACGACAAGACCCGAGTGGTTTGCACGCTGTGCCATCAGAGCCTGAAGCGAGGCATTAACGTTCTGAACCTGAGCACAACCTGCATGACCAGGCACCTGCATGCAAAGCATGAACTGCAGTGGAGTAAACACCTTAAAACCAAGGAAGTCACTCAGGCTCCCCCTGCTACCTCTTCTGCTGCTGCCGCCTCGGCCTATTCTGCTGCTGCCGCCTCGGCCTCTTCCTCCGCCTCTGGAGGAACGTTGGCACCTGCCGCCCAGCAAACAGGGGATGTACCACCAACACCACCACCACCACCTCCGTCACCAAGCGTCTCAACCATGTCACACGCCAGCGTTCAGCTCTCCATCTCACAAACATTTGATAGAAAGCGTAAATTCCCACCTAGCCACCCTCGATCCCTGGCCCTGAATGCCAGCATTTCTAAACTACTGGCCTATGAAATGCTGTCATTTAGGCTGGTGGACACAGACAGCTTCAAACAGCTCATGTCGCTTGCTGTCCCACAGTATGTTGTTCCCAGCCGGCACTACTTCTCCAAGAGAGCCGTGCCTTCCCTGCACAACCAAGTATCCGATAAAATCAAGTGTGCACTGCGCAACGCCATCTGTAGCAAGGTCCACCTAACCACAGATACGTGGACCAGTAAGCACGGCCAGGGACGCTATATCTCCCTAACTGCACACTGGGTAAATGTAGTGGCAGCTGGGCCCCAGGCGGAGAGCTGTTTGGCGCACGTCCTGCCGCCGCCAAGGATCGCAGGGCAACATTCTTTGCCTCCTGTTGCCACATCCTCCTTCTCGGCTTCCTCCTCCTCTTCTTCCACCTGCTCATCCAGTCAGCCACACACCTTCACCACCAACTTCAGCACAGCCCGGGGTAAACGTCAGCAGGCCATTCTGAAACTCATATGTTTGGGGGACAGGCCCCACACCGCACAGGAGTTGTGGCGGGGTATTGAACAACAGACCGACGAGTGGTTGCTGCCGGTGAGCCTCAAGCCCGGCCTGGTGGTGTGTGATAATGGGCGAAATCTCGTTGCAGCTCTGGGACTAGCCAATTTGACGCACATCCCTTGCTTGGCGCATGTGCTGAATTTGGTGGTGCAGAAGTTCATTCACAACTACCCCGACATGTCAGAGCTGCTGCATAAAGTGCGGGCCGTCTGTTCGCGCTTCCGGCGTTCACATCCTGCCGCTGCTCGCCTGTCTGCGCTACAGCGTAACTTCGGCCTTCCCGCTCACCGCCTCATATGCGACGTGCCCACCAGGTGGAACTCCACCTTGCACATGCTGGACAGACTGTGCGAGCAGCAGCAGGCCATAGTGGAGTTTCAGCTGCAGCACGCACGGGTCAGTCGCACTACAGAACAGCACCACTTCACCACCAATGACTGGGCCTCCATGCGAGACCTGTGTGCCCTGTTGCGCTGTTTCGAGTACTCCACCAACATGGCCAGTGGCGATGACACCGTTATCAGCGTTACAATACCACTTCTATGTCTCCTTGAGAAAACACTTAGGGCGATGATGCAAGAGGAGGTGGCCCAGGAGGAGGAGGAGGAGGAAGAGGGGTCATTTTTAGCACTTTCAGGCCAGTCTCTTCGAAGTGACTCAGAGGGAGGTTTTTGGCAACAGCAGAGGCCAGGTACAAATGTGGCCAGACAGGGCCCACTACTGGAGGACGAGGAGGACGAGGATGAGGAGGAGGTGGAGGAGGATGAGGATGAAGCATGGTCACAGCGGGGTGGCACCCAACGCAGCTCGGGTCCATCACTGGTGCGTGGCTGGGGGGAAAGGCAGGACGATGACGATACGCCTCCCACAGAGGACAGCTTGTCCTTACCCCTGGGCAGCCTGGCACACATGAGCGACTACATGCTGCAGTGCCTGCGCAACGACAGCAGAGTTGCCCACATTTTAACCTGTGCGGACTACTGGGTTGCCACCCTGCTGGATCCACGCTACAAAGACAATGTGCCCACCTTACTTCCTGCACTGGAGCGTGATAGGAAGATGTGCGAGCACAAGCGCACGTTGGTAGACGCGCTACTGAGAGCATTCCCAAATGTCACAGGGGAACAAGTGGAAGCCCAAGGCCAAGGCAGAGGAGGAGCAAGAGGTCGCCAAGGCAGCTGTGTCAATGCCAGCTCCTTTGAGGGCAGGGTTAGCATGGCAGAGATGTGGAAAACTTTTGTCAACACGCCACAGCTAACTGCACCACCACCTGATACGCAACGTGTTAGCAGGAGGCAACATTTCACTAACATGGTGGAACAGTACATGTGCCCACCCCTCCACGTACTGACTGATGGTTCGGCCCCATTCAACTTCTGGGTCTCTAAATTGTCCACGTGGCCAGAGCTAGCCTTTTATGCCTTGGAGGTGCTGGCCTGCCCGGCGGCCAGCGTTTTGTCTGAACGTGTATTCAGCACGGCAGGGGGCGTCATTACAGACAAACGCAGCCGCCTGTCTACAGCCAATGTGGACAAGCTGACGTTCATAAAAATGAACCAGGCATGGATCCCACAGGATCTGTCCGTCCCTTGTCCAGATTAGACATTAACTACCTCCCCTTAACCATATATTATTGGACTCCAGGGCACTTCCTCATTCAATCCTATTTTTATTTTCATTTTACCATTATATTGCGAGGCTACCCAAAGTTGAATGAACCTCTCCTCTGTCTGGGTGCCGGGGCCTAAATATATGCCAATGGACTGTTCCAATGTTGGGTGACGTGAAGCCTGATTCTCTGCTATGACATGAAGCCAGATTGTCTGTTACGGGACCTCTCTCCTCTGGCTGGGTGCCTGGGCCTAAATATATGCCAATGGACTGTTGCAGTGGTGGCTGACGTGAAGCCTGATTCTCTACTATGACATGCAGACTGATTCTCTGCTGACATGAAGACAGATTCTCTGTTACGGGACCTCCCTCCTCTGCCTGGGTGCTGGGCCTAAATATATGACAATGGACTGTTGCAGTGGTGGCTGACGTGAAGCCTGATTCTCTGCTATGACATGCAGACTGATTCTCTGCTGACATGAAGCCAGATTTGAACGGAAAGGAAGAAAGATCCAGCACCTTGTTTTTCTTGCTTGACGTTTATTCCACAAACCAAATGTACAGCGGTGATAGAAACCTCCAAAAATAAGCCCCAGTACGGTCTACATGTTTCGAACCAGATGGTTCTTAATCATGACCAACACAGTGTATATATAGAGAGGTGAACACAGAAATCCCTCCCCCATTAAACTAGCAAGGCGGTGCTGGTCATCTCAGGTGTTGTAATTAAAAGTGCTAACAGAAATTTAAGTGCACAAAAACACATTCAGAATTAAAAATTAAAATCCAAAATGAGCCATTATGAACAAACATTCTATAATATTGTTGCATCCAGCAGGTAGGGAGGAGAGAAATAAGAGTGCAGTCACGAGATATAAAAAATGAACAAATATATGAAAAAATCTGAAAAAGCACTGTCTGAACACTCCTCTGCATCTAAAGAAGCTCTGTCTGAACACTCCTCTGCATCTAAAAATGCTCTGGCTGAACACTCCTCTGCATCTGGAAACGCCCTGTCTGAACACTCCTCTGTATCTGCTGGGTGCAATCCATTTTAGTTCAATTAGGCTATACAATAATATCCTTCAAAGTTGCAACATGGTGTAGTTGTTAATGCTATCAGTAAATAAACATAAGTTCCTTTCTCTGGTTTAGTCATGCAGGGCTTCTGGAATTTAATTTTAAAATCCAGAAAGCTTCTCTTTGATATACAAGCTTTTTGAAATCTCCGCCTCTTGTGGGCAAAAACACTCTTTCTATAGCATAGGCTGTAAATGAAGATAAACTTCTATTATGAGCCGTGATAAAGTGTTTTGCCGCACTCGAGATATTAACATATGCAGGATTTAATATATAATTAATATGCTCCAACAGCCTCACTTTAAATTTTCTGGTTGAACAACCCACATATATTAGCCGGTACAGCCACCACTGTAACAGTCCATTGTCATATATTTAGGCCCAGGCACCCAGCCAGGCAGAGGAGAGAGGTCCAGTAACAGAGAATCTGGCTTCATGTCAGCAGAGAATCAGTCTGCATGTCATAGAAGAGAATCAGGCTTCACGTCAGCCACCACTGCAACAGTCCATTGGCATATATTTAGGCCCTGGTACCCAGCCAAAGTTGAGAGGTCCCGTAACAGAGAATCTGGCTTCATGTCAGCAGAGAATCAGTCTGCATGTCATAGCAGAGAATCAGGCTTCACATCAGCCACAACTGCAACAGTCCATTGTCATATATTTAGGCCCAGGCACCCAGCCAGAGGAGAGAGGTCCCGTAACAGAGAATCTGGCTTCATGTCAGCAGAGAATCAGTCTGCATGTCATAGCAGAGAATCAGGCTTCACGTCAGCCACCACTGCAACAGTCCATTGTCATATATTTAGGCCCAGGCTCCCAGCCAGAGGAGAGAGATCCCATAACAGAGAATCTGGCTTCATGTCAGCAGAGAATCAGTCTGCATGTCATAGCAGAGAATCAGGCTTCACGTCAGCCACCACTGTAACAGTCCATTGTCATATATTTAGGCCCAGGCACCCAGCCAGAGGAGAGAGGTCCCGTAACAGAGAATCTGGCTTCATGTCAGCAGAGAATCAGTCTGCATGTCATAGCAGAGAATCAGGCTTCACGTCAGCCACCACTGTAACAGTCAATTGTCATATATTTAGGCCCAGCACCCAGCCAGAGGAGAGAGGTCCAGTAACAGAGAATCTGGCTTCATGTCAGCAGAGAATCAGTCTGCATGTCATAGAAGAGAATCAGGCTTCACGTCAGCCACCACTGCAACAATCCATTGGCATATATTTAGGCCCTGGTACCCAGCCAAAGAAGAGAGGTCCCGTAACAGAGAATCTGGCTTCATGTCAGTAGAGAATCATTCTACATGTCATAGCAGAGAATCAGGCTTCACATCAGCCTCCACTGCAACAGTCCATTGTCATATATTTAGGCCCAGGCACCCAGCCAGAGGAGAGAGGTCCCGTAACAGAGAATCTGGCTTCATGTCAGCAGAGAATCAGTCTGCATGTCATAGCAGAGAATCAGGCTTCAAGTCAGCCACAACTGTAACAGTCCATTGTCATATATTTAGGCCCAGCACCCAGGCAGAGGAGAGAGGTCCCGTAACAGAGAATCTGGCTTCATGTCAGCAGAGAATCAGTCTGCATGTCATAGAAGAGAATCAGGCTTCACGTCAGCCACCACTGTAACAGTCCATTGGCATATATTTAGGCCCAGGTACCAGCCAGAGGAGAGAGGTCCCGTAACAGAGAATCTGGCTTCATGTCAGCAGAGAATCAGTCTGCATGTCATAGCAGAGAATCAGGCTTCACGTCAGCCACCACTGTAACAGTCCATTGTCATATATTTAGGCCCAGCACCCAGGCAGAAAAAAGTGGTCCCGTAACAGAGAATCTGGCTTCATGTCAGCAGAGAATCAGTCTGCATGTCATAGCAGAGAATCAGGCTTCACGTCAGCCACCACTGTAACAGTCCATTGTCATATATTTAGGCCCAGGCACCCAGCCAGAGGAGAGAGGTCCCGTAACAGAGAATCTGGCTTCATGTCAGCAGAGAATCAGTCTGCATGTCATAGAAGAGAATCAGGCTTCACGTCAGCCACCACTGCAACAGTCCATTGGCATATATTTAGGCCCAGGTACCCAGCCAGAGGAGAGAGGTCCCGTAACAGAGAATCTGGCTTCATGTCAGCAGAGAATCAGTCTGCATGTTATAGCAGAGAATCAGGCTTCACGTCAGCCACCACTGCAACAGTCCATTGGCATATATTTAGGCCCAGCACCCAGGCAGAGGAGAGAGGTCCCTTAACAGAGAATCTGGCTTCAAGTCAGCAGAGAATCAGTCTGCATGTCATAGCAGAGAATCAGGCTTCACGTCAGCCACCACTGCAACAGTCCATTGTCATATATTTAGGCCCAGCCACCCAGCCAGAGGAGAGAGGTCCCGTAACAGAGAATCTGGCTTCAAGTCAGCAGAGAATCAGTCTGCATGTCATAGCAGAGAATCAGGCTTCACGTCAGCCACCACTGTAACAGTCCATTGTCATATATTTAGGCCAAGCACCCAGGCAGAGGAGAGAGGTCCCGTAACAGAGAATCTGGCTTCATGTCAGCAGAGAATCAGTCTGCATGTCATAGCAGAGAATCAGGCTTCACGTCAGCCATCACTGCAACAGTCCATTGTCATATATTTAGGCCCAGGCACCCAGCCAGAGGAGAGAGGTCCCGTAACAGAGAATCTGGCTTCATGTCAGCAGAGAATCAGTCTGCATGTCATAGCAGAGAATCAGGCTTCACGTCAGCCACCACTGTAACAGTCCATTGTCATATATTTAGGCCCAGCACCCAGGCAGAGGAGAGAGGTCCCGTAACAGAGAATCTGGCTTCATGTCAGCAGAGAATCAGTCTGCATGTCATAGCAGAGAATCAGGCTTCACGTCAGCCACCACTGTAACAGTCCATTGTCATATATTTAGGCCCAGGCACCCAGCCAGAGGAGAGAGGTCCCGTAACAGAGAATCTGGCTTCATGTCAGCAGAGAATCAGTCTGCATGTCATAGAAGAGAATCAGGCTTCACGTCAGCCACCACTGCAACAGTCCATTGGCATATATTTAGGCCCAGGTACCCAGGCAGAGGAGAGAGGTCCCGTAACAGAGAATCTGGCTTCATGTCAGCAGAGAATCAGTCTGCATGTCATAGCAGAGAATCAGGCTTCACGTCAGCCACCACTGTAACAGTCCATTGTCATATATTTAGGCCCAGGCACCCAGCCAGAGGAGAGAGGTCCCGTAACAGAGAATCTGGCTTCATGTCAGCAGAGAATCAGTCTGCATGTCATAGCAGAGAATCAGGCTTCACGTCAGCCACCACTGTAACAGTCCATTGTCATATATTTAGGCCCAGCACCCAGGCAGAGGAGAGAGGTCCCGTAACAGAGAATCTGGCTTCATGTCAGCAGAGAATCAGTCTGCATGTCATAGAAGAGAATCAGGCTTCACGTCAGCCACCACTGTAACAGTCCATTGGCATATATTTAGGCCCAGGTACCCAGCCAGAGGAGAGAGGTCCCGTAACAGAGAATCTGGCTTCATGTCAGCAGAGAATCAGTCTGCATGTCATAGCAGAGAATCAGGCTTCACGTCAGCCACCACTGTAACAGTCCATTGTCATATATTTAGGCCCAGCACCCAGGCAGAGAAGAGAGGTCCCGTAACAGAGAATCTGGCTTCATGTCAGCAGAGAATCAGTCTGCATGTCATAGCAGAGAATCAGGCTTCACGTCAGCCACCACTGTAACAGTCCATTGTCATATATTTAGGCCCAGGCACCCAGCCAGAGGAGAGAGGTCCCGTAACAGAGAATCTGGCTTCATGTCAGCAGAGAATCAGTCTGCATGTCATAGAAGAGAATCAGGCTTCACGTCAGCCACCACTGCAACAGTCCATTGGCATATATTTAGGCCCAGGTACCCAGCCAGAGGAGAGAGGTCCCGTAACAGAGAATCTGGCTTCATGTCAGCAGAGAATCAGTCTGCATGTCATAGCAGAGAATCAGGCTTCACGTCAGCCACCACTGCAACAGTCCATTGGCATATATTTAGGCCCAGCACCCAGGCAGAGGAGAGAGGTCCCTTAACAGAGAATCTGGCTTCAATGTCAGCAGAGAATCAGTCTGCATGTCATAGCAGAGAATCAGGCTTCACGTCAGCCACCACTGCAACAGTCCATTGTCATATATTTAGGCCCAGGCACCCAGCCAGAGGAGAGAGGTCCCGTAACAGAGAATCTGGCTTCATGTCAGCAGAGAATCAGTCTGCATGTCATAGCAGAGAATCAGGCTTCACGTCAGCCACCACTGTAACAGTCCATTGTCATATATTTAGGCCCAGCACCCAGGCAGAGGAGAGAGGTCCCGTAACAGAGAATCTGGCTTCATGTCAGCAGAGAATCAGTCTGCATGTCATAGCAGAGAATCAGGCTTCACGTCAGCCACCACTGCAACAGTCCATTGTCATATATTTAGGCCCAGGCACCCAGCCAGAGGAGAGAGGTCCCGTAACAGAGAATCTGGCTTCATGTCAGCAGAGAATCAGTCTGCATGTCATAGCAGAGAATCAGGCTTCACGTCAGCCACCACTGTAACAGTCCATTGTCATATATTTAGGCCCAGCACCCAGGCAGAGGAGAGAGGTCCCGTAACAGAGAATCTGGCTTCATGTCAGCAGAGAATCAGTCTGCATGTCATAGCAGAGAATCAGGCTTCACGTCAGCCACCACTGTAACAGTCCATTGTCATATATTTAGGCCCAGGCACCCAGCCAGAGGAGAGAGGTCCCGTAACAGAGAATCTGGCTTCATGTCAGCAGAGAATCAGTCTGCATGTCATAGCAGAGAATCAGGCTTCACGTCAGCCACCACTGCAACAGTCCATTGTCATATATTTAGGCCCAGGCACCCAGGCAGAGGAGAGAGGTCCCGTAACAGAGAATCTGGCTTCATGTCAGCAGAGAATCAGTCTGCATGTCATAGCAGAGAATCAGGCTTCACGTCAGCCACCACTGTAACAGTCCATTGTCATATATTTAGGCCCAGGCACCCAGCCAGAGGAGAGAGGTCCCGTAACAGAGAATCTGGCTTCATGTCAGCAGAGAATCAGTCTGCATGTCATAGAAGAGAATCAGGCTTCACGTCAGCCACCACTGCAACAGTCCATTGTCATATATTTAGGCCCAGGCACCCAGGCAGAGGAGAGAGGTCCCGTAACAGAGAATCTGGCTTCATGTCAGCAGAGAATCAGTCTGCATGTCATAGCAGAGAATCAGGCTTCACGTCAGCCACCACTGTAACAGTCCATTGTCATATATTTAGGCCCAGGCACCCAGCCAGAGGAGAGAGGTCCCGTAACAGAGAATCTGGCTTCATGTCAGCAGAGAATCAGTCTGCATGTCATAGAAGAGAATCAGGCTTCACGTCAGCCACCACTGCAACAGTCCATTGTCATATATTTAGGCCCAGGCACCCAGCCAGAGGAGAGAGGTCCCGTAACAGAGAATCTGGCTTCATGTCAGCAGAGAATCAGTCTGCATGTCATAGCAGAGAATCAGGCTTCACGTCAGCCACCACTGTAACAGTCCATTGTCATATATTTAGGCCCAGCACCCAGGCAGAGGAGAGAGGTCCCGTAACAGAGAATCTGGCTTCATGTCAGCAGAGAATCAGTCTGCATGTCATAGCAGAGAATCAGGCTTCACGTCAGCCACCACTGTAACAGTCCATTGTCATATATTTAGGCCCAGGCACCCAGCCAGAGGAGAGAGGTCCCGTAACAGAGAATCTGGCTTCATGTCAGCAGAGAATCAGTCTGCATGTCATAGAAGAGAATCAGGCTTCACGTCAGCCACCACTGCAACAGTCCATTGTCATATATTTAGGCCCAGGCACCCAGCCAGAGGAGAGAGGTCCCGTAACAGAGAATCTGGCTTCATGTCAGCAGAGAATCAGTCTGCATGTCATAGCAGAGAATCAGGCTTCACGTCAGCCACCACTGTAACAGTCCATTGTCATATATTTAGGCCCAGCACCCAGGCAGAGGAGAGAGGTCCCGTAACAGAGAATCTGGCTTCATGTCAGCAGAGAATCAGTCTGCATGTCATAGCAGAGAATCAGGCTTCACGTCAGCCACCACTGTAACAGTCCATTGTCATATATTTAGGCCCAGGCACCCAGCCAGAGGAGAGAGGTCCCGTAACAGAGAATCTGGCTTCATGTCAGCAGAGAATCAGTCTGCATGTCATAGCAGAGAATCAGGCTTCACGTCAGCCACCACTGCAACAGTCCATTGGCATATATTTAGGCCCAGGCACCCAGCCAGAGGAGAGAGGTCCCGTAACAGAGAATCTGGCTTCATGTCAGCAGAGAATCAGTCTGCATGTCATAGCAGAGAATCAGGCTTCACGTCAGCCACCACTGCAACAGTCCATTGTCATATATTTAGGCCCAGGCACCCAGCCAGAGGAGAGAGGTCCCGTAACAGAGAATCTGGCTTCATGTCAGCAGAGAATCAGTCTGCATGTCATAGCAGAGAATCAGGCTTCACGTCAGCCACCACTGTAACAGTCCATTGTCATATATTTAGGCCCAGGCACCCAGCCAGAGGAGAGAGGTCCCGTAACAGAGAATCTGGCTTCATGTCAGCAGAGAATCAGTCTGCATGTCATAGCAGAGAATCAGGCTTCACGTCAGCCACCACTGTAACAGTCCATTGTCATATATTTAGGCCCAGGCACCCAGCCAGAGGAGAGAGGTCCCGTAACAGAGAATCTGGCTTCATGTCAGCAGAGAATCAGTCTGCATGTCATAGAAGAGAATCAGGCTTCACGTCAGCCACCACTGCAACAGTCCATTGTCATATATTTAGGCCCAGGCACCCAGCCAGAGGAGAGAGGTCCCGTAACAGAGAATCTGGCTTCATGTCAGCAGAGAATCAGTCTGCATGTCATAGCAGAGAATCAGGCTTCACGTCAGCCACCACTGTAACAGTCCATTGTCATATATTTAGGCCCAGGCACCCAGCCAGAGGAGAGAGGTCCCGTAACAGAGAATCTGGCTTCATGTCAGCAGAGAATCAGTCTGCATGTCATAGCAGAGAATCAGGCTTCACGTCAGCCACCACTGCAACAGTCCATTGTCATATATTTAGGCCCAGGCACCCAGCCAGAGGAGAGAGGTCCCGTAACAGAGAATCTGGCTTCATGTCAGCAGAGAATCAGTCTGCATGTCATAGCAGAGAATCAGGCTTCACGTCAGCCACCACTGCTAACAGTCCATTGTCATATATTTAGGCCCAGGCACCCAGCCAGAGGAGAGAGGTCCCGTAACAGAGAATCTGGCTTCATGTCAGCAGAGAATCAGTCTGCATGTCATAGCAGAGAATCAGGCTTCACGTCAGCCACCACTGCAACAGTCCATTGTCATATATTTAGGCCCAGGCACCCAGCCAGAGGAGAGAGGTCCCGTAACAGAGAATCTGGCTTCATGTCAGCAGAGAATCAGTCTGCATGTCATAGCAGAGAATCAGGCTTCACGTCAGCCACCACTGCAACAGTCCATTGTCATATATTTAGGCCCAGGCACCCAGCCAGAGGAGAGAGGTCCCGTAACAGAGAATCTGGCTTCATGTCAGCAGAGAATCAGTCTGCATGTCATAGCAGAGAATCAGGCTTCACGTCAGCCACCACTGTAACAGTCCATTGTCATATATTTAGGCCCAGGCACCCAGCCAGAGGAGAGAGGTCCCGTAACAGAGAATCTGGCTTCATGTCAGCAGAGAATCAGTCTGCATGTCATAGCAGAGAATCAGGCTTCACGTCAGCCACCACTGTAACAGTCCATTGTCATATATTTAGGCCCAGGCACCCAGCAGAGGAGAGAGGTCCCGTAACAGAGAATCTGGCTTCATGTCAGCAGAGAATCAGTCTGCATGTCATAGCAGAGAATCAGGCTTCACGTCAGCCACCACTGTAACAGTCCATTGTCATATATTTAGGCCCAGGCACCCAGCCAGAGGAGAGAGGTCCCGTAACAGAGAATCTGGCTTCATGTCAGCAGAGAATCAGTCTGCATGTCATAGCAGAGAATCAGGCTTCACGTCAGCCACCACTGTAACAGTCCATTGTCATATATTTAGGCCCAGGCACCCAGCCAGAGGAGAGAGGTCCCGTAACAGAGAATCTGGCTTCATGTCAGCAGAGAATCAGTCTGCATGTCATAGCAGAGAATCAGGCTTCACGTCAGCCACCACTGTAACAGTCCATTGTCATATATTTAGGCCCAGGCACCCAGCCAGAGGAGAGAGGTCCCGTAACAGAGAATCTGGCTTCATGTCAGCAGAGAATCAGTCTGCATGTCATAGCAGAGAATCAGGCTTCACGTCAGCCACCACTGCAACAGTCCATTGTCATATATTTAGGCCCAGGCACCCAGCCAGAGGAGAGAGGTCCCGTAACAGAGAATCTGGCTTCATGTCAGCAGAGAATCAGTCTGCATGTCATAGCAGAGAATCAGGCTTCACGTCAGCCACCACTGCAACAGTCCATTGTCATATATTTAGGCCCAGGCACCCAGCCAGAGGAGAGAGGTCCCGTAACAGAGAATCTGGCTTCATGTCAGCAGAGAATCAGTCTGCATGTCATAGCAGAGAATCAGGCTTCACGTCAGCCACCACTGTAACAGTCCATTGTCATATATTTAGGCCCAGGCACCCAGCCAGAGGAGAGAGGTCCCGTAACAGAGAATCTGGCTTCATGTCAGCAGAGAATCAGTCTGCATGTCATAGCAGAGAATCAGGCTTCACGTCAGCCACCACTGCAACAGTCCATTGTCATATATTTAGGCCCAGGCACCCAGCCAGAGGAGAGAGGTCCCGTAACAGAGAATCTGGCTTCATGTCAGCAGAGAATCAGTCTGCATGTCATAGCAGAGAATCAGGCTTCACGTCAGCCACCACTGCAACAGTCCATTGTCATATATTTAGGCCCAGGCACCCAGGCCAGAGGAGAGAGGTCCCGTAACAGAGAATCTGGCTTCATGTCAGCAGAGAATCAGTCTGCATGTCATAGCAGAGAATCAGGCTTCACGTCAGCCACCACTGTAACAGTCCATTGTCATATATTTAGGCCCAGGCACCCAGCCAGAGGAGAGAGGTCCCGTAACAGAGAATCTGGCTTCATGTCAGCAGAGAATCAGTCTGCATGTCATAGCAGAGAATCAGGCTTCACGTCAGCCACCACTGCAACAGTCCATTGTCATATATTTAGGCCCAGCACCCAGGCAGAGGAGAGAGGTCCCGTAACAGAGAATCTGGCTTCATGTCAGCAGAGAATCAGTCTGCATGTCATAGCAGAGAATCAGGCTTCACGTCAGCCACCACTGTAACAGTCCATTGTCATATATTTAGGCCCAGCACCCAGGCAGAGGAGAGAGGTCCCGTAACAGAGAATCTGGCTTCATGTCAGCAGAGAATCAGTCTGCATGTCATAGCAGAGAATCAGGCTTCACGTCAGCCACCACTGCAACAGTCCATTGTCATATATTTAGGCCCAGCACCCAGGCAGAGGAGAGAGGTCCCGTAACAGAGAATCTGGCTTCATGTCAGCAGAGAATCAGTCTGCATGTCATAGCAGAGAATCAGGCTTCACGTCAGCCACCACTGCAACAGTCCATTGGCATATATTTAGGCCCAGGCACCCAGCCAGAGGAGAGAGGTCCCGTAACAGAGAATCTGGCTTCATGTCAGCAGAGAATCAGTCTGCATGTCATAGCAGAGAATCAGGCTTCACGTCAGCCACCACTGTAACAGTCCATTGTCATATATTTAGGCCCAGGCACCCAGGCAGAGGAGAGAGGTCCCGTAACAGAGAATCTGGCTTCATGTCAGCAGAGAATCAGTCTGCATGTCATAGCAGAGAATCAGGCTTCACGTCAGCCACCACTGCAACAGTCCATTGTCATATATTTAGGCCCAGGCACCCAGCCAGAGGAGAGAGGTCCCGTAACAGAGAATCTGGCTTCATGTCAGCAGAGAATCAGTCTGCATGTCATAGCAGAGAATCAGGCTTCACGTCAGCCACCACTGCAACAGTCCATTGTCATATATTTAGGCCCAGGCACCCAGCCAGAGGAGAGAGGTCCCGTAACAGAGAATCTGGCTTCATGTCAGCAGAGAATCAGTCTGCATGTCATAGCAGAGAATCAGGCTTCACGTCAGCCACCACTGTAACAGTCCATTGTCATATATTTAGGCCCAGGCACCCAGGCAGAGGAGAGAGGTCCCGTAACAGAGAATCTGGCTTCATGTCAGCAGAGAATCAGTCTGCATGTCATAGCAGAGAATCAGGCTTCACGTCAGCCACCACTGTAACAGTCCATTGTCATATATTTAGGCCCAGGCACCCAGCCAGAGGAGAGAGGTCCCGTAACAGAGAATCTGGCTTCATGTCAGCAGAGAATCAGTCTGCATGTCATAGCAGAGAATCAGGCTTCACGTCAGCCACCACTGTAACAGTCCATTGTCATATATTTAGGCCCAGGCACCCAGCCAGAGGAGAGAGGTCCCGTAACAGAGAATCTG
Source organism: Bufo gargarizans (assembly GCF_014858855.1). Lineage (NCBI taxonomy): Eukaryota > Metazoa > Chordata > Amphibia > Anura > Bufonidae > Bufo > Bufo gargarizans. The sequence continues at coordinate 1,673 of NW_025334221.1, read as the reverse complement.
GCTTCATGTCAGCAGAGAATCAGTCTGCATGTCATAGAAGAGAATCAGGCTTCACGTCAGCCACCACTGCAACAGTCCATTGTCATATATTTAGGCCCAGGTACCCAGCCAGAGGAGAGAGGTCCCGTAACAGAGAATCTGGCTTCATGTCAGCAGAGAATCAGTCTGCATGTCATAGAAGAGAATCAGGCTTCACGTCAGCCACCACTGCAACAGTCCATTGGCATATATTTAGGCCCAGGTACCCAGCCAGAGGAGAGAGGTCCCGTAACAGAGAATCTGGCTTCATGTCAGCAGAGAATCAGTCTGCATGTCATAGAAGAGAATCAGGCTTCACGTCAGCCACCACTGCAACAGTCCATTGTCATATATTTAGGCCCAGGCACCCAGCCAGAGGAGAGAGGTCCCGTAACAGAGAATCTGGCTTCATGTCAGCAGAGAATCAGTCTGCATGTCATAGCAGAGAATCAGGCTTCACGTCAGCCACCACTGTAACAGTCCATTGTCATATATTTAGGCCCAGGCACCCAGCCAGAGGAGAGAGGTCCCGTAACAGAGAATCTGGCTTCATGTCAGCAGAGAATCAGTCTGCATGTCATAGCAGAGAATCAGGCTTCACGTCAGCCACCACTGCAACAGTCCATTGGCATATATTTAGGCCCAGGTACCCAGCCAGAGGAGAGAGGTCCCGTAACAGAGAATCTGGCTTCATGTCAGCAGAGAATCAGTCTGCATGTCATAGAAGAGAATCAGGCTTCACGTCAGCCACCACTGCAACAGTCCATTGGCATATATTTAGGCCCAGGTACCCAGCCAGAGGAGAGAGGTCCCGTAACAGAGAATCTGGCTTCATGTCAGCAGAGAATCAGTCTGCATGTCATAGCAGAGAATCAGGCTTCACGTCAGCCACCACTGTAACAGTCCATTGTCATATATTTAGGCCCAGGCACCCAGGCAGAGGAGAGAGGTCCCGTAACAGAGAATCTGGCTTCATGTCAGCAGAGAATCAGTCTGCATGTCATAGCAGAGAATCAGGCTTCACGTCAGCCACCACTGTAACAGTCCATTGTCATATATTTAGGCCCAGCACCCAGGCAGAGGAGAGAGGTCCCGTAACAGAGAATCTGGCTTCATGTCAGCAGAGAATCAGTCTGCATGTCATAGCAGAGAATCAGGCTTCACGTCAGCCACCACTGTAACAGTCCATTGTCATATATTTAGGCCCAGGCACCCAGCCAGAGGAGAGAGGTCCCGTAACAGAGAATCTGGCTTCATGTCAGCAGAGAATCAGTCTGCATGTACATAGAAGAGAATCAGGCTTCACGTCAGCCACCACTGCAACAGTCCATTGGCATATATTTAGGCCCAGGTACCCAGCCAGAGGAGAGAGGTCCCGTAACAGAGAATCTGGCTTCATGTCAGCAGAGAATCAGTCTGCATGTCATAGCAGAGAATCAGGCTTCACGTCAGCCACCACTGTAACAGTCCATTGTCATATATTTTGGCCCAGCACCAGGCAGAGGAGAGAGGGTCCCGTAACAGAGAATCTGGCATAATGTCAGCAGAGAATCAGTCTGCAATGTCATCCATCCACTGGCAACAGTCCACTGGCTATATTTAGGCCCAGGTACCCAGCCAGAGGAGAGAGTCCCGTAACAGAGAATCAGTCAGGT